>NC_087478.1:41911776-42214806 GCF_036417665.1 Passer domesticus | reverse complement strand
GAAATGACTAACCAAAAGCTGACATAAGCGCCAAGTATTGGTTTTTGGAAATTTGAAATTAATAGATTTTGATAAGCCAAAAGAATTATTGACTGCAGAGTCCTTTTTTCCAAGATACTCTGACTAGTACATAACAGGAAGGCAGAAACTTGTGTCAGCATAACATCTCATATCAAACTGGGAAATCATTAGAATCAAAAAGATGGTTCTTATAACTTGTTATATTCCCGAGGGTATATTAGAATTATATGAAAGCAATGATGGCAATCTGGGAGACAACATTTGCAATATTGATCTATTTTGATCATACTTGGACAGCATGAGGAGCCTTGGAATTTTTACTGCACAAGGAGTGTGTCTCACAAATGCCCTTTTTGTTAGTTCAGGGCTGTCTCAAGAAAAATCCTTCTGAGAAGATGGGGAATTTTGCTTTAGTTTGGATGAACTAATTACTGTGTGTTCTGTCTTGGTGGTGTGTTGAGACATATTGTCCATATTTCACACTTTCTAGCACGGATTAAATCCTGCCTGTAGGTCAGGTCAGTATTTCCTTCACCTTGTCCACTCCTTTCCCAGTCAGCAGGAACCACTGCCCTTCACCTTTTCTAGCAGGCTGGTAGTAGGAAGAATTTGGTGGTCTGTGCTGGGATGTCACAGGCACAGCAGGAGACAAGTTTGCTGCATAAGCAAGTTGTCCCTTGCTCCCTGGGATGAAGAAGCAGGTTGGATGGGAATGCCCTAGGGACTGCAGTCCAGGCTTTTAGTGGCAAGCTGGACCATACAATCTTTCAGAATTATTATAATTATCAGACAAATACATCTCATGCTGTAAGAGCTACTCAGCCTCTGATTATGGGAAATGAGGGTGATACCTGGGACATGCACTTCTGTGTTGACCCGGCTCTCTCCCACTCTACATGGCCTGTCTGCTGCTTGACACTACTAATGCTAACAGTGCTGTTAGCATTATTATATTGGAGTGTTTGGACCTTCTTTTTTGTCTGCAATTATTCTTATAACATCATTCAATATGTGTTACAGCCCATGGGTGGTGCTTTCCCTGATGTGATTGTTTGTCAATGTTTGTTTGTCTGGGCAAAGCTGCAATTGAGTTCAAAGAGGACAAGTGTCCAGTCCTGACCAGGCAGGCTGCAATTCTAGAAAGAGCTGAACTTGTGTTGGAAATAGTGTTAGAGTGTGCATGAGCTTTCTCTGCAATGATAACACCAAGTAGGCATAAGAAGAAAACTGTTAGAAGTCAGGGAATGCTACCTAGAGAACGTTCTTCTGTCAGAGGAAAAAGTTGTGCCCATTCACATAAATGCAGTGTGTCACAAAAGACATAGCGGGTGCTCAGCTTTCAAAATGACCTTGCTGTGAGTGTGCAAGCAGGCACAGATTTCAATGGTGTGTTTCAGCTTATCATCTGCATGCAAATACAATCAGTTTAGTGTAATATATAATTTGCATAAAGTCTTATCTCTCTTGGCAAGAAATTTTGTAACTGTTTTAAGGTAGCATGATTTACATGCCCAGAGTTTATACACTTCTTCCTTTCTTTGACTTGATCTTCACTTAAGTAAAAGGGAAGACACAAAATTAAAAAAAGGGAAAATATGACTTTAAAGTTATTAAACACAATAACTAGAGGAGCTGGGGCAGAAGTAGCACCTGCAATGAACCTTAGCAATTATCACTTTGACTTCTCTTAGAGTTATTTTAGTTACTACTCTTTTGATGTCTGACTGGGTCGCTTTAAGCATTGAAACAGAATCACTCAAAAAAAGGGGGAGCTAACTGGTTTTGTTTAGTGATCTGCAGTAGGGTTGTAATGGTAAATTCTCCCAACTACCTTGCAGCAAAAATGTGAGGCTTGTTCTACATGAGGTTGCTTGGGATATGCAGGTTCCTGGAGTTTTCGGAGCTCTTTTGGTTCAAGTTTCAATCGAGAATCAGCAAACTTTGTCTGGTTTAATCTTAAAGAATTACTAATGATATATTTTTTTTCTCTTAGTCTCCTCTGTTCCAGCAGAGATAAGGAAATATACCTGTAGTAATCTATTCACAGGTGAATTTACTGGAATTATGAAATACAACATTGCGGTTATGACTACCTGCTGCAGCATGTGCTCCCAGTCACATAACTGGGATACAGCTGTTCCTTTGCTGCCCTGATCCAGTCTTCACTGCAGATGCAAGTGAACTTTGGGCCAGGGAGAATGAGGTGTGGGGTCCTTCATGTCACATGAACTTCTCAATGGTGAAGCCTAAAGCTGGCATTTTATTTGGTTGGTTAATCATCATATATTGGGGTTTTCTTGCCACAAAATTGAAATAGAAGATAAGGGTAACTCAAGTCTTGCCACTGTGTAGAAAGCATGTGTCTACTGAGGTTAGCTGGCATGCCAAGATGAGCTGGCATAGCATCATTAAGACCTAAAAGCCCTCCAACACTAAAATATCAGTACAAAGAGAAAGCCATATTATATCATAGAATACAAGGTTGACAGAGAAATCAAGGATAAATTGCTGTAAGTTTTCTTGGCAAAAAAATATAGATGTAGTATTTCCTGTCAGAAGCATCTTTTTTCTAGCGATTCTTTAATACAGAAAGTGATGGTTTGATTAGGTGAGCAGAGCAGCTGATTTTGCCCTTAGAAGCTTAGACCTTTACATCTGAAGGTAAAGCTAAGCTGTCCTCATCCCAACAGTGCAGATCTGTTGTGTGATCCATTTTGAAACACAAAATGAAGATGCCTACATGTGAAAAATTAGAATCTGGCTTAGCAAGTCTATAGTGAAAGTGAGAGTGGAAAGCCAAGCACTGCATCTCTTGGCTTGGCTATGAAAGCAAAGTCAATAAGACAATCAGAAGTGAGGAGTCCTTGCATCATTTAAGAGCCAAGATCAATGAGCCTGAGAGACAGTGCTTTGAGCATTGGAATTAGTCAGGGTTTTCAAGGTTGCCAGCCTCCCCGAACAAGCAGGAGAAGCAAAATGTTCAGGACAGTTTGAGATCCAGGGATTTGTTGCAATTTGAAAGGGTAGAGAAGTCTTGAAAGCTGCACCTGACAACCTCTGAAAGTCCTCAGGTCCCTGAGGCAGTTCACAGATGCTTGAAGTCCTGTCTAGTGTCATCATGACACAGTGCTTGCCAGCAGGCTGTGAGGCTAACAGCTTTGCACAACACCTTCTGCTTTTGGGGGATTGGCATTCTCTCTTGAAATTAGTTCATCACAAAATTTTCTTCCAGCTTTGTGACACCACTGACAGCATTTCACTGAATATCTGTTCTAACTTGCACAAGTAAATGTGGGTGGAAATACACCCTAACAATGATGAGGGCAATTCTAAGGGGATGAATGGTACAACAGGGAACGTGTAAGAGGACACAAACTTAGCTGTGATGGTTTCAAATATACCAATGTTTTGTGGACAGGGGACTGCAGAAGTTATAAGCTCACTCTCTGCAGTCTATCCTATCCTTGGCATAACATATTTACACCTTTTCTATTTGCTCACCATGTCTGCATTCTGCATTGCTGTGTCAGTCATCAGAAGATTTTGCTCCTTAAGAAGTTTCTGTTTGCAATCTCAGTGCTGTCTGAATTGACAGAAATAATGGTTCATCACTCCAAAATGTTGCTTGCATTGCAGTAGGGATCTGGAAAGCCCCATACTTCCTTTGGTGCTGCAAGTTAAGATTCACAGTAATCATGTGGGCTGATTGCCTGTGTTGCACTACATGTGACTCATGGATGGGAATTTTCTATCAGATGTGTAGGAGGGATGCAAACCAGAAGCTTTTACTCTTCTCTCATACATTAAATTTCACAATATTAGAAAAACATTCCTTTTACAGGAATAACCACATTAAACCTACTTGTTGATTTGAAAATAAAATTAGAAATGTATTAAGGAATTTTTTTGGCTGTGTAGTAACCGAGAAGGGAAGTAGTCATGCTAGAAGTTAACTTTTGAAATACTAGCCCTTTCAATGAGGAACTGTCTCTTATCTTCTAAAGATGATATTAACAGGAATTAAAATAGCATAACTCTGGAAGAAAGATCACTACATGTTTTTTTGCACAAAATATTTAGCATGATTACTAGAAGGTTGCTAGAAAACAAGCTGGGAAGCTACACTTCAAGGACTAGATGATGATGATGATGATGATGGTGATGATGATGTTTATGATTATAAGTATTATTATTATTTACACTAATCATGAAGAACTATGGAATTAGTGACAGTAAATATAACTATATTGATTTTGAAAAACTCTCACCTTCCCTCTAGTTATGTGAGAAAGGGTTAGAAGCATGCATTGTTTATAATGTAATTGTGTATTTCCATGATTTGTCATGTTATGAGTAGAATTTGAGTTTGAATTTAATAATTTTAAAAGAAATGTTTTAAAGTAATTAAAAATTTGTTTGAAAATTGTTCAGTCTAAGTTACTAAATCCCATGGACTCCCAATATTATGCCCATTTTAGTATTGCTTTTGTTTGGAAAGATAGATTTGGAAAATAACAGTAGGAAATGCCCATACATGCATATACATGTTTGTTTGTGTGCTTTTAAATATGTCATACACAGACTTGAACTGGAACACAAACAAGAATGTGCAGTGGATATTGCCGAAATCCTGTCTTGTGTAGCAAACAGCTGTTGCACTGTAAGTTCAGACAGTGACTTCTCAGGTCTAGAGGCTCCTGCCCAGTGTTCATCTACCTAGCCATCACATATCTTTATAGAAAATAACTTTCAACACTTTTATCTTCAAAGGTCTGCACAAATACAAGCTCTCACAGCACTTTACTCCTGTGGCACTGGAGTTTATAACAAAGCCAATAGCTAAGGTTGTCTGGACATTTTTTTCTTAAAGTCTTTTTTATCTGGCTACAAAGATTGTGACATTTTGGTGCTAAAATTTTAGTCTGTTTTGGACAAACTATTGAAATCTGGATAAACAATGCAATCATTGTGTATGATGCTCACAGAACAAACTTCTTTCTCACAAAAATCTGTGTGTGGCTGAAGGCTGCTAAATTTCAAGGAAGGAAAGTAGTTTGGGTGTTAGTATTTGATAGAACTACATGGAAGGCCTTGAAAAGGACTGTTTTGGCTAAGCATGAAACAAGCCTTTGCAATAGTGAGATATGAGTCTTCCTGAGAAGAATGTTTGCCTGTTTGGGTCTTTGATGACTTGTCAAAACACTAACTGATGGCACAAAGGGAAGAATCTTGTGTTAGTAGAGAATGACAGGAAGATAATCTAGTAAATGTTTCAGACACTGGATTCTGGACTCTCCCCTTCCTCCCATACAAACAGAGAGGAAATTAAAAGGAGAAAGGTGATACCAAAAATATGAGAGCATATTCCTCTGTGACACTCCCACTGCTTCCTAATATCTCACAACAGGAAGTTCTGCAGCAATAATTTTTCCTGTGAGATTATTTATAAAAGTTGGAGGTGCTGAAAGAATAAGAAAGAAATAAATTATGATGTTTGAAGAAAGAAATGTTTTAGTAGAAATATGGAGTAGAGTAAGATACTGAATAAACCTGTTCTAGCTATTCCTTATTAAAAAACTCTTCATCTCAGGCTGACGTTATTTGAATTTCTAACATAGATATGGGAAAATGAATAAATATAACAAATGGAATAAAATCTCTAGAACACTTGTCAGGCATGACTGGGTGCAGAGATGAACTGAATTTTACTAGTAATACTTGACAAATTTCTAGTGTGTTATTTGGTAAAGACTTCCTTCTTGTGGAACAATTGATCAGCTTTAGCAGCTGTCAGGTGTCACACCAGGGACTGAGATCCTGGAACAATTTGTACTAATTGAATCACGGAATCTCAGAATCAAAGAATGGTTTGAGTTGGAAGAGACCTTTAGAGTTCATCTAGTCTGACCCCATAGGCATAGTTCTCTTTTACCAGGGCAGGCTACTCAAAGTCCGATGTAATCTGGTCTTGAACAATACAAGGGCATCCACAGCTTCTGTGGGCAACCTGTTCCAATATCTCACCACTGTTACCATAAAAGAATTTCTTTCTTATGTCCAAACTAAATCTACCCTCATTTTGTTTAAAACTTTTCCCCATTTTACTATCATTACAGGCCTTGCTAAACATCTCCATCTTTCTTACAAGGGTTTGTGTTTTGAAAGGCTGCTATAAGTCCTCTTCAGATCCTTCCCTTCTCTAGGATCAACAACCCCACCTCTCCCAGCTTTGCTTTATAGGAGAAGTGTGAGAACTTTCCTCTGAAAGCTTTCATGACCCTTCTCTGGACCCTTTCTGACAGATCTACATCTTTTTGATCATGGGGATCCCAGAGCTGGATACAGCACTACAGATAGGATTTTATGGGACAGAGTAGAGGGGCAGAATCCCCTCTCTCAGCCACATTACTTTTGATGCAGCCCAGGACACACTTGGCTTTCTGGGCTGCAAGAGCACATCAGAATCTCATGTTGAATATTTCATCTGCCAGTACCCCAAGACCTTCTCTGCAGGGATGTTCTCAATCCATTCAGCTCCCAGTCTGTACTGATACTGAGGATTGCCCCAGCCCATATTCATGACCTTTGTTGAACTTCAGGAGTTTTGCATGGGTCCTTTTCCCACGTCTGTCAAGGTCCTTCTGGATGGCACACTTTTCCTACCAGGGAACCAACTGCACCACTCAGCTTTGGTGTCATCTTCAAACTTGCTGAAGGTTCAATCCCACTGTCTATGTTGTTGATAAAGATATTAAATAGGATTGGTCCTGATACAGACCCTGGAGGGAAAATAGAAGCTACTACTGGATATAATTATTACAAATTGATTTTTTCAATGAGATACACTCTATTTCATAACTTCATATTGCTTTCCAGTCTCTCTTACTTCCCTGATTCTTGTTTCTTGCCAAAAAGTGAGATGAAGACCAGATCACTCAGCTGTGGACCAGAAAACTGATTATGAGGCTGCTGGATAGATACATTTAGCTAGTATCTAGCCAGGGAAATAGTTCCATGGCCATGTTCCATGTTGGAGAGCTGAGACTCATTGTGCAGAGGGAACTGCATGTGGCATTTTTTATTATTTTATAGCCTTGCATACTTCCTCATGGTGAAATTCAATCAGAAGTTAATTACATACTCTGTCCCCTCTCTTGCCACAAATAAGCTTGAAAACAAAAATTAAAAAAAAAAAAATCTAACTTCTGATGACCTAATGCAGTAATTATAAAGATCTCCGAGGTGGCATTTATAATGTGACAAGACTTCAGTAAAACAAACACTGGAGGGAAGAGTTTAGGAGGGAGGAAGGGCCAGAGAAATCTGTGTGTTTTTCTCTGTCAGGGAGCTATTAACAGACAACTGCAAACGTGATTGAAGAAGAATCTACCTCCATGTTGAAAGCCCCTTGTATACCACTTTCAGTAATCATATTTTGATATTCCTTTATTTATGCTGGGTTACAATTTAATTTTCATGTTGATTAAGACTGACAGGAAATGGTGGAACAGATAAATAAGAATCTCTGTTATGTTTGCTGCTTCTTTTCCTAGAGTAGGCATACATGGATTGGGAGACAGACTGCATTAAAATCAAACCAGTTTTTATATGGTGCAAGCATGAGTCATACTATTTAATTAAAAATAATTTTGTTTAGTAGCTTGAACAAAACTACTGAAGAAAAGATCTCCTCTTGCTGCAGACGTCATCTTTTTAAATGGACCTAACCTCCCCAGTGCCCACAGGCACTTCAACGCACCAAAATCTCCCCTTTCCCTGCACAGACTCGTGCATGCTTCTGAACGGCTGCCTAGTTGGCTAGTCAGTAATCTTGGGCAAGAATATCTTTGCTAGGAGAGGCAAATCCTCAAGAATGAACAAGTGCCAGCTAATTCCATGTGGCTGAGCTTGATACAGTTATAAAAAAACTTATTGAAAGGAAACAATCATACAGTTCTCATTGATACAAGGGGGACTCTTTAAGAACCAATCTCTGCTAGGAGCAGGAAGAAAGATGTCTGCCCCAGAATATTTAGAAAGATCAGCTGTCCTAAAGATTAACAGCTCTAATTTGTGCTTGGTCTTTGGAGCTTTTTGTTTCTGGTACTGAGATGTTAAGCAGTCTTGCAACAAAATAATGAAATATCTCTATTGAATAGCTGCACTGTGGTTGGTCTCGGCATAACTTAGCAACTAATGAGGGCCTTTAAAGTTCAGTACAGCCCTCAGACTGTTACTAGAGGAAGAAATTTAAGACACTAGAAAGTCTATTTGCCTGGAAGCAGGACAGTATTGTGTGAGCAACTGCTCTCTCTCTCTCCATCCCCTCATTCTTTTTTTTTTTTGTGTTTACCTTTTCCTTCAGAGAGTAGTTGCCTGTCTAATAACTTATTCAACAGTCTTCTAAAAAAGAGGCTACCCATTACTCATTTCACACTCCCCAGGCCCTGTATACAAATAGCATGAAAACTCAATCATGTATGGAAACAGTTTTCTTTCCATTAAGGTAATTGGTATATCCTTTTCAAGTATTTGTCACAAGACTTGATTGTGTACTGCCAGGCAGCACTTAGGCTGGAGAGTGGTGCACCCTTGTGCAGCAGATAACACACAGATCTGCTGTGACAGCATGGGCTTACCACCAGATCCTGCCTGGAAGTGCAGGATATAATTATTTGCAATAAATGAGTGGCATTTTTTTTGCTCATGCCCACTGCTTCTGAATAATTTCAGGCCTGGAGGTCATCCTTTTACCACCCTGTCTCACAAATATGCTTTTTTTGCTTTATGCAGGTATCATCAAAGCAAGCAAGTATTTTATTTCTTTTTTTCTCCCTACTCCTGAACCTTCTAATTCAGTGTCAGTAAAGATTCTGAATGATTACTGAAAATGAAGCAAAGCTGCTGTGTACAGACAAAGGGCTGCCTGAGTACTTGCTTCTGGATTCCACAAAAAAAGCTGAATAAATAATAGCTTTCAGGCTACTGCAAACATAATAATTCACATCTTGTCCCAAGGTATTCAGTAAGTTAAGTAGCCCTTGTCTTCTCAATCTTGTTTTTACTTTGATATCCAGAACCAGATCCAGGTTTCTTGGAACACAAACCCCTGCTCTTCCAGGCAATCATGTCATGTAATCCATTTCATATAATCTGACTCTTCTCAAAGCCAGGTGGGTTGATTTCCCCCATGCTGTTCTAACATCATTTTGCCTAATGCTCTTTGCAGCTTCGTTTGCCTCATTATGGTCAACAGATAGTGCTGGGTTATGGGTAGCTGGTGACTGTGCTGTACACCAAAACCACAGATTCTACTGCTAAATATCTCTCCTTTTTTACTAGGTAAGTCCCCAAAGTAATCCAGAATTTCATACATAATATCAAAATTCTTTCTACATTTCCAGCACTTCTGAGGTTCACATTATCAGGGAAATTTTTCTAGCCCATCACTAGTTTCCCTGACACCAACCAATCAAAAAGTGTATACAAAATGTAATCATTAAAATTAAATATACAGCTCTCTTCTTTAGGATTTTTCTTTTTTTAATGTAGGTGTGATCTTTGTTCCGTGTTTAGCATGGACTTGAATACGCTTGTGTTTGCATACTTTTAACTGAAATATGATAAAATGATGACGAGAGACTAAACTCTTCCATCACATTTAATATGACTGACATTAAAACGTGTTTTAGATCAAAGTGGTATTTTTCTCCCTTAGGCTCATCTGCTTTTGGTGATCTGCTTTTTGTTATACAATATTTTCATTTTCTCTACTGACTGATATTTTTGTACTGCAGGAGCAGGTTCCTGATAATTGCTTTCTCTCACTGGTCTTGTTTAATATTGCAGAAAGGAAAGGTGGCTTTCTGGAGTGGATTTGCTCTCTTAAGTTGTTGCCTTCTACAAACAGCACTAGAAAGGATTTAAAAGTCTGGAAAGGATGGGGAGAGGAGAAGAGGAAGCTTCAAGGGTTAATCAGCAAATTTCCAAAAGATTCCTGAAGTTAGGGACTTGCAGACAGGTATAGACCACACAACTGTCCTTGCTAGTCTTCTGCAACCGGTGCTGAACCCAATGGCTCCCCAGCCTGAATAGCATTTTCCTGAGAAATAGCCCAGTTGCAGAGTCCTAAGTAAATGTCAGGTTCTCCTTTTCTGTCTTCTCAGGGGTTTCCCCTCCTGTTTCAAGTCTGAACTAGGATTATTTTTATCATATGCCCAAGAGATATGTTTGAATAATGAAGAATTTAAAAGCTGGGATTTTCCCTTTCACACCCTCAATAATATTATAACATTTCCAATCTTATTTTAACTTATTTTAACATACAAGGTATGTCCCATTCAGAGAACTGATACATCTCAACACCACCAAAACCAAAGGAATATGCCTCTGAAATGAAGACTAGTACCCTCTTCTTTGGCAATACCTATTCATCTTCAGCAAAAGAGATCTGTGGGGGATTCTCCTGCTAGGGTGAATCCAGTTATAACATGAATTCACTGAATTAAGTAATATTCAATGGCTTGGATTAGATTAATTGGAAGAAAGAACCTGAAACTTGTGGTCTTTCCCTAATTTTATTTGACCTCATTTATCTGCAGGAAGAAAGAGTAAAACACTGTGTTGCAGCAGGACCAAAGTTTATCATCACATATCCATTTTTTGTCAGAGTTTTGAAAAACAGTTCTTAAATTCCATCACAAAACTCAAAGCAAATTATAGCATTTACAAAATAGGGTGGTCTAATCCAGAGGAGGAATGCATACATGGCCAAACTAGATATCCTAAAGGAGTTATGGAGAAAGTGTGGTCACAGCTCTTTTCATTCCTCTAATGGAGTTTTGTAAATGACGCAGTATGTTTCACAGACTGAAGAATATGCCATTACCAGAGGAGTGGAGTGGATTCCCATGCTTCCCCATCCTTGTGACTGGAGAGGACATCTCTATTATCACATGAGGCTATGGCATGGTGGATGGGGAGCCAAACACTGAGCAACAAAGCTGTTGCTTGATGACAATGTGTGCTAGTGCCCTGCAGGCTCCTGCTGCGAAGGTTTCTATGGGAGAAAGGTGGATACTGGTGGGTCACCCCCTCACATGCAGTAGGACAGGCCTTGCTGGGCTTGGAGTTTCCTGTACTCAGGGTGTCTCTCATCATCATGATGTATGAAGACATCCTGGATGTCTTCAAACAACTTTACTTGCGCACTATAAAAAGCTACCTAGTGGAATGCAAAATCATCTTATTTGTGTCCTATGCTGTCCCAGATATCCCAGCAGAACAAGAAAAGGCAAACAAGGAAATCCAGAGTTGATTGCCTCCTCCAGCTCTGCTTCTAGTGCAAGAGCACTATAGGTTGTGCTCCCAACATGCATGGCTTTCCTTCCTTCTCTGCAGAAGTGTCCTTGGGGAGTGCAGCATGGAGACCAGAGGCACCTGCTTCCATAGGATCCCTGTGTTAGGTAACGACACAAATATTTATTTCTGTAAGTGTAGCTGTAACTGAGACAGGATGTAGAACTTTTATCTGCATTAGTGGTGCATAACTAAGCCAGCAAATGCATCATAAGGCAAGCATACGGTTGAGAAAACGAACCTATCTCAGTATCTAATACAGGGCCTCCTTTTGTCTTTTCTGAGTGTGCTGTTTATCAAGGTTATTATATTGCCTGCTGTGCTAAAAGCTGCAGTTCTCCATATTGATGGTACAGGCCAACTCACCTAAGTATCACAGCTTCCTTGCAAGAGCCCATCAGGCTCATTGGTGTGTTTCTCTGCCTTAGGGGGTGCTACATTAGTTAATAAAATACGTGGGCTCAGATTCAGGTGCTTATTCTAACTAAGCTGCAGAGACAGCTTGGCTAATATTTCAGCAGGTGACCAGTCCAATGGGTCAAGGGAAGGAAAGGGCAGGTGAAAAGTACTGAGTCCAGTCTTACACAGAAGGTAGTGTCTAGCTTTTAGCAAAGACTTTAGAAGACCATCTGACCTGAACTGAAAGTGATACTGTATTTGCAACCACCAGCTTTGCTGTGACGGCAACGATCAAAGCACTGACACCTGTTCCTTTTATCTTAACTAAGATCAACTTCAAATTACTCAGTGTGACAGAGAGTACAAACTGTTACAGGCACAACTTTATGGGGTGATTTCACAGAACTTGCTAAGGGGTTCTGACTGCATTTTAACAGAGGGTTTTAACAGGATGCAGGATGTGGGTCTTTTCTCTGACAAGCCTATCTAGAGAAAAATAACCTTTCCTTACCCATAGTTTGTGCATATTTATACACAAACAAGCACCAATGGAGGAAACCACACAGTGTTCTCAGTTTTACAGATCAGCTGTTTGACTTCATTGTGTGCCTATCTGCCCAGCAATCTGAGAGCACATAGCAACATAAGTGTTGCTGGGCCAAAAATAGTCCTGCCTTCAGCAAACTTTTCTCATACTAACACTGAGCAAAAGCATGTGTAGGAAATGGTGTCTGTCAGATAACAGCTGCTAATTATCAGAAAATGGGTGAAATAGGATAATATACAATTAAGAAGTGAAGTTCTTGTGTGTGTATAGTCTTTTTACAGCATATGGTCTACAATAAAGTCGATTTAAAATTTTTACTAGTGCTTAATGTGGTTAACACACCTTTTCTATGACAGGAACTATCTTACAGTAAAAACCAAACTAACTTTCATTTTCTATTATCTATCACATTTTTGCTGGGTTTTCTGCTTATAAAATCTGAAGAAAATGAAACATCATGAAAAATTTTGTTTTTGAGATTATGGCAAGAGCAGCTCTAATCTGTATGAAGATGTTTTGAATAAAGTGCACAATACATTTTACAGTGTTTCTATGTATACATATAATACACATTATAGAATCACATAATTGTTTGGATTGAAAGGGACCTAAAAGATTATCTAGTTCTAGATGTGGGCAGGGACACCTTCCACTAGACCATGTTGCTGAAATCTCCATCCAACAAATACTACTACAGCTTTACCTGCTGCTACATCCAAATGTAAAATATACAACAAGTACCTATTGTGTATGTATAAAGAAGTGATTTTAATATTTCTACTAAAGTTAATGCAAATTAGCATATACAAGAAGATGAATCGCTTGTAATTTCTGATAAATTTACACCTTTCAGTACAAGTGATCTGCAAGATGTCAAGCTGAAACACCCTTCTCTTAGTTCTCTGAAATTCATTTACCCTTCTGAAATGCCCAGGGATTTTTTCTTTATAGGACTTCTGTGTAATTTATCATGCAAATTCTCCTAGGAAATACCCTAGGAGAAGAAAGCTTTTGAAAGGCACAGAGTTCTTCAAAATGTGGAACTGTGAATGGAAATTTAGGGAGAGACTTGAATGTTCAGTATACATGGCATTTAAAATTGCACCTCACCCATAGTACTCTCTAAGTCTATCAGAAACAAGACACAAATTAATTTATTATTCTTGTTAAGTTTCCTTCTCATTCTGCCTATAATGCATAAAAATAAATATACAAATATATATGAAAGTGAATTTAAATTTCAGTTCAATATAGTTTGCCTTTCTTAAATTGTGGACACAGCTGGGACAGAGCCTTGAATTAGTGACTAGAGGTGGAACAGTGAGCAGATTCACATTTATCTGCTTCTTGGAAACAAACTATTCTTACAAACAACTAAGAGGTGGAGATGGTTTTTATACTTTTTTTTTTCTGTTTACATTTCCAAGTTTGAATGCAGACCTCAATACTAAAAAACCCCAAACTCAAAACACCAGAAAAAACCATTATATTTGAATAAATTGACAATGGTTTTAAAATCTCATTGGGAATGTTTCATTTCATAGCACATCTCTTTGGAGGATATTTCAAGAGGGTTAGAAGCACTCCAGGGGAAGAAGAAGTGGATTTTTGAAGTAAATGGAGCCTTTCAAGGGGGGCACCTTTATAATGCCAGAGATGGGGAGCAGATGCACAAAGTACTTTGACTGAAAAAGATGTTTAGAAAGAAAAAAAAAATTCAAATTCTCTTTCAGGAAATAATATATGAATCAGAAAAAGTGGGAGTTAATAATACAGGGAGCACTACAATAATAGAAATCAGAGGGAAGCTGCTGCATACAATGGCAAATACCAAATGATGGGTTTACAAAAGAATGTTGCATGTTCACAGCTGCTATAGCTCTACTGAATTTCTAAGCTGCTCTGGTTTGTATTTTAATAACTATTTTAGTTATTTCAGTAAACATATATCATGGCAGTCTGAGATTTAAATCTGGGGGCACCAGAAAAAGCTTCTGGTTTACAGCATTCTGCAGAAGGGTGGCAAAATGGGTCTGTCATGGTGCCTCAGTCAGGTCTTTTCTATTTGTCTCTCTGTCCACCAGCCATCAGCAAACACCTAAAGAATTTTAGCACCATTATTTGAGTGTTCTCCAGGACTCCCTGTTTTCCTCCCTTCTGTCGGCTACCCTACAAGCATGTTTTTGTTTGTCTTGCTTGGTTTGGGTTGGCTTTTTTCCCAATTTCAGAGATCATTTGTAGTTCAGGAGAAAACTATTGATGTCAGAGTACCCAAATTGTTTCCCATACACTCTGACTGTATGACTGTACACTCTGATTGTTAGCACTCTGATTGTTATTTTTTGGTGCATTTTAAACCAACATTTTGAGAATGACAATTTCAAATTCAAGCTGAATGCTATGTGTACTAAAAAAATACATTCCACTTTCCATTTATTACACTATCCAAAGGCATATTTACCTAGATGTGTGTGTTTAACAAGTTTCCATCCTGACATTTCCTGGCTCCTGGTCTTCTCTGTATAACAAATACGTGCTTTGAACTGCATTGTAACTGGTATTCCAGGGTACAGACTTCAGTTTTACATTGATTTTGCAACTTCTTAAAACCTCATTGACCAGAAAACATTAAATGATTTCTAACACCCTCATATATTCACAAATATTTTAAAGCAAAATAATATTTCTGCTATTAACCTAATGAACACATCAGATTTGTTGCAGCTGGGAGCTCTCAAGAAGCGAGAAGTTACAGATTATTTTCCTCTTAGCAGCTAATCTTGCAGGAAAAAAAAGATGATTTTTGGACTGTTTTGAAGCTGTGTATCCTACTTACAATATTTCTATTCCAGGAATGATAAAGTAAGACCTCAGAAAATATTACCTCCAAAGTTATCAGGAAGAGCTTCTGACTGAGCCACTAAAGCCACTGCTGAAAAAGGAGGCTGAATGGATGCTTGGAAGACCTGTGCTTCTGGGGAGCTGACAGATTCAGGGAACTAAAAAAGGAGTATGAAAATATTTATTTGTAGATCATGGAGAGTATTAAAACTGAAACTCAGTGTCAGGTAAAGCATGTTTGCAACAATGTATTGCTGAATAGTATTTTGCTCTGCTTGGGGTCAACCCTACAGGGAACCATATTGCACAAAGGAAAGCATGTTTCAGTTAAAACTTGCTTTTTACCTGGAATTGTTTAAAAACATTTCAAGTCAAAGACCACCACACTGTTGTAACTAATCTGTACAGAGCTGGTGATGGGAAGATGGTCTTGAGGTGTGTAAATAGGATGTCATGGAGCAAACCCTAGGAAAGAGAAGTATTTATCCCATGGGTCAATTTTTAGAAAGGGGAGAAAAAGAAGCCATGAAGTCTCAGAGAAAAAAGGATGGTGAGTTGCTTACATAATAAGAGAAAACTGAATGTAAAATATTGAAGAACTGACAACTTCCTCCCTGTATTTCTGTAGACAGGGTGAAGATAACAACAGCTTAAAAAAATTTATGCTTATAACAATTTAATGAAATATATGGAAGTGTTGATGTGGAACTTGGACCAAAATATCTCAAGTGTCTTGCATTTGTTTCATGAATAAGCTTGCTCTCTCACATTCTGTTCTTAAAAAGCTTTCTTGTTGATTTTCATTGTGGAATTGGAAGCGCAGTGATTTTCTCAGGCGTGTCTCCTGAATGTAGGTCAGCCATTTAGTGAACAGAAGTCAATACCATGTGGCTAAGAAACAATCATATGACTCCATTTAGCAGTAAGTGGTGACTCTTTTTGGACAGAGAATTTGATTTACTGTTACAAATAGGGAACAACATGATGGGTCCAGTGAGACCTACAGCTATGTGTACGGCCATTCATACAGCATTAGTATTCACAGCTGTGAGCACTGCACTTGATGGATTCCTCTTCACACATAATGTTGGTCTCTTGGCAGTAAGAAGCACAATTTCTTTTTTTTTTAAAAAAAAATTTTTGACAGAATGCAAACCTGGAAAGTTAATTTTCCTTCCAAAACTATTCTCAGCTGTAAACACCTAACCTTCTTCATGATTTCTTTATATTTATTAATATTGTTCACCTTTGACATCCTTCTAGATACATTTTGGGATTTATACAATGGTATGAGAATGTTTCTAAAATACTTCTCCATATTTGAAGAAAAAAACCTATTTATCCATTTATCTCCTAGTATTTTAACTCATTCGTTAAAACTCAGCCAATAAAAACAAGTATTTAATATACATATGAAGGACTTATCATTTTCCTGCAATGCTGAGAATATTAATATAGTCTTTAAATGTTAATGTATCAGAAGTCATGGATATTGATGCTGAAGAGACATTCAGAGACCTATTTTGGCTTTATGAATGTGACTAGTCCCACAGAAGGCAGAAAACTACTCACAAATGTAAGAGTAGAAGTCTTTTTCTTTACCAAAATAATATGGAAATTACTGTGTTTACAGGCTGAGCCAGAGGAGAAGGGTTTTTGTTGAATAATTGTCTCCCTTTAGACTTTCAGAAACCTAGAAAGGTGTTTTTAATAGCCTGTACTGATGTATCTAAAGGAATTACCCATACCAATTACTTTTGATGCTGCAAAGCCTGAGGTCTCCTCTGTGCAGAGGACAAACAGAGTTGGCAGTCTGTGCCTGAAGGTCTTACCAGAAAAGGGTTTGCTGGAGCTGGTGAAATTCCCGGAGCAGCTACAATAGGTTGGTTGTGCTGCTGTCCTTAGAGTGGCTTAACTGGGTACATGACTGTCCTGTCCCAGAGGAGTGTTCCTCTGGGCCATGTTCCTCTGAGCCATGTTCCTCTGGGCCATGCCCCTCCTGGCTCAGAGGTGGCAGGTGGAGCAAGAAAAAGGGGCATAACACCAGAATGACCTCAAAAGGAGGATGGGATCTCTGTGCTGAAATGGGGCTGGACAGACTTTTTAGGTTTGGTTTCATCAGTATCAGAGGGGCTGAGTTTTGGTTAGGAAGGTTGATAAATTAGTGAGAAGGAACTGAAGACACTGAGGACAAGAGATGACACTGGGTGGGAAGAAGACAATGAGAAGGGTGAGGGAGGATGTGACTGAGGTAAAAAGAATGCAGCCATAAGTCAAATGTGCTTTGGGCCAACAGAAAATTGGTAAACACTAGACTCTTCCAGTTTCAAGGCAGTAGGAACCTATTTTCCTAAATATTGTGATGAGTTTTTTAAACAAGAAGCTACCTTTTCTAACTATTTTCTCTCAGATAAGCTTTGAACTGACCAGGTAGAGAGAGATACTTCCCCATTGTTGGCAGTATCAGGAAGGGCAAAAATTACCAGAACAGTGATGCAAGAGGTGTTGGGGCACTCCTGGGAGTTTCTGGCTTCATTACAGGGCAGTGAGAAAGGAAAGGCAGAATGGAGAAGAAGCTAGAAAAGGAGCTTTGTAAAGCTGAGAAGGGCCAAGAGCACATTTGTGAGCATGGCAAGAAGAATTAGGACTTTGCAGAATTGGCAGATGAGTAGCAGACTAAGGAAAAAAAAAGTGCTAGTGTGTTCCAGTTAGGGCTGGGTAGACTCACAGACAGGAGCTTTTGCTGCTCTGATGAGTTGCAGTTATTTGGCTATTAGGTTATTTGCCTGCTCTGGGAAGATGCTTCTTCATTTGGCTGCATTCCTGGTTTGCTGAGGTATGTGCTTGGCTATCTACAGGGCTACTCAACAGGAATACCTTCGCATTATAGTAGTCAGCCTAATCTGTACTAACAATAGACAATTAAACGCAGATCCCATTATCCTACAACATCATTAGGTTTGTCTCAAGTGGGTGTGCAGAAAGATGAGGGAAGGGATTAGGTGGTTACTTAATTAGGACTCCTTACTTCAGCTGATCTCAGGCCACTGATGTTTTTGCCTTGGACTGGAGATGACTAAATGTCATCTAGCAGTAAGGGTAAGCAAAAGAGATGGTTTAAAACTGGAGAATACAGATGCCTGATCCCACCTTTATTTTACAAAAATTGCTAGGTTAGAAGTACCAGAGAGTAAGAGGAGAGAGAACATGAGATACAATCTAATTTCAGCCAGCCTACAGAATCCCATCCATTGCTTCATGGACTTCTCATTGCTTGAGAGTAAACAAGGAGGGTATATTTTAGCTTGGTACATTGTGAAGCATCATCATACACCAGTACAGACAGTGCTTCATTCCACACTTAGAACTCCCTGTTGCTTGCTTGGGTTCAGAAAGCAAAACTGGTGCTCATTTCAAAATTCTCACTTCATGTTTTCAAATATATCCAGTATGCTTCCTTATAAACTGTAGCAATGTAAATTCAAATAACTTGCACTTGGCTGCCTGTGCAGAGTTGCAGCATTAGTAAGTGTGCTACGCTTTCTGGCAAGGGGTAAGAAAAAGGAATCTATATATGCATTGATTTCCACAGCCTTATCTTTTAAACACCTTGTGTTCAACATATGTGAAATGATTAGGAAGTATTCTGTGGTGCCCTCCTGTCTGCCACATTGTGTCACACTCAGAGATAAAACAAAACCAAACCAAAACAGAAAACCTCAGGGCATTTTAGAAGAGCCACATGAGTGATATCCTGGACCTTTTATCCATTTCATGAAAGACATTAGTGACTGATAATGATAGTCTGTCAGCTAATACCAGAGCCAAAACTAATCTCAACTTCTTAGATACCTGCTAACCATTTACTGCAACAGTTCCTAGAGTTTGAATGCTTGAAAAAATTCAACAAAGTCATTATTCTGTCACCTTGCTAAAATGCAGCTATGGTGATGCTGTTCAAAAGCATTTACAGTGCCACAATGGAAGCACAGGTAGTGCAAAGTCACAGTGCTAAAGAGAGCCATCTATCTTAATAACATCCATCAAGAATAGTTTTATGAGAGTTGCATTCTTTTAAAATTAATTTTCAAGGTTTTTCACCTGAAAGAAATTAAGTGGAACACAAGACACAGGATTATTTTAAAGCTGAGATATTCCTAGTTAAAATACGTGATAACTTTGTTAGTGATATCTCGTTGTTAGATTATTTCCATAGGTACCAGAATGTGGAGAATTGAAAGTGGAAACCAAAACTGATGCCATCATGTTATTATTCTCATAGTGTTTTCTGCTGCCTGTTATCTTTCTGAGTTTTGTCCTGTCCCTTTTACATCTGTTTCCATTGGTCTTCCCTTCAACCCCCAAGCATCATGCAGCAAATTGGGAATAATTTCCCTTAAACATTTAATCACATTCTTCAAACTTTTATCAAAAAACCACACTTTTCAACTGGAGGAAAACAAATGCCAGCAAACAGAAGGCATGTGTAAGCCCTTGCTTATTCATCTCCTCCATATAACTGGTGGAAAGGTTCCTGTTTTGGCTATGTTGCCAGTATATTTACCTCCAGAAACCCACTGACACCACAGAAAATCTGAGCAAGAACAGTAGTGGCTTTCCCATTATACACAACCAAACAGAGAGGATAGGAAAGCTCCCGAAGTCATAACACAAAGGGAAGAATGGATGCAGTTTAGTCTAAACAAGATTTATTTAAGATTTAAGCAGATCTTTTCCCCTTAAGGAATTATGATGCTATTTTAATGTGTATTTCTGGACATTTAACACATTGTTGCAATCACTTTCAGATGACTTAAACATATGCACACTTATTATTGTTTATTCTTTCTGTCATCTCATACATTTTCATTCAGCTGCTCTTTATTTTGAACCCTCTTTGATGTATCTTGATTTAGGTCTTGCCAAACTGAGAACTCTTAATCAAGAGAAGAAATACTTCAAAAAGATTTTCTGGCATTAGGTCTTTTCCCCCTTCTCTCTCTTCTTCTTTGCTTCCTTTTTTTTTTTTTTTTTTCTTTTAGCAGGAGAGTGGAAAGAGGGAGGAGAGGTTAAAACATGGACCTTGCTCTTCACAGATGTGATCATACAAAATATTTCGCTGCTGCTTCCCAAATTTTTTTGAAGCATGCATCTAAACTTTTTTTTAATTTTTTTTTTTTTTTTTTTTTTTTTAAGGAAGCTCATCACACAGTTCATGGCATGTGGATTAGAAATTGTCTTGTTGTTAGGTACCACTACCTCCTTCAGGGATCTGAAACTTCCAGTATGATGTACCATTGCACCAAATGATGCACCTTTTGTTAGATACCCAGACTAGTGGTTTTATAATTTTGGCAAATACAGAAGTAGCTGTGCTCACTCTCTGATACTCTTCTCTGTTGCTCTCCTCTGAACAGGATCAGGTTCAGTCCTGCAAATCTCCTATTCTGGCCTTTGATGCCTGGCAAGAAGAGGGAAGGCATTGAGGGGAGTGAAATAACATCTTCAGGATGACACACAGATTAATGCAAACTGAATATTAAGTTGGAAATGGTCATGATATTTATGATGGATTCTGGTTAGTTTCTGGCTAAGAAGACCCCTCACCACCTGCCTGGCTTTGGCTGCATACCCTTGTTGTCTGTGTGGTACTGCTTGGGCCAGGATTTCTGTCCTAACAGTTTTACCTCCTTTTTCCAATTGAAATTGTTTCTGATCTCTGTGAAAAACAGTGATCATATCTGAAGAAAAAAATTTTCATACTTGGTTTCAACTTGATAAATAATCCTTAACAGATGGACTTAGAAACAGCCTTTTCAGCTCTCTATTAGTCAATAAATTCAATTAAATTTTGCTCCCCTTCCAATTGGAATGAAATCTGATTGGCCCACAGGTTACCTACAGGCAATTCACATTTGCTTTTCTTTTAATGAATTGTTGTTAGAAAATTCACTTAATTCACATAGTTCTGGCACTTCCATTCAAAGTGAGGGACACCTGCATCACAGAAGTCTCCCTCTGAGGTACTCACCTGTAGCCCTGTTTGCAGTTAATGGAGCATTGCTGACACATGTGGGATGTGTTTTGTCTCTTCTAGAGATGTCTGAAGTCGATAAAATGAATGATTCTTTAGGACTGCTTATTTTTCTCCCTGGTCAAAGAGGACTCTATAGAGCATTTCAGGCAGTCTAATACAGATGAATGAATTTCACACTATGAAGCCACAGATCCAAAGTTCCCAATGTAATAAAATTGTGATTAACAAGATTTCATGTGTGATCTCATGATGTGATCACAGAATGAATAACTGAATGTTTAAAATTAGAATACCACTGAGAGTTTGTCTGAGTCAGCCACCACTTCTAATATTGTTCTGGATATCCACAAAGAAATTAATGATTGGAGCTGGAGCAATCTTGTATTTTTCTGGATACAGAGCTAAGGAGAAATTTAGCCTAAAACACAGATTTCTGCACTGGGATGAAGTTTTCCTCAGCTTTGTGAGTGTTGTGGGCCAGCAGTTCAGTCTTGCTCTGTGTCATATGTCTAGAGAGGACCTGGACTCAGTGCATTAGAGCCTTCATGGATTTGGGATAATGTGACTTTGTGTTTTCTATTAGTGTCATCTTCTCAGGGTATCTTTATATCACATCACCTTCTCCTAGCCTGAAGTGTTATCACTCCCATATTTCTTTGTGAGATTTTGATCTCTCTTATTGATTTCTTGGATGTGTTTACAGTTTACTTTTTGCCTCTTTGATACATTTCATTTCCCGTGAATGTTCCAAACTTCTTTCTGAATTGTTCAATTAATACCTGACTCAACATTTTCTCCAGTACCCACAGTTTACTTTCTAGCATATTCTAGAAAAAACATACTTACACAATTTAATTATTTCATCTCACCTTCTTGCTTGTGACTCTGGTTTTCCCCTGATTTCAGTGCATCTACCCTCCTTTTTCTTATGTTACAGTTATTGATTTGTGTTTTCCACTTTGAAATTTAAACATTCTCTCTTTTCATTGTAATTTTTTGGCTGCAAACCTGCTTGTGTCTATTTGATACTGCAGTGCCATTTCATGTGGATACTCTGAGTCATCATGCTCTCACATTTTAGTGTCATGAGGTAGAAGGGCATAAAAAAATTCAAAATCTTCACTTAAAGTCTCTGGTATATCTCAGAGATATATATTGACATGATATATTACTTAAACATCATGAAAGCTGTCTGTTTTGCAGTATTACTAGCAACAGTCAGTCATGAAAGGACTATTGATCCTTCATGGTTTAAGGTTTGAATTAGAGAGAATCAGGTGTTTGGAATTATATATATGTGATGATCCTGCAGAATCAGAGACAAGGATTTGTCCTTCATTTATATTCCCATTAATCTAGTCCAGCTGAAAGTTTACAAAGCATGTGCTGCCCAGAGAAAAAGATCTATAAAAAGACTCATATCTATTATGTCCTTGAGTAAAAGAATTAGTAAGGTATTTTGAAACTGGTTTATTTTTGAGGGTGTAGATTTCCATAATCTTTTACTGCTCAGTAATCTTTTACTGTTTTACAGTTTCATCTTAAAAATCTGCCCTTAGGAAACCCCTGACAAGCCAGTATTAATGAAGCAACTTTTCTTGTAATCATACCATTTCAAATGAATGCTCTTAGGGTAAGGTAATTCAGAAGGTGATTGTAACCCAGCACAGGAAGCCACATCCTGCATGAGGCTCTCTTTGAAGGAGCCCAGTCAGGCTTGTACTCGGCATGCAGTGCCGGGGCAGGCCCTCGGTGGAAAGGCAGTGATCAAAGTCGGACTGAACTGATGAGGTTTTTTCCCATGACTGGGAATGTTTAACGTGAGGATAATATCACATCCTTGTGACAACCATGTCCCTTAGTTGAGCCTTAATGGTTCCACTTCAACATTTGCCTCTGCCACTCCTCTAGATGCAGGTTAGATAAGTAATTACCCTTTGGTGTAGTTCCACAGCCCTCTTTCAAAACACCATATATATGTGGAGGAAAAAAAAAAAAAAAAGAAAAATATATTAGATTATCAATATAGGCTTGATTAGCAAATACCCTGCTATTAAACATAACCCTGTAAATGTTTAATGCAAAAATACAGTAAAGATTCTTAGGCAAGCCACAATGAGGATCTCCATATAGAACATTTCTGTGATCAGCTTCTGGATTCTGTCCCACACTGTTCAAATGTTTTGCTTTGAACAATTAAGAACAGCAGATAAAGCAGCACTATTCAATATTTTGTTTAAGAATTTATTTTCTGGTCCTGAACCACATCACATTGTACAAACTTTTAAGACTAAATTACACAATGGAAAGTATGGTCAAAAGCAAGCTATCTATAAAATATTACTCAAGGAATCATATATGAGACTTTTCATCTCATATATTTGATGAGTACACACCTGTAAGAATTAATGACTCCAGAACTTACAGGGAGTTAATTGATTTCTTTAGTTGTTCACACCCAAGTTATTGGCAAACTGCACAAATTATGTAAAAAATTACCCCAATTCAGTTCTAGGCACTGAATCATACACCTAAGCAGTGGACAATTTAAGTAAAATTTCTACTTCAGGAAAACAACAAAATTCTCTGCTCTTGTAAATCTTGATATGTTAATTGCATAAAGAATAATGGCTTATGCAGTAAAAAATTATACTTGAAAATTTCCAGTAGTATATTCTCCTGTAGGGAAATGCTGTTATGATGACAGCAAAATCTTGGATTAAGACATGTCCATACATATACAAAACAGAATAAAAAATGGAGTAATTTAGATTAAAAAAAAAAATTAAAATAACACTTTAAAACCAGTACATAACATTATGAATCATAACATTACAGCAAGGAAAAAAAGATATGATGACAGAACAAAAGGTTATGGCTTTAGCAAATGTTCCAATTACATGTGACAAGTTTTCTATAACATTATCTTTAAAGAAAATTCAAAATACTAATTTTTTTAAAATTCAGAACGGAATCACATTAAACCCCATGGAAATATATTGCTCAGTTTTAACCATTTGAAATGCCTTGCCTTTTATGGGTGTTGTGGATGTTGCTGTATTCACCAAAGTCCAGCTGCAACTGTTGCCCTTACAATTACCAGCCACACTGTGTTTTGGCAAACTGATTTTCTCAGTTAAGTTTTCACACTTTACACAAAGTTGTAGGCTCACTGGTTCTAGTCAAACCCAAAAGGCCCACTTCTTCTGCACTTCAAAATGCAAACATTGTATGCATCTATGTGTCACTGAAAAGAGAGGAAATGTTTCATGCGTAATGAATTCTCATGAGAGTGCCATAATGTTAATTCATGTGTTTTACTTGTTTGGGGCAGGGATCTTTGTTAGATTGCACCAGTACTGGGGGCATCCCACAGCTACTGGAATAGCACAAGGGTAGTAACAACAATTTTCATTGCTGCTGTTGCTAAAAGTAGTAGATGAGGATATTGATAGCAGAACTGGAAAAAATTAATACAGGAAGCATGCAAGCTGGTGTGAGAAAATTTCCTGACAAGTGTGAAATTGCAAGTTATGGAATATTTGTCTAAGGGAAGTGGTAGCAACTTCATTGCTTTAAGATGCAAGAAGATGTAGAATGAAGCAGAACAAGTTACTAAATATTAAACTGTAGGAAAAATTTAGACAAAGGGACTGAAGAATGTCTTAAATCTTTCTACCACTAATTTTTTAATAAAAATAATACAGAAGAGGATTAAATTGGTTTCTTGGAAGCTTCATGAATCTATATAATTATTTTCCATGCATTCTTTCCAATAAGACATATCTCCCTCCATGCCTCCCTGAAGTCACCTGCCCTGGCCCACAGACCTTAGTGAGTAAGGTCATAACCCACCAGCTGCTGCTTTTGTGCTGCCAGCACTCATGGCATGTTGAAGTGGCAAATAGATGCTGAAGCATCTCTGAAATTAAGAGCATGAGAATTAAATTAATTCAGTTTATATATGTATAATAGGTGTAAGTTGAAATAACCACATTCAGAATTTTCTGTGTTTACAGAATTCATGTGACTGTTGGGATAGAAAATGTCCAGATTGTATTTACAGACCATATCACCTGGGGTCAGTCTAGCCAAGGCTATCCTAAATTTTCTCAGCAGATTGGAATGAATTTTGCTCTCTCTTTCTTCCTGTGTCTGGGGTGACCAGCTCAGGCTTAGAGGGCAGGTAGTGGAACAAGAACTGGGAAAACCAGCGCAGGTCAAGGGAGCTGGTCTGGGGAAGCTACAGCAAAGTAAGAGACCTGAAAATAGCTCAAATGTGTCTACATATTTCCAATAGTCTGGGTTTGGGATGTGTCCAGGCAGGAAAAGGAAACCAATGATCTGGTGTAAGTGGACTCTGCTTGCCCCTGTCCCTCAGGAGCAGCAGGCTGGAGTCACCAGTGAGAGTTGCCAAAGCAGTCAGCCTTCTGGCTGGAGAAGCAAAAGTAGGAAGGTTGCTACCCTAAGAAACCTCCTATTTTCCTTTGGTCTAAACCTATTCCACCTACTGCTGCTGTAGCCTAAATCTAGAATGGCCTACTGACCTAGAGCATGGCATCATTTCACGTGTAGTTCATAGTGTAACAAGAATCTGGTAGCATATTCCAGCACTCCAGTATGGAATATACAGTATAAAAATGGCAAAATAGCAGACTACTCAGAGATAAAACCCATAGTGAATACTGAGTAGTAAAACTTTTTCCTTGGAATTGAATTTTTTGACATAATGCAGTCAAAATGAAAATATTTAGCTCTTAGGAAAGGATTTGATAAGAATACACATTTTAATTGTATTGTATTCTGATAGCTTTCTCAGTTGATTTGCAGAAAATAGCTGTACTCCACCCTGCCGTACCATATACAAGGAAATAGCAGATTTAATGAACAATGAGGAATGTCCTTTGTGACCTTGTTTTGTAGAGCCTTGTTTAAAAGTATAAAAGATTGTTGAATTATAACAGATTAATCTTCATGGATCTCTCAACTTTCTGCTTCCAAATTCTACAAGTGTAGTGTAAAGTGTAGTGCCTTGATTTCAGTTTATTCATGCAAGGAGAACTTCAGCTCAGATTCTTCTGTAGCAATTCAGTATTTATTATCATTTGATCTCAGTCAAACACAGCTGGGTGAGGTTTATCCCATAGTTATTAGGCAAAACATACATAACTAATAAGTAAGGTCCATTGTTCTCATATTCTCAGGGTAACCATTTTTCATAACTTAATGGCTTTAAGTACTGAACTTCAAAGGCCATTACTGTTGTAAATATTCAAATCCTAAGTAGTTTTCATACAAAGATGGGCAGTAAAGCAGAATTAATTTCTAGCTGGAGCTCAGGCTCCAGAGATTAATAGTCTCAGCCTTTTTTACATAAAGATTTGGTGTCCAAGGAGTAGTGTTACTTGAATTGCTTGTTCGTTGCTGCACAGCACCATCATCTGAAGGTGAAAGAGATCTGGATGTGAAATGAGATCTCTTACTCTACTAGGAAAATGTCCTGTTCAAAAGAGCCGGTTTCCAGGAGCTGGCCAGTGAGGGCCTCTTCACTGCCTGACCATTTCACTGAGCAAAGGTAGTAGGTCCAAATCAGTGGCATTCCATTTTATCATATATGCTTGGAAGCTTTATTCAGATTTCCTCATCAATCTATGCTTGCTAGTCTGATTTTCACTGTAGTTTCTGGAAGTATTGGATATAATATATTACCAGAGATTTAGGAGGCTTGAAAATGTCTTTTAGAGTCATGAATATCTGTGTTCCCATGTATCTCTTCTGGCCTTATATATTCTTATATATGCTTTTATGGAGGCAGTGCCCCTTCTCATGTACTGTCATCTGTCTCTGACCTATGTGACACACTTCAGTAAAGGATTTGATCTCAGTAAAGTACTGAGATATTGCTGCTGGAGGCGACAGATATTTTATGAGTTCTAAATTCAGGAATATTATCACCAGGCATTGTACTAAACTAGAAAGCAGCCATTAAGCTTTCTATCTCTTAATGCAGTGCTTGAAGTCATATGCTGATATCCCTGGAATGGTGTCAGATTAAATCTCCTGGACCCTGAGTCACTGGTCTATTTTATTGGACAGCTTCTCTGCAGCTATTAGTGTGTTTCATGTGCAGTGGTTGGTGTTCTGCATCCTGCTGCCTACCTCAGGCTATTGACTCTCAGCAATTTTGTGTTTGTGACCTAATGGTTTATTTTTAGGTCTGCTTGCACTACTGTAGTGATCTCTAACTTTTCTTGGAGTCTATTTAGTTCCTAAAATACTACTGACCAATTAGTAACTCCTTGCTTTCCGGCTAAATTTTTGTTGAATTCACTTAGGTGATAAATTTTATAAATCTGAAGCTTCACAGGAAATGTTGATAACCTCTGAGCATGCTTATATATACATATTGCCTTATACTCTAAATTATGAAGCATTTACTCACCTTTTCATTAGAAAAGAGTTTTAATGCATTTATTGTTTATGCAAGGCTTTGAATTCAGAAGGGATAGGGCCTTGGACTAGAGATGTGTCTTTTCTTGCTCCCATGCACTTCCAGAGAAGTTTAGTAGAGCTATGAGCTGCTAGAAATCACTGTTTCTTGCCTCATACTTATGTTCTTCAGAGAAATGTTAGTATCCTGTGCAAAAGAAATGCATATAAACATTTTAAATAGCTGGGTTAAAAAATACCACCAAAGGAAAAACAGCAGAAGCAAGAGCTGCCTGGAAACCAAAGGCTGACAGCCTTAGGAAGATAACTAGAAACAGACCATCTTATGAAAATAATTTTTCTGCCCCTCAGAAACCCAGCTGAAAAGATTCAGCATTGGCTATAACAGCCTGTTCCTATAGTTTGAGACAATAACTTCTCCTTTTTTGCCAAATGCATAGGACAATGAAGATATCTGCAATGTTTTATGGATTACACTGGTGTGATCCTGTCTGTCTGAATTTTGTGTTCATGGTGTCCTGCAGCCCAGCCAGGGTCTAGACAGTGATCCAGCCTGCCTGCTCCACTGGACTGTAGGCAGCCCATTGCCAGGTGTCTGCCTCTTTCCTTTGGTGCTTCACTGAGCCTGTCCCATGTGCTGTGAATGGAAGTCATCTTCCTGCATGTGCTCTGCTGTGATCCTGATGTAAATATGGATGGGCACACAAAGCCTTCCTAAGATCCCAGAGGGGCCTGAATGAGACGAGGTGTGGTCAGCAGTATAACAAACCACACCTTAGGAAGCGGTGGCAGTTCACTTTTTTGTATGATGAATAGCTACTAGCATTAAACTAAGATCACTTCTGTGTGTTTTCCAGCTGGCTGCAGGACTCCTGCCCATCTGGCTTCACAGTGGCCCAGATGAAAAGAAGAAATGAAAATCTTTTTACACAGAGGTGTGGAAAAAATTGCCTTATCATGATGCGCATAAAACGAAACACTGGCATGGGTGTAAGGGGTAAGTAGCACATCCTTCTCTGCACTTTCAGTGTCCCTCTGCAGACGTGAAGTAGGCAGCTAAATAGAGGTATTTGCCACTTTCCTACCAGTCCACATAGGATTTGATGAATGCTGTCCTTCAGAAATAACTCAATAAGATGGACCAAATACCCTTCAGCAGGCCTCCAAAGGCATCTCGCTCTCTTTACTGATTGAATGTGGAACTTAATCCAGTTTCCTGAAGCTGGGTTGGATGGCATGCCTCATTTCACTTTTGGGATGTAATTGTGCCTGCCAAGATTAACTCGAACCAAAGGGAACTGCAAGTACTGTCAAGGAGGAAGTGAGACAATGGCATGGAGATAAGGCATCTTTGGGTATAACGTCAAAAAGTTTAACAATGGTCAAGCAATTGACTGGGAGAATGTTAATTCTAGGTGCCAAGCAGAGCTGCATAGGCTATTTGCTAAGGCTAAGGATCAAGCTGAAACATTTATCAGTGCAGTTTAGAATGTCTGAATTAAAGTGAGATAAAGGTAGGATTGGGAGGCAGCAGCTTCATACAGTACAGGTGATCAAAACACAACAGTGTGTCCACAACTACGCTGCCCCAAGGGGAGTGAGAAATAACAAAATAAAGAGGAGTACTAAGCTTGTACATTTTTTTTTTGTTCCTGCTCACTGTGATCTGAGTCAGAATTATTAATGAATTTCTCTGTAAGAAACTGAGTTGTTTAAATCTGCAGGCTGTGGTCACATCTATGGCAGTGTTGTCTGAAAGAGGCAAAGGGTCTGTGATGTGGGGAGGTGCAGCAGATTCCCAGGTCACTGGTGGAAGTAGGGGTTTGATTAGTTGGTGGGATTTCTGTTGAGAGAGGGTGCCCATCCCATCTGGCTTGTGATCAGGGTAGGTCCCAGCAAGTCAGTGGTGCATGTGGAGGCCAGGGAGGATGTGTGAGTCTGGGGAGTTTTTGGTGTGGCAGAGGAGTGGCTCCAATTCCCATATTTTCTCCATGTGCTAGGCTGCTGCTGGCTGGGATGGTGAAAGAAAAATTTCTGATTTGTGGCAAACACAGCTGGTCCTGCCACATCAGTCAGGCAGAATAAAGGGGAAGATTTCATCAGAGATTGTAATATATTCACCCAGAGATCCAGTCTAAAGTGCTGGTTGCCACAGTTAAAGATGTGAAGGAAGCTCTGCCTGTCATCTCTCAAGGATGTGCACAGAAGGAAGGGAAAGGCAGAGTTCACCCTGAGGCCAGGATGCCCAGTGACACCCTTAGTCCTATAGATGAAGGGCTCTGCTTTTAGGATTGAAAAATATGAGTGTATCTCTGAAGGGAGTATGCATTGGTGAGAAGAGGAGATTATTGCATACAATACAGTTTATTCCTCCTTTTAATTGATCAGAAAAGAAAAATTTAAGAAATTGTATTAAGCCAGCTCTGTTAACAGGGAATTTATTCAAGATTGCAAAGAGAAGAAATGAGAACCTAGGAAACGTCAAAACAATAATTTCCTCTGAAGCTGTAATCAATCCCTTCCTTGCACATTTGTGGTATGATACAGTTCTTCAACTGCATACAGTTGCAGTGTGGTCTTTGTCTACAGGATTCAGTGCACAGCATAATCAGTACAATGCATAAGAGCTGTTAACAAACAAAAAAAGAGATAAGTCTAAAAATGCATTCCATGAGAGCTAGTTGGTTTTTATCCAAACAATCAATACTAGTCTCCAGATAAAAATATTTTCATCCATCAAGAAACCCTTGGGATTAAAAAACCCACCTAGCTAAACAGAAAAATAAAATGTAAATATGTCCACAAAGTCTGGTTGCTGAAATATGTATCACTTTACTAAATAAAAGTGACACTCTGTGATATTGGAAAAGATTAAGAGCCTGAAGTGTATTCTTCCAGTGGAAAAAGCTATATATAAAAGAAAAGGAAACAGAAGGACATTCACTTCATTTGTCCCTATTCATAGTTTATGTGACAAATAACTACAAGCTCAGATGTTCCAGAACTTCAAGCTTTTTAAGTCACCTTTAACATTTTTTGTATTCGATAAGGTTGCCTCTAAAGTGCCATAACCCAGAGTTTGTAACATTTGCCCAAGGGAGTATTTATTTGTGAGTTCATTGGTCACATCCTATGGTCACTATTGCCAGTTGCTGAGGTAGTTTACAAGAAGTATAAATACTGTCCAAATATAGTTTCTCCTTGTAAACAATTTCAAATGAAAGGGGTCAAGGCTGATGTCATCAGGTGCTGAAGCTGTGAAGAGAGGCAGAGAACAGTTCAAGAGGCACCCTGTCTATCAGTGTGGGAGTCTCACCATAAAATTCCTATCACTTTTTGCCTAGGTCTGTGGCTGGATCCAAGAAAAATTTCTACCCCCATGTTAATCTTCTGTACCAGATTGAAACTTGGGCAGGCATGCTTTCATACTTCTCCTCATATCCCTCCTCTCCCCATTTCCCCCTACACAATCTTGTCCCTGCAGCAAGGAGGCCAGGGCCGGGCAGCAGGTGCAGAACAGCAGGGGTATGGCCAGGGACAGCTGTGCACCACGGTGGCCCCACTGAGGGCAGAGACAGCATGGCCCCTGCAGCAGCAATTTATCCACAGGAACTGTCCTCCCTGCAAAAATGAGAGGGGGATTTTCCTCAAGGGAAAAAGCAAACCTTGTTTTCCTCCAGGAAAATAGAGATGACAGACAGGTCATGTTCCTCAAACATGACCTTGCCAAGAGGTAGAAATCACATTTTCCAGCCATCTTCTTTCCATCCATAGCTTCAACTACTTCTGGCTGAGTCTCTGGGATGGAGGCCTGTGAAGTCACTGTGCAGCCCAAGAAGAGTTCAGGTCTGCTAGAGAGCTCAAAAAAGACCCAGTATTCACTGATCTCTCCAGCTGACAGGCTGGAGAGAGAGAAATGGTGAGAGTCTGCTGGACTGGGACCCCTGATGTCACATGCTGCTGTGCTGAGCAGCATGGCCTGCAGTCATCCTCCTGCATCCTGGGTCTCCCTCTCCATGGGACATGCTGGTTTTAGCCTGGCCTTGCACTGTCTCACTCTCTAACCTGTCAAAAACCACTCCCTTTTTGTTGGGTTAGGAGGCTGCAATGGGCCAGAAATGACAGAGGCATGGGAAGGGGGAGCCAGAGTCAAGAGGAGTGGGGGGATGTTCTTGGACTGGCACAAGCCACCCCTAACATGCCATCAGAGACAATGTGGCTGAAATTATTTCGTGCATCCTAAAGCAACAGTTCTGCTCTTCTACGCTGCCCTTCTCTGTCTTTCTCTCTCTTTCCTCCCTTCTATCAAGCTACAACACCAAATCTGCTCCTCAGCTTCATCTCTTGTTTCACTCCATGCAAGCCAGTTCAATCCAGCAGAATGTTCTACACCTAACCTTTGTTTTATAACCATAGGGAAGTTGTTACATGGTTTATATTTCTCCTGAAGATTCATGCTTTGTTTCATGTATTTTTGTTAAGATCCACTGAGTGTTTTTGTCACTTTTTAATATTTTAAACCTTCATACCATTAAACATATAATACAAAAGCTAAAACTAGGTGTTGGATAAGATGTAGAACAAGATCTCAGGACTGGCCCAGAAATTCTGCCCGTTGCTCAGTTCTCATCTTGGCAACCTCTTTGGGACCACAATGGAACCTGAGTCTTTGTCTTTCCCCTAACCTTAAACTTAACCCTAATGCTAACTGCAGCCAAGACCTGAGCTTTACATAAGGATCTCCAGCCTTGGCCCTTTCTCTGCCCAAACTTTCCATAAGCATGTCTTTTGTAGGTCCCTGCTCAAACTGGACCCTTAGGCTTTGTATCACAAATTGCATTAGCTGTAAGCCTGAAAGTGACTGAATCTTTTACTTAAGATCACTCATCCCATCAACAAAATGAAAAAGGGAAAATTATTTGTGATGCTCAGACTTAACTGTAGCAGCTTCTTGCAACACCACATGAACTATATCACAAAACTAACAGCAGACAAACTTACCTCCAGCCAAAACAAGCAAAAAAAAAAAAATTCCCTAGGCAGCCATACTAACTTTGCAGCCATACTCAAATTTTTGGAGTTAGGGGAATAACAAAGCCTATTAATCCGGTTAAGAAATACTGAGATGGGGTTTCCAAGAGAGAGATTGTGCACCAAAGGTATACTTCCCTGAGAAGTCTGATCACTCCTTGGGGTAGATTTATCATCAAGGTTAACAGGGATGCAAAGCCAAGGCATCCAGTTGTAGTGGGGCTGTAAATGGTCTGCAGAGATAAGATTTGGCAATGAAAAGAATTTTCCACTAACCCCTTGGTCACTTGGCCAGAGCTGAGATCCTTCAGTAATACCCAATCCACCCCCAGGATTAGAGTTGAGGCAGCAGAGAGACAAAGCTTAGGAGTCCAGTTGTGGGCAGTAGTCCAAAGACTGTTAAGGGAGACCTAAGGCTGCAAGAGGAATCCCCTCACAAGAAGTTTTTCATCAAGGCCACAGCTGTCCTTTGTTGTCTCATTTTCCTAGGACTTTTTCGTATAGAATATCATGTTTATTTCCATGAAAACATTTACTGAGAACTATGAAGGGCAGACGTGTCATGATGTCTTGTTATGTGCAAACTGAAAACAAAATTGCAAACAATCCTATTGAAAATACTCTCCAGATGGAAAATAAAAGTTGAAAATAAATTTCCTGTAAGGTTATGGAATACAAACTGTGTATTAAATGGGCCTTTTGAATTTGAAGTCAAGTATGCAAGAGGTAAAAGAACATGAGACTCATAACACAGGAGCTAGTGTATGGGGCTGAGTGAAAGACCTTCTTAATGACTTGTAAGAGAGGAATGGAAGGAGTGTGAGGTTCCAATTGCAGTCTTGAGCAGAGCAAGTAATTTAAAAGTAAGCAGTGACTTTGTGGGAGTCACCTATAAATACACATACTGCTGGTAATTCAGGAAAATCCCCAGAATGCGAAACTGAAGGAAGCAAGCCTAGTCTAAAAGCACCTATCCTAGTTCAGAGTGAACTGTAGACATAAATAACAGAACTGGTAATTTTTTACTGCTACTGTAAAAATCCCACATCTAAGAACTGAAAAGAAACTTGCCCAGAATTCAGAATTTCCCAGATTTTCAAAACTTAAAGTTTCAGATCTTCTGAAATCAAGATTTTGTGTTCTGGACCCAGTTTGGTTGGTTAGTTTTGTCTTTAGATTCACAATGCATGATGAATACACTGAAAAATAACCTTCTTCCTCCAATATATTTTTCGGGGGACAATAACCCTGAAATATATCTCTTGATATCAGTTAGTTCTTCCTTTGCATTGATAAAATTAGCTAACACCTTGCAGGGGCTTCATAAGCATGGCAATGTTTTCCTAACATAGCTAAGGCAGGAGCCATGTGCATCACAGTGCTGTAACAGTGCTATTCACATTCTGTTAATGGACCCCAAATTGAATTGCTCTCTATTGTTGTACTGTAGCAATGAAGAGATGTTGGTGTTTTTCTATCATTTCTATTTTCTGTAAGGATCTCTATTGTGTGCAGCTGCTGCAAGCTGCAGCCCCCCCTTTCAGCCCTGAGTATCATTTGCCTTCTCTGCATTGCATGTTAAGAGGGGACAGAAATTCAAAGGGGGGATGATCAGCAGCTCACGTGGCAGCCCATGTGTACAAAGAAATGGCAACCTGGATACAGAGCAGCATCCTAACCAGCCTCCCCAGCAGCAGGAGGTCATAAACAAAGGCTTGGATCATGTGATGAAGCTGATTAGGGTGTCACACAGAAAACAAACAAGGAAAGTTTTTGTGGGGTGGGGAATGGTATTTAGTAGTCTGTTAGGGTGACCAGAAAGAACTAGATTTTATTCAGTAGCATTTGAAAAAGGAAAATATCTGTGTATGTGTATTGACCTGAGTGTTCCAGAGCATAAATCAGGAGCAGAGGGACAACGGCAGGTAGAGGCTCTAGGACTCCTTTGGTGAAGCTGGGGCGGGGACACTGGCACAGAAATATCCAAGGGTTGATTAAAAATGAATTGTTTTGCTAAACAGCAGTTCTGATCTTCAAGTGGTGAGCTCATTTAGCTTTATACATCTCAAATCTCTATTGTGTCTTTCCAACAAGGCTATACAAATTTCATGTCCTCTCAATTTTTTAACTGGACTACAGCAGATAGATTTTTTTTCCTTGCTTAGTTCTCAGGCATTAGAGTAATGTGTTTTCTTCAGAGAGGCAGTTGCACCATCTGATCACCACTCATTCACTGTGGATGCTGTGTTGTATGTAAATCTACAGCCCTGGGTTGTGGCAAACCAAAGACTGCTGTTTTTCATTTCAGCCAGCCTGCAGATCTGGTTTGTTGTGCTTACACAGCTGACCTGAAGCATGAAGTGCTGCTCTCCAGGTCTCCTCTGTACCTAGATGAAAAGAGGCCTCTCTCTCCAGCACTCACCACTTTGCTTTCAGAAATCCCAAACAAATCTCTAGTGTAATAAATAATTTCAAATCTGTTCTTTGTCTCAGAGAAAACAAAACAGAACAAAACCCAGAAATGCTTCTTATGCAGGCTCACTAATTTTCCTAATCAGTGAAGAACTTCTTTTGAGGGCCAAATGGATTAAATGCTCTTTGGTCTTTTCCTCCTGTTGGCCTAAGTGACATAGCATCTTCCTTTATATATAGCAATGGATTGACGCATATCTAGGATTAACAGGAATGGGTTAGCTTTAATTCCAAAAGTAAACAATAGACTAGTTTTTCAACATTAAAGACTGAAAGCCATTCACTGTTCTTCATGGTATTAAACCTTTACCACGTCAAGCACTAACGATTTTGAATAGGGCAAGCAGTTTTGCCTTGCACTCTGAGCTCCTCTCTCTGGTCTCCACTGCAATTAACATTGAAATAATGGCGTGTGACATGTTCGTCACAGAGGGAAGAGATGCAGTAGATTTTCAGAAAGACATTTCTGGTGTGGAGATGAATTATTTATGTATCTTAACTGTAGATCTGTGTAATAATTCTGTCATTAAATGCTATCTCACCCTCTCCTTCTGTCCTATGCCAAAATGGCAAAGCCCCTGAAATTAAATTGCTATTTTTAAATTCTAGAGCATTCGCTTATTTGTACTTTCACATGTCTTTTAATAAAGTGTGTTAAAAACCCCGAAATTGTCTTCACAGTTTGATCAAAGTGTGCATTTAACACACAATCTGCCTCATTAATGGCAGATTCTGAACTTTAACATCAAGAGGCATGCATGTACATGTATTCTATCCACAAAAATCCTTGCAATCATCTTCAGACTTGGAGCCTATTTCCCCACATTCAATACTGTGTTAAGTGACAGCATCTGCCCTTTGTGTTCCTGTAGTATACTTCCAGTATATTTGGGTGCTGAGTAGCTAGGAAGATGTACTCACAACTGATATGCAAGCATGAAAAGCTAAGAAAATTCAACTATTTCTGAATATGGTGATTATTTCTCCCTCAGTTCTAATGTTATAACACTACTGAGGTCATAACATATCTGAGGTCATAAAATTGTCACAAATTGCTGCAATTAAGAATTTCCATTTTCTAAACTGAAATTCCAGTCCTTATAAATCAATGCAATACACAGCTTTTCTTAACCTTATCTTGTCAATCACTCTCTACACCCAGTGATTCTGGTTACAGCTCTTATATTTCTGATAGTGCATTATTTTTCATCTTACTTGCAATACAACAACAGAAACTTTTTCAGTTAGAATTTTTTTCCATGTACAGGCTACTAGATTTTTCACATTTATTTTACTAACACTAGCAGTGGCATACATTGCTTTACTTGTTAAAGGAGTATTGCTATATATTGAAATATAGATGAGTAAAAGATAAATTAAATATTGTATCTATGGGGATAATATGATCTGGAGTATCTAAAAATGTCTCTAACCACACACACACACACACAAATGGCTTTATGGGCCTGGAATGTCAAATGATAAATTGTGAAATACTAAGTGTAATTTCTTTGCCTTTTCACTTGGTTTTGTGGCAGTGCAGACTGGTGCTTTATCTCCACACTCCTGTGCTTGTTCGATATCTGGCACGCACAGCTCTTCATGTGCTTTCTCGTGTTTGTGCTTTCGTTATTTTGACCTATTTAACATGAGTGGTGAGGGAAAGTGAGTGGCATGCTTGTACGCATGCATTTGAATTGCATGGCTTCCTCTGTGTGTGTGTGTGTGAGTGCATGTAGTATGTGAGAGTGTGTGATGGCTGAGAGCAGACATCACACCTGCAACCATGTCATTTAGCACTATGAACGAATATGTACTCCCAGCTTTATTGTTTTTCAGACAAGGCATTTGGGCTTGTTGTGTTTAGAATGGGCTCACCTGGCATTAATTTTCTGCAGTTAATTCTCTTCACTTTCTCATTTAAATGTACCCCATTTGCTGTGCATTGGAAGCTGAAGGCCTCTCTTACATAATAATGTACAGCACAGCCCCACAACGTGCCCCCATGATGCCAGTATTATCTGAACTTTACAGGACTACCTGTCTTAAATTTTACCAGCTTTTTCCCTGGCTGAAATGTGTTTAATACAGTTTGTTTCAGAGTAATTGAGGATGTGTTCCATAGTGCTGTTTCAAATGCAATATGCCAGACAACTGTTGTTTTCTATTAATCATCGTAGCTGAAATAATAGAAGCACTTTAAATGTTGAATGCCAACTGTTCTTTTAAAAGCTAAATATATTCTGTGCCTGTCTGTTCCTTTTAGTGAAGAAAAAAAAAAAGGAAAGTATTATGATGATTAGAGACTTTGGGTCATCTTACAGAAATGCTTCTGTTTTGCAGAACATAGTGAGACATGTTATTTTCCAGGAATTGTAAGGAAATTAAAAGGAAATATAAGTCATGCAGGTATGCTGCAACTCTGAAAATGAAGCATAATGCTTGATGGCAGCTGATGGCACAATTGCTCATTAGAGTAAAACATTTTAAAATTCCCTTTATTTTTAGCTGTGCTCCTCTTGTTTATTTAGGAAAGGGGGAAAGGTGGAATTTTGGTTTTCCAAAATTTTTCGTTCTATTTATGACTCATCATGTTAAGGACAACTGGGGAATTATACATACTTTGGGGTGAAGCCACTTGAATTCAAAGAATTTAAGTCTGTGGATCTCACTATTGTTGAGGGATTTTTCAGAAATATGAAAGGCCAAGAGAGAGAGCTCATTGATTCAAAGAACAGATATCTTCTTGCTTTGGACGTGGAAATGGAAAGCTGCTAACTCTGAGGAAAATAACTACAATTAACTGCATATTAATATTTTGTCCAAGATTAGTATTTCTGGAGGAAACATGTGCAGAGCCTTTTGGAGTCTCTGAATTTCCAGTGGTAGCTCTTTTATGGCCCAGCAGCTGGTTGCCTTTTTTAAAGGTGTCATGGATGCTAGAGATTCAGCTTAATCCCAGTTTGAAGTTTTCTTCCCAATCAAAGGCTGAATAGGTATTGTGCTTCCTACCTTACTAAATGCTTGCTGAGATTATCCTCTGTCACTTGCTGCTTATTATCACTGTATCCCCAAAGAACCATCCTCTCTGATGCAGTGCTTTTAGAAGTGTTATTTCATCATTGAAAAGATGGATTCCAAATGAAAAGGTACTCTCTACAGAAATAACATTTCATCTCAGGAAGATAAAAGGAGCTGCCTGTGGCTAGGTCTGGATTGTGCTACTTTTCTTGCACTTCCCTATTGATTTTTGAGCTTCAGGCTTTCCCTTGGCTTAAAATGGGGGATAATGTGAATTCATAAAGTCTGCTACCATAGAAAAAACTGAGACAGTCTGAGATGAAGACCTATTCTTGGGGTACAAGATGATGTAGTGAGAGAATTGGGGGCCAGGGAGAAAGGAGAAAGTGGATGAAGAGCAAAACAGAAGGAAGGAATGTGAGCTCAAGCCTTAAAGGACTTGCTCATGTTGTGGTCTTACATGGCAAGCCTGTCTCCTATCCCACTGAAGCAATGCCATGAACAATCTGCCTTCTTGCCAGTTTATAGTAACAAAATTTGGGCTCTTAGAGTCCAACAAAAGTGGTTTGGTTTCTGTCCAGTCTGAGAAAAAAATATCCTCCTGCAGTCAGACTTTTCAGGCACACACTGTTCATAGGGTTAAAGAGTGCTTTGGCCTTGTAGCAGCTCTGAGTCAACATGGAGAGCAAGTGAACTGCTGTGAAAGAAAGATGGACATAAAAACTCACAAGATCATTAACTGGAACAGAATTACAAATGCTCAGCTGTTATGCACCCCTTCATTCACCTCTGTCCTGAGCTGTGAATGCCCTAAACTGCTACCTCCCATATCAGTGCAGTTGTATTTAGCCTGTGCTGCCAAATAGAACCAGCTAGGTCATCCCATTTTGTTCTATTGTGTTCCTTTTAGTCCCTGGGGAAAAAAAATCTGCTACTGAGAAGTGATTTCTCTGCAATACTGTAAATAGCCAAAAGCACTTAAGACCTATTGGCAATGTTTTGCTTTCCTTGGACACAACATGTCCCCCAGCCTTCCTCTCTCCCACCATCTTCCAACTGATGTTCACATCTGGCATGGTTAGGGTGACTTAGTCGTGTCTCTGGTGGGTTTATGAGAATTAGATTGTGTCAAAAACATGCTGTAAGGTATTTTTTACTGAAAAAAAGTTGACAATAAAGAAACCAATGCTTTCTGCCAGCTAGGTCTCCTGAGCTGCCTGGCTTTGACATCTAAAAGCTCCCTGATATGCCCAACTTCCGAGGCTGACACGTTCCTGATCCCTGAATGGATGCCTCCCCAGGTACTTGGCTCACACCTCTGTTGATTTCGCAGCAGCTAACAGTCTGGATGATTGAGATTTTTTCCCAAACCATTTTTTGAAAATTCCTTTTGTCAAAAATTTGGCACTTTTTAATGACAAAATGGTTTTCCATTACGCCATTCACATGCATGATTCTTCTTTCAGAATGGGGCATTTCTGACTAAGGGAAGAATGGGCTTCCATTCTGGTGCATGGGGCACTGGGAATGTGTGCTGAGTCTCTCAGGCCTCCTAGCTGGTATGTGAAAGTCTGGAGCTGAAGCAGGGATGCTCAGTGTCTGAGTTTTGACAGGTCTACGGTTACAGTCAAATATGGATTTTACAGAGAAATAAATGATAGCCCTTTATTCAACATATGTGTGCCCTATCAGTTTTCTCACTGCAGGTTAGCACAAAGGAGCCGTGACACAAGCATGAAGTAGTCCATTGTGCCAGGGCCTGTGCCAGCTCCAAGAAGAATAGAGTCTGGGAAAACCAGGAAGCAGCATAAAGGCTTGAGGTCTGTTAGTCTGATGCTGAGCAGCTGGTGTTTCTGGACGTCTCCTATTGCTTCATAGGAATTGTTACTAAAATGGTACAAATTAGAGACATCTCAGAGATACTTCAATCACTATCTAGTCCTAGATCCCCTGAACTAGGGAACTGCAATATTTTTTTTCCACTTGATGATCTAAATCAGCATTAAAAATGTATAAGGAAGACTCCATGGACTGAGAAACAAAACCAAGCATAAATTAAAGAATGGGGTAATTTAAAGCAAGACATCTGTCCTAAAAACACACAGTTGTTCAAAAATGTTATCACTTTTGACAATCTTCATTATAAAGCAGTTCTAGCCTGGGCTGGGTCTTGACTGGTTTTCATGCTATAAAATATGAGATAAGTGAGTCCTTACACAAAGACTTTGGAATAGAAGTTTAAAATGCTGCACCAGATAAAGACAGGCAGGAGGATTAATGGGGTGTCTTGCTGATTTTGATCAGTAACACACAGAGATCTTATCTCACACACCTACTAAACAGCTCAGAAAAGAAAGGAAAGAGGGGAGATTTGAAAGCCTAACTTGGAAGGGTAGCAGAGGAAAGGCATGTTTAGTAACTGAGGAGGACAGCATTTGCGTCACAACCTTTATTCAATATTTTACTTTTTTCTTATTGTTCCATGTGTAGCTGTAAGCCTCATGCTCTGGTGATCACTCCAACCCTGTTCTGAATTCTTAAAACAGTTCCTGACATGGTTTTGGCTCACACCAATTCCTCTGGCAATTCCTGAGCACAGCAGTCAAGCTAGGCCAGGAACCAGTCCCAGCAGAAACCGTGGAGAAATCCATGCTCTTTTGGAAGCTGAGAATGGACAGATGCACTCCATGCAGTTGGTCAGTGAGTGGTCCTGGGAGCACTAAATAGCTGTAGCCTATATTCACAACACAGCTCACTGTAACTGGCTCCAGTTACACTTGGAAATGGACTTGGAAATTAATACTCTCTGTATTAATCTCAGGGTGTCAGGCAAAGGACTCCTGTTAAGGCTCACTGCCTGTGAAATGTTGGTTTGAGGGACAGACCTTGTATCTCATCAATAGTCTATGGCTGCAAAAAGGACAGAATTCAATTCTTCTGCCTCTTCAGTGTAAATTCTCACTTTATTTCTATTTCTTTCCCTTATTATTGACTGGCAAGCAGATGCAAAAATTATCTCAGCTGGAAGAGAAGACGTAGGTGTTTTTCTGTTCTCCCTGGATAATTTAATTGATGATTCCCACAAATAAAACGTAAAAATGCAGGGGAGCAGAGACTTTCTCATCTTACCCTTTTCTAGTTGCCACCAATTCTTTTTTCACTTATTTCAGTGCCTTAATCAATTGACTATAGAGTCAGTCCCCACTTGCTTTTCTCTTGCCTGCAAAATTCTTACACTTTTTCTTGTATGTTGGCTTATTTCAACAGAGGCTTCAAAAAATGAATTGCAGAGCAGCTCTCCTTTGAACTGAGGTGAGTTGCTCAGGGGTTAGAATATTTCCTGCAAGATAAGATTTGTGAATTCAAAGTGCCTTTGAAGTGCTACAACTATTTCATAGGTGTTGCTTTTTCCAAAAGCAGGGGCATTCCCATAATGGCCAGATACTAGGTGTGAGAAGAGTTTTTCTACTGGGCTGTAAACCATACACCAGGATGGCGAAGCTGAGTCTGTGTCTGATACAGGCTTTAGGCTTTTTAGGCACATAGTATTTTGTGTCATAGAACCACAGAAAAGTTTAGGTCAATAAGTAATCCCCTAGTCCATCTCTCCACTCAGGGCAGGGCCAACTTCCTAAGTTAGGTCAGCATGCTCAGGGCCTTGTACAGGTGAGTACTTTGGATCTCAAAGAAAGGAGAACCTACTATTCTCAGGACCCCTCATCCAGTGCTCCACTACCCTTATTGAAACGTCCCTCTCTGAAGTGTGTGATCATTCACTGCATTTTGTCCTTATATTGTACACCTCTGAGAACTGCCCCACTATCCCTTTTAGGCAGTGGAGGACAGTTCTCTTTATGACTTTTTCTCCAGCTCAATAATTCCAGTCCCTTTAGTTTCTCTCCTTTACACTTTAGAGCCATTGAGCCATTATTCTCTCTTTGGCCCTCCTGAGAAACTCTCTCTGGTTTGCCTTGTATGAAAGGACCCAAACCATACAGAATACTCCAGATACGAGCTCATGAGTGATAAGTAAAAGGAAATAAACATGGTTATTCTATCTCAGGTAGACTTTGTGCTTGCCTTTACTCAGCATCATGACCTTCTGCCTGGTTCATTTCTCCAGAATTTGGTTCCTTTTGAATGATGACTCTGCCTCCCAGTGTGTCAGCATCTTCCTCCAGTTTGGTGTGATGGAAGCTAAGCTTGCCTTTCTTCACACCACTCAGGTGGCTGTTAGATATACAGCCCCAGAACTGAATCACAGAACACACTCATCATTGGCCCCCAGCTGTACTTTGCACCATTGAGTACAACCCTTCAAGCACCACAGTCTGGCAGGTCTTCCCACCAACCTCGTGTCCACCCATCTCCTCACATCTCCTCAGCTCTGAGGACACTGTGAAGGAATATGTCCAAAGCCTTATGGAAATCAAGGTAAATTTACTGTTCTCCCCTTATCAAGTCTTTCATCACAGGTGGCAATCAGGCTGAACAAACACAATTTTCCTTTCGTAATTCTGTGCAGATTGTTTCCAAACATTTGTTATCCTTCATGCACCAGGGAAAGACTTCTACAACCTGTTACTTATCATGCATCCACCTTCTGCAAAAAAACCCCCAAACTTCCTTGGAAACAACAGCAACTTGTTTCTATCATCAGAGGCAGTGATTTTATTTTGTTAAAATGTTAATGTAATTAAATTTCCGTACGTGCAATGAGGAGAATTACATGTTGGCTATTTATTTTCAATCTCGATGGTTGTGTGTAATGTACAGTATTAAAAGGGTTAACAAGCAGGCTTTGTGCTGTTTCTCATTAGGTGAATTCAGCATTCAGCTTTCAGGCTTAAAGGCTATCTCATATCATATGTATACTGCCACATATGTAATTTGTTGGGTAGGACTGGTTACATTGTGGAGATGGCATAAAAATTCCTAACAATCTTTCCTGCCCATAATAGCTTTCCAGAAGACAGAACATAATGCTGCCCATGCACGTTAAATCTTTGGATGAGCTAATATGAAATACTTCTGCTGTTCTAATTTCCTCTTGTGTGTATTTTTTCCTGGCTCAGACTCAGTGACCTAATTCTTTTCTTCATTCTGTTCAAGGTTTTTGATTTTTTCCAAGCTACTCACATTGGACTGTTCTCCATTGTGGAAACTGTGCCTTTATTTCTGTTTTGTATTAGTGTATTATTTCTATTTTGTATTGCATAGTTACACTGACTGCCCCATTGCTCCTCCATCTCCAGTCCTGAGGGTGGATACTAATCTTTTTGTCATGACACCTCCCAAAAATGGTGACCAGAACATCCTAGTGGATGTAGTTATTGTCCACTAGGGAATTATTGCAACCCCACGGGAAGGTCTTGTAGCACTTACATTGAAAAGATCCCATTTTAATAGTAGCATCTAAAATAAAGTTGTTTGCTTTCCTAGTCTCTTGACTGGAAAGATGAACCAGTCAGTGTTTCTCTGTCTTGCTTTTGAAAACTACATGAAGATTTGTTCAAAACCCTTTTCCACAAGCTATGTATGGTGCTATTTTTAAATAAACAAAATACACAAACTAAAGTCTCCTTCGTTTTCACAGTTGTGAAATCCTTAAGCTAGTATATGCACGTCTCCCAGCTAGACTCAGACATGCTTAGGCTGGTTCAAAGGCATGTTGTGAGCAGAACCAGCAGTTTCCCCATCTTTGATTCTGACTCTAATGCACTTTTTTCATTCCAGCTCATAGAGGAGGTTGACAAAAGGACACCCTTGCTTTTTTTTTTTTATTGTTTCACTCAGTAGCACTTCTAGATATCTATTTATTTTTTGTGTTGTGTTTCTCAGTAGTTACTATGTTGTGGTTCCTTAGGGCTACCTTAATAAATATCTGCTTTCAGACTCAGACTTTTTATTGTAAGCAGATTTTGTGCATTTGCAAAATAAACTCCATGGCACCACTCATAGGCTTAGTGTATTAAACATGACATAGATTGTTTTAAACAATCTTCCTGTCTTGACATGAATTGGTATGAACACTGTAATCACTGTTTATCTGGTGAGAGAGAGGATCATTCCAGTCAGGAAATAAAAACACCCAAAATTATGAACATGGGTTTGGAGCTTTAGCCTAGGAATTAAATGCATCTTTTCCATTGAAGTGATATAGGAATGGATTTCTGTAACTTTAGTTGCAAGTTATACATATGAGAAACTGTTTGCTTGATCTATGTCTTTGTGCAGCCAATACAATTTCTTGACCTGAAGAAGGCTGTATACTTGGACCCTGTGAGAGGCTGACTTCTCCAGTAAAAGGCCAGATTTTCCACATTCATGCAGACATAAAAGAACAAATAAGCTGCCTGTCACAAGTGCTTTGCTGTCTTTAATTCTCAAACCATCTTGTCAGTCTAACTGATATTGCATGGCTCTGCTCCTTCAGTCTTCCTCACACTCCTTGTGAGCACAATCTTGGCGTTTCCTTATGTGCTGGTGTGTATTTGTACACATTTTAATTTAAGAGGAGCAGAGACCCCCTGGTTTGTCACCAAGACAGTGCTGAGGAACTCCTGCACCACTTTAACTTTGTGAACTTTTTAAAAGAGGATGGCAGAGGAGTTCGTGTCTCCTAGGTATTTTCTTCAGAACACTGTACTATTCCTTTTTCTGCTGGTGCTACAAAATACTGTAGAAAAGGTATTTTTCATTAAAGGTAAAATCCAGGAACACATGCAGCTTTCTGGTTTTGCTTTGCTTCTGAATGATGAAACCAGAGTATGTATTAAAAGGCTTCTCACATTAGTTGCAGAACAAAAGCAACTAAGTTGCTGGCTTCTAAAAAAAGGAAAAAGAAAGTCTTGAGATGAAAGAGAGTTATATTTACTTCACTCGTAAAATCTTTTTTTTTTTTTTTTTGGTTGAGTGGTTGGGGTTATTTGTCTTTTAGTTGAACTCTTGGAAAAGCACAATTTCATTTCAAGACATTTTGGTTCATATCACAAAGTAATTTTTTTTAAGCAATAAGACCAGACAGGGCTTGAATTATTGTGCAATAAGTTATGCTTAGGTGCATTCTCAGGCATGAGCCTGCAGGCTGAGTGCTATCAAGTCCCAAAGTGTTCCACATAAATTATGTTGTAGTTAAAAAGAAAACAAACCAACAACTAAAAAACCAAAACAAACACCAAAGTCAGAAAATGAAAATGTGCTGCAAGGGTCTGTGCTTTACACAGGCCATCACCTCAGAGCCCAGACAGCCTCTATCCTTGGCTGCAGGGAAGAGGTTCAGCATCTGTTCCTGTGTGGTGTTTTGGGAGGGCTGCCCCTGTTCCTGCTCCAGGGGTGGGTAGGCACGCTGCTGCTCTGCCAAGCCTTTGCCCTGCCCAGGACACTTCTCCAGGATCTGTGGCACTCAAGATGCAGGGAAAATGAGGCCTCAAAAACGTTGAATCATGAACTTGAACTTTGCTGGTGGGTGAATGCTGGGATACCTGAGATTACTACAGCTGGGGTTCAAAAAGTGAAGAACAGGAGAGCTGGTAGCCAACACACTTGGCTGAGGGGATCCAGTTACTGAATAAATTCCCACAATAGTTACCTGAATTTTCAACTAAAGTTTGGTTAAGCTTGGATCTCATTGTTAGACTAAGTCCCCTAAGGACACATAAACCTTCTTCAGAGAAAAACCTTTTCATGATAAGATTGTCACTCACAACTTTGATTACTTTGTTTACCCACTCTGAAAAAAATGGTCTGAAAACCACCTACAGCAAACAGCTCAACCAAACAGAAACACAGAAAATATAAAAGCAACAATGAAAAAAATAAATACTCATCAGGAAACAAAGTTAAATTATCTCTTGAACAGTATTTTAATGGAAAAAGAAAAGGACAGATTGTTTCTAAGGTCAAGAAAAGTTTTAGCATATTTTATGATTAATTTTTAATTTTTGAAAGGGACTAAGATATTATTACCTGGGGAACAGTAAGCAATGTATTAATAAAAAGATAGCTCTTGGATGTAAAGCAGAAAGAGAGAAGACAGAAAATGTTGAGTGTTGAAGGCTGTGATAATTTTTGGAACTTCAGATGATACTTGCCATCAACTTGGGAAGTGAGCAAGTAACCAGAACATTTTTTCTGTGCATAAAATGTGCACAAAAAGATTCCCTTAAGGGCCATGGAAATCCAGCAGCAAAACCAGCCACATGGTAGCAGTGAAACGAATGGAGTATAAGGCGTATAATCATCTTGAATAAATATTTTTGGGTTGGACTTTTGGACTTTGGTTGTTTATTTTTTGGTGGAGAAGGATTATGGGAGGACAACACATCAGCAAGGATTAGCCTGTACTCCATAATTTAAGTTAAAGTAACTTTTAGTAACTCTTAGAGAATCTCCACCCTAGCTAAGCTGGAAAGCAGACACAATAACCAGTGTTGGCATTTTCTGGAAGAGCCAATGACTCTGTGCTGGCAAAGACTGAGCACCTGAGGGAGAGCAGAAGAGAGGTCTCCCTTCCCTCACTTGGTCCTGCCCTCGCTGTAACTGTGGCTGGTTCTCATGCAGCATCACAGTCTGTTCATACAGCTCCCTGTGCTTCCTCAAACCTCACGAGGTGCTGAGCCCAACATGTACTGGATGACTACACTTAAGGCCAAATGCAGCCCTCACTGCAGGGTTGTATCCATGGAGTGTACGTGATGCTGACACTGCGTAGGCAGTGATGAAAAAAATTGGGGTTTCTTTTTTTTCCCCTATCTCAGATTGACGTTTTTCAGTCAGGCTCTCTTTATAGCTGCCTGTGAATTTCTGAAAATTCTTTCCCTGAAATTCTTATTTGTTCATTTCCTATCTTTATGCTCCTTTCCTGCTCTGTATGAATGGAATCCAATCTGTTTGCTGAGCTGCTTGAACAGAGCACTGTCTGCTGGTAACCTCAATAGTACTTCACCATATCTTCAGTGTTGTGGCTAAGGGTTTGGTCACCACAGAGCACAATTCAGAGCTGATGCCAGTCACTAGTGACCATAAACCCCTTAATCTATTTGTCATTGCTGTGAATTGCAGTTTACAATCCACTGTTTCTTTTGTGAGGAAATACAGCAATAGTGAAAAAAGGAGAAGCAGATGGTCCTCTCTGGTGTTCCTTATTGTTTCCTCTTACCTTCCTAGAAACCAAATTGCATGTTTTTATCAGTGCAATTTCAGTCATGATTTTGGTTCCTAGGGAGTAGCTCTCAGCATCGGAAATGGGGAAAATTGTATTCCACTTCTGGCTCCACAGTGGACTCTGGATCAAACACAAGGAATTCCTAAAAACACCCCTTCCTACTTCTGGGAAGTGCTTTAAGATCTCCAGTTGAAAACTGCCACCAAAGAACTAGGTGTTACTAATTAACGCTTTCTACAGGTGGATATTTTCAAAGTGTTATTTCAATTTTGCCTGCCCTCCCCCCAAAAATACACACAGAAGGGGCAGAAAAGGGAGTGAGAACAAAAGAGAAAGCAATCTGCTGTAGCACAAAGGTTGATCTGGAAATGAACAAAAGCTGCTGCCCCTCAGTGAGCATTCTTGGTTTAGTCATGCCAAATCCATTCCTGATGCAAACCCGTTGCCTAGGGATGTTGTTAGGTGCTGTGGACACAGTATCTCTGCCAATCCTGAAGACTTTATTATTTATATAATTGTACCATTTGTTGCAATAGGCTGGAGAAGAATAATTAAAAGGAAACATTTTCCAGTGACCTATTTATAACAGCTTTAAGCTGCAGAAGATGTGGGGCCTAATGTTTCCTCCCTTAAATATGCATTGTTTCAGAGTGGACTGTAATCTCTATTTCCTTGATTGATAGGGCCATAATGCCAGGGAAAGAGGGGAATGGATGAGCCAATCAGAAATAAAGACCCAAGAAAAGGTCAAAATGGTGGAGCACTTCACTATATTTCTTGAAAGATGTTGGGTATTAAATGTCATATGCAATCTTTGTCATGAAAATGAAATAACAAGCCACTAGTGTGACCCTTTCATTTGAATGATAGTCTTGTCATTTTTTTTCTAATGCTCTTTGCCAGGATTTAAATTGAGTGACAACATTGTCTGTCTTGTAAGATATTTAAATAATACAATATTCAGAAAACAGAGGGGAAATGAGAAAATGGGGGGGGGGGGGAATTCCTTGTTAGATACTTGCTTTTTAAACTTCGCCTCTTAAAACATATTTCATACAAGTATAAAATGGATACCAAGAGTTCAATACACACTGGTTGCAGTATTGTTTTATTAATATGTGTTTTACTTTGGCTTTTGACTGCCCTCAGTCCACCTAGCAACAGCTTTATGGTGTTTGTCTCAGTATGAGCAGGCAGTTTAATTAGTGAGACAAAAGAAACACCTACTGAAAGGAAATAAATTTGATGTTTTCTCTAGAAACGTTGCTCCCCACTTGAGATATAGAGCCTTTTGTAATGCTTAACACTATCTTTTAACCTGTATTTCTATATCATTATAGTACTGCCTCAGTGTTTCAATCAATAAATCTTAAACTTTCTGTAAAAGATTCAGCTTGGTCATCAGTTCTATGCCCAGTGCCTCTCTTCTGGCAGCCCTTGACACTGCCATGTCCCCCTCGGCCTTTGTCAGCTGTATCCCCTGCTTTCAAAATTTCCTAGCATAAAAAGTTTTCTGGTCATTGAAGGGCATGTCTGGAGAAGGATATTAGGAAATTGCTACTCTGCTGTCACCCTTTCCTTACAAACATTCTGCTATCTTTTCACTGGCTGCACTTTCTGGCAGGGCTGCTAAGGAAAATAATTTGAAAATCTTCTGCTGGAAAGATTTGGCAGACTTGCCAAAGCTCCAATGAAACCTGCTTTATTTATGCACATAAGAAAACCAGGAAGCACAGGATGGATGCAAGTGGAAGCTCATGCCTTGTAATAAATTACTCAGCTTGGGTTATCTACTGGAGCATCATGTTTCTACCTCACCCTTCCCACAAACAATTCAATGATACTTGGGATGGAATTGTTAAACAAATAAAATAGCTTTGCAAGTTTAACCCATGATGTTCTTGCTATTTCTGCATCCTTGCAGTGTGGTTAGTGTTGGGCATGGTTTAACTTATATAGAAATGGAAAAAATCTCTTATGGTTGAGCAGAATTACAGAAAACTGCCATCAGGACAAAAGGAATTTGTCTCTGACTGTACTGGCAGACAACCCACAGCAGCACTTGCTTGGTGCTGTCAGAGCCAAAGTCACAGTGATCAATGCCCAGCCTGCAGAGCAGGAAGGCACAGATACTCCCTGCAGTCCTGCCCCTAACACTGTAGACTGGGGATTGGTTTTACACTTTGAAATTCCCTTTCTTGCCTCATGATTCCCTCTTTTCTTGCCTGAAAGTGCAAGCATGGAAGGCTGGGATTCACACCTTGGCATTTATCTGAGTGTAGAGTAAGGGAGTAGCCAGAATGCCTACTAGAGCTGAGAGCTGTGACCTGGGAAGTTCTCCTGGCCTCTTCTTAAGGATGTATTGCAAACATATCTCCACTTAGCAAATACTATACTGTATTTGTGGCAAATACTCTAGGCTGGGATTATGGATTGTTCATTCCCATTTTTTTTTCAGACCCTTGGTTTTTCCAGTGCTTGTCAAATTAACAGAGGTCTAACTTGACCCCTTACATGCAAAGTATAAAAATCAGACTCAAACAAGAGCAGAAAGACAAAATAAGCTCTGTCCAGAGCAAGATATATATGCCTCTATGTAGGAAAGATAATGAGAAATTAAAGGCCTAAATTGTGAATTATGAAAAGCTAACTTGTTCCACATACTGCATATTTATAGATTTTTAGCAGAAGACTGGAAGTGACTAAATGGAAAACTTCATGTAATGTGCTCCACCTCCTACCCAGTTTTACTCCATTAAGCTTTACTTTTTTCACCCCTTTCCTGTGAGAAGAACACATGAATCTTTACCTCATTCCCTGGCCTTCTCAAAGTTCTTAGGTAATACATGACTTTACCATCCCTACCTACAAGACCACCTGCACTGCCTCTCACTTTGCTTCTCTCTCCTTGTTTTGTGTTTAATGGAAAGATTGGTTAGCAGGAATGCATCTTTTGCATCATCTAGATAAAGCATTATCTCAAACAGCTCAGCATTGCTACCTATTTTCTGGATGCACAGATGTCAGACTAGACAATGTGCTGGACTTGTGTTTCCTCACCAATGAGCTTGGACCTACAACTCAACAGGAAATAAATAAATCAATCACATTTTCTCCCTTTACAGGTATTTTCTAACCTTGACTGTCTTACGCACATTTTAAAGTGTTGCAGTAACAGCATCTCAGTTATTCTGCCCCTCCAACAAGGACAACCAATAACATCTTTCATATAATCTGAAAGAGTTCCAAACAGGGCTTTTGAGTGTAAAAATTATCTGAAAATAATGAGAAAGGGATTGAGAGATGTTATGAAAATGAAATATGTGACATTTAAAATCTTTATTTTTTTTTGGTTTTTTCTTCTCTATTTTAAAATAAATTTTATTATTTCTTTCAGTGACTGTTGCTGTGAAGATGACCCAGCTGAGATCTCTGTTCACACATCTAGAGCTTATTTTAAGTTTAGTCTTGTACAACACAGTCAGCTTCTTTGGCCTACTGGAGCACATTTATTGTTTTTATTCTTTCAAGATCATGTTGCCAGAGTAAGCTCAAAAACAGTCTTATCAGACAGGATTTTTTCCCTCATACATCACAGAGGAAACCAATTCTGCTTTCTGCACACCTTCTCTATTCCTTCATCTCCAGCAGCAGCCATGGAGACCTGCCAAGTGCAGAGTGAAAGGGAATTTTTCACCCAGTAGCTCATCAGAGATCACAACCACCAGCCAGCTGAGTGTAAACTATCACAGAACAATAGCCAAAGCCTCCATTTTCAGGATGCAAAGCAGCAGTGAGAGGAAATTCACCAAAATCACCCAATTCTGCTCAGATTGATGCCATCCATTTACTTCCCTTTCAGGCAACTGTAGAGCGAGTGTGCTGAACTCTAAGTGGCAGTTGTTCCATTGGAGTGCAGAAGTCTCAAATTCCATCCATGACTTTCTTATTGCTAAGCATTCTTTACGACAGCAAAAGTATTTGTTTAATGGGAACCAGATTTGGGTCATAAACCTTAAGCCTATCAAGCTTTATGTCAGTTAATGTTTACCTTATTGTGTTTTTAACTCTCTCTCTCTCTGGTAAAAAAGACATTGCTGTAAGGGAAGGCAGGGAAGCAAATAAAGCAAAGGAAATCAGGAAATACTATGAACTGCATGTGACTTGCAGCTGCAGGGTTCCTCACAATAAAGAACCCTGCCTCAACAGAGTGGCTTATGTGCTATAACAAATATCAGCTGTTTGTTTGGGGTGTAATGAACAAACTAGAGCCAGAGTGACAACTGCTTCAAGTAATTATGAAGACAGCTTGCAAACTATGGCCCCACTTGTTTCAGATTTTAAATGACGACAGTCGGGCTGCTGTTGCTGCCAGCTTTATTTCTGAGTACTTTTATTTCCATATTTCAAAGGTCAGTGTGTGGTGGTGATAGCAGCCAAAGAAAGCCTGTGTGAATGGGGTGTGTGTGCCTATGTCTGTGAGAAAGAAAAAAAAAAGAAAGAAAAGCATTTTTCAGCATTACCAGTAACTGCTATACTACTATTAAACTCTTAATGAAATATTTATAATATGTTAAAGCCCAGGAGCCCAGAAGAATTTGGAGTTTCTCTGCTGCAGGTATCATATGTGTAGTGAGGAGCACTCTGCCCTGAGTAGTTTACAGTGCTAATGGTAGAGATGGCAGAATAGTGATGCTAGGGAAACTCAGTATTGTCCTGCCACAGAGAGCCACAGAAACATAAATCACTAATCTGGGCACATCCATGGTTTTACATACAGGTAGAAACTGAATTAATTTGACTCAGGCCATTACTTGGGCTTCGTGTTTTGCTTCCTCTGATATATATGATATCCATATTATAACACTGTTAATTTACATTTATAGTGACACTAAGGCTCTTTTGGCATAGAATAATAAATATATATAATAATAAATCATATATATAATCAAACTAATACGTCAGTACATTTTATGTCAGTAAAATTTTTCAAAAAGTCCTGTAAAAGTTCTACCTGTCCTTGGTCAACAGAGGTGATAATCTCTTCATCACAAGGGCTTTTTCTTTTATTATATTCTACTATACTAGTAGAATATATATATAATATATAATGTATATATTATTCTATACTGTATATATATTTATCTATTTATATGATGTAAAATGTATTGATGTATTAGTCTAATTCTTCTACAAAGTAATCTAATTTTTATTTTGCATTCTTTATTTTTAAAAAGAAATCTACTAAATATCTAATGAGACAAATATGAAACAGTGCAGAAATGGAGGTGAAGGAATAGGGACACAGTTGAAAGGAATGGGTTCTATGATGAGACCTGGACAGAAGAAGCAGACTTGGTCACAGAACTGGGGTCTCATTTCAAGCACACTTTTGTCAGCACAGGGTTTGTGGAAGAAGAGTCCAAAGGATGTGTGGAAGGAATGAGCAAGTTAGGGGTCTCAGCATGGGAATGTCAGTAGGTAACATAAATTCTGTGGTGGCTTGAAAGAAATAATTTTGTGTGTGATGCCACAGGAATTAAGCCATTGTGCTGATTTCCAAGGAAAAGATTGTGGACTTATGTGAATCACCTGGGTAGACTGGAAAAAGAAGCCAGGCAGGATCAAGGGTGCAATAACAAGGAAGGCAGGTCAGGAAGCAAGAAATTGCTATTGAAATAGGAGAAGGTTTATGAAAACAAGGAGAATAGTGTGACAAAATTATGGAAGCATTTTTGAGATGATATGGATGTAAAAGGGATAGCAATTATCCTGATTTTTTGGGAATGACTACAGCTAAGAGCCCAGTGGTTGGAAGACTTGGATACAGGGAAGCCTAGAGATTATCTTCTCAGATGCTTATGTATGTGACCTGAGATCACAGTGATGGGGTAAGAAGGAAAATAAATAATGCATCATATCCACCCATCAAGATGATGATCCTTTGCAAAACAAGCTTTTTCCAAAATTACAGGAAATTAGGAATTTCTTCAATCAAATCCATACATCAATGGAAAACAATTGATGAAGAGCAATAGGCTGAAACCAGTTCCTCCAGTGAACTCTGAAGTGTTTATTAACCAGATGTAAACAGCATTTCTTCTAAGACAGTTTAGGTTTGGTAGCTGCCTAATCTTGGTTTTTTCCCTGTTTTTGATAAGACAGCAATTTCACTTATTTTTAAGCCCACTCCCAGGCATCCCCTTGATTCATAAACACTTTTAAACACTTATTATTTAAACATCTACATTTATTTAAGCATCTACATTTCTCCAATACCCACTGCCAATGAGGCTTCATATGTGGCGTTTTTACTAATTTAAATTTTTATTTATCATCTGTTTAAATGATGATTTCATGGGTTCATAGAAAGAAACTGTAAAACTTTGAGGGGTTTCCTTGTCTTGGTGCTCCTGCTCTTTTGAGGGGAATTGTCTCTTCTATAACACATTTGACCAGTTCTCACATGATGCATACTTGTAGACAAAGCCCACATTAGACTACATGTGCCTGAAAAACAGAGCATCAAGAGAAAAACAGCTGAGGGAGGAAATAGTAGTGCTGAATTATCCGACATTATGCATTTCTACTGTATAAAACTTTTAGTCTGAAAAGCTGAGAAAATATCCTACTGACTTTGATTGTTTCCTGTATGAAATAATTTGTGAAATCTACTTGTGATATGTGAGTAGTGAACTATGGATAAGAAAAATTTGAATCCCTTTTATGATAGAGCTTTTCTTGGTTTCTTTCATAATAATAGTTCTGTCTTCTTCAAGCCTCACTTGGCAGATCTCCCAGCCTGTCTTTTTGTAGGGGGCTCCATTAAATTGAGCAGAGAGTGGCACGTGCCACTCTGAAATACCCAAGAAGTCTCTAAATTTCTTTTAGTGCTGAGTGCATTTAGTTTCTGAGGGTTTTTTTCCTGATGCTCTTAAAGCACAGGCTCAGCCAAAGGCAGCTCAATCTCAGCTGTTCCAGTGCTGCTGAAGTGAGGGAGGCAGGGAGCTGCTGCTCTAGCTGTCTCTCGTGGCTGTTATAGGATTCTTTCCCATCTGAAGTCCCTGGATATTTTTGCTCCTTAACAAACAAGCTGCTGCAATGTCACAACTTCTCTCTTCTACTGCACAGTTGTATGTGTGTAGAAACTGGATTGTTATATCCAGATATGCATTTAAAGTACCAGTAAATCCCAAAGTAGCACAAATAAAGCCTTGAAAAGGCTTTTTTGCTGCTATTAATGAGGAATTAGGTTTGTTCTTAGTAACATTTTCACAGGTTACAGTTATAAATGGTAATAAAAATATAATATCACTAAGTAAATACCTGGTAGGTTGTGGAGATAAAGGTGATTAGTGCATTTCAGAACAGATTGAGGAGACTTAGCAACATCTCAGTAGAACACAGCAGCATTTAATAATTGGCTTTTTTGTTTGTTTGTTTTATACAGCTGATCTTTTGCTTTGAAGTTTGGTTATTTGCTCTTTCCTTCAAGGACAGACACCATAAAAAGGCAGATAATTGGTTGTTAAGGCCACTCAGTGGCTAAACGGTTGTGATGAGACTGAACCACACATTTTGACTGGCACAATTATTGAGGTGAGCAACGCTAATCTGGGCTCTTGCACCATAGCTACGACTGTCTAGCTGACACTTTCTGAAAGACATTGTCATCTGAAATCCCAGCTGGTCAGCTATGTTGACTAATATATTTGATACAATGGCAAATAACCCAAAAAAGGTTTAGATACTGATATAACTGATGGGGCTCAGGCCCAAATAAACCATTGAAAAAAAAAAAAGTAATGGATTTCAGGGATGTCTTACAAAGTAGGCTAGTGATAAAAATGTTATTCTGTTTTTTCTTTGAAGAGAGGAGAAAATTATCCTTGTCCATTGATTTACTTCCTCTAGGATTGTGTGGGCCAGGACAAGGGAACCCATAAACTTTGTCCTCACCATGTTAGACTTCTGCATGAGCAGCATCTTCCAGGCTGTTTGTGAGCATAGCAGTGCCAGTGCAGAGCAGCTTGTAGGGAGGCTGCTATTGTAGAAACATATTGAGTATGCTGGGAGATTACCATTTTCTCCCTTAGGGGTCTCTACTTTTATTATTTTTTTACAAGAAACTTAGGCTTTGATGCCAAGGAGCACAATGAAAAAGAAATGTTTTTTGCTTGTCCATTACCTTCTTTTTTGTTGAACATGAGAATGCGCCCACTTATTTCTATGAGAGGTTAACCCAGGAGTGGCAACATAGTTTTTCACTTTCATCTGCTTTGTCATATCCAATTCCTGCTTCATGATAGAGTGAATGGAATTATTTAGTACTTTTTAATACCAGTTTAAAAGAATGGTATATAGACAATTTCAGCATGACAAGTACATTTAAACAGGCCTTGCTATAGCTGTCATTCTTGCAGCATTTCTAGTTTTAAGTATATTATCATCCATTCTCCTCATTATCAGCTACATTTGTCATCAATATTAACAACAGAAAATGTGGAAACAAAATAAAAAAACTCAACCCAAACCAAGAAAGTACAAAAACCTGCAGATCAAGCAGAAAATACTGATACAATAAGTTAATAAGGTATACCCCAAAGTTCTTTTTCTAAGATCCCAGTCTTGAAGCATGAGGACCTTCAATCATTAGAAGTGTCAGACTTTTCTTTAACTCAAGGTTTTTAGTATATTTTGTTTAGCACAGGCCTTACACTTGCAAAAAGAGGAGGGACAGGAATCCTCAGACAAATTCTTCCTCACTTTCACATCTGCTGTATAAAGTAATACCACTCTGCAAACAGAATTTTGAAATAGATTTTTTCTGGGAAGATTTATCCTTTTCTTCTGCAAATTTAATCTAATGTATTGGTGGAACAGTATGATCTCAAGTTTTACTGTGTGAAGAGAGGGGCTAGGAGATCCTTCCTTAGAAAATTATTTTGAAATTCCTGACATATGGTGAAATCAGAAAAAAACCAAAATATTTACCCAGAAACACCTTTAAATCTTTTTCTTAAATTTCATGCCACTTATTTCCTTACTAACAATGTGACAAGTCCCCTTCCACTGTAGGTACAGTAGCAGTATATTCAGAGGGGAGCAATACCATGAAACAGAAATTACACCCTTCATTGTTTTGTTTACTATATTCATAATATTGCTCAAAGCATCAACTACATTTCAGATCAAAATGAAAAATTACAGGATCTGCCAGGAGAATGGAGAAAGCATTTTGCTAAAAAACAATGTCTTAGCATCTGTAAATGACAGGGTGAAAATGGTTATGTAAGATTTTGATGAAAAATAGCTGGACAAAACTGAAGTGGTTCTGGCCAGTGAAGTGAAGTAAAAGGTTGTTTGTACATCATCTCAGCCTCCCCACTGAAGGCAAATACCTGTATACCTATTTGTCAGCATGTGACAAAATCTTGGGAAGATGACTTGTTTATCTGCTGATGAAATTGGGACTAACAGCTAGTGTTGTTTTCTAAACAGTGAGATAAGAGCAAAGAGATGTCTGAGAAATATCCATTTAAGGCATCACTGTATCCATCAATGAATATAACTGTCCCTAAAGGAATCAACAAAGCTCAGCAAAGGATGTTAGGCAGCAGGCTGATGACATGTATCTGCTGCTTAATTGTAAAAGCACTGTGGCTCAGTGTCAGCATCCAGCTTAGAGAGAATATCCCCACCCAGCAGGGACCAGCTGTTTTGGTAGAGCAAACATAGCACATGGCATCCATGCCATGTAGGGATTTTAGGACTATAGAGAACTGAATACTGAAACATATCTAAAATTGAGTTTATCTGAATAGGTAGGTCAGACAAAATCCCATTCCTTTTTCTAGGCAAATACCAAGGCTGACAAAGGGTGGCATTACTGCAAAAGTTTGTTAAGCCCACAGATATTTATCAGTTTGGTACAGCAAACTTTTCCACATTACATATTAATTTGTGAATTTTATTCATTTATTAGTTTATTAAAAAGAGTGCTGTTAATTTTATCTGTTCTTTAGGAAAGACTGCTCCTTAAAGCTTGGCCCCAGTTAGCTGTCCTTCCTTCCCATTCTCTGTCCAACCTGTCCTTGCAACATTGTAAGAGAGCACGCAGCAGAAACAAGGGGCTGGAGAAACTCTTGACACTGAGGTAGTGCAGCTTTGGCTTGAGGCTTGCAGTCTGTAGGAAGAGTAACAACCTGGAATATCAGTGGTCATTGTGTGTGAGCCAAGGGGCTCAGATTGCTGTTGGCTTGGGGATCTTTGGTTCAGCCCTTGTCTTCCCTGACCAAAAAGTGTAAAAGGGACATTTATGGGCTATACATGTCAAATCCTTTCAGATTATTGTGGTTAGAAAAACCTAGCATGATTATTTCTCTCATCCTCTGCATTTGCCTGTATTTTATTACTTATTTTAATATTTCTTTTCAAATGCTATGTTGTTGTTTTTGAATTAAATAATTGGGGGAGGTGATGCTGTGGATACTGTAAAATATTATTTTTATGTGGATTGATGGCAATTTTGGAGCCTGGTGCTCTACAGACATGCAATGAAGATAATTATGTCTTGAATCATTTATATTAAAACCTAGCAATAAACTAAGAAAAGATGAAATTGATCTGCAAGAAATTGATGGGGACAAAGCAAAAAATCCAGATAACCAGAAATATAATGCATAATTAAGAAAATTGCTAATGATCACTTTAATCAATGACATTAGATACCCAAAGGCTGTTAGGTCAAGTGTTTCATCTAAGGTCCCTGACAGTGTTCCTTATCACTGAGAGAACAGTTTTCAATTTCATGCCTGATTTTGGCTCATCCTTCATTTCTAACAAAAACTGCCTGAATTTCACAGATCTGATCCTATTTATTTCCAGAAATCTTGAGACAAAATGAAGAAGGCATTTGCAAGAATGGAGGGTTAAAAAGATTAAGGATTTACACTAGAAAATACTTCCATAACTCACTCTAATCTGTTGTGGCTTTGCCTGGAACAGCTTTGCATTTATCCTCTGCCTTAACAGAATCTCGACTTTTCGGCAGACTACAAAGATTTTGGGAGGTAGTGCTGTGGACAGCTGAGGTTCTCACTGAAATAGGATTGTACTGTGTTATGACTTGGACACTTATTCCAGCAGGTAGCTACCAGCTCCCTAAAACATCCCTCTGAGCCTTCAGAAAAACAAACAAATCACTAAGGTTTGGGCACAGGCTTCAGCAAGGCTGAACTGGAGCAGCTGCCCTGTGTGACATTTTGCAGGACAGTGGTACATCCATCTGACTCACGCTTCCAGGTTCTTGTAACAAGGCAGAAGAAGCAGTGAAAGTGCTTGATTTGTTCTGCCTCTACTGATAAATGACCTTGAAAGTGATGGATTTTGCGCCATGAAGATTAGCACTCCAGTGTGTGTTTCTGCATCCAGATAACTGAGATTCATCACATTAAATGTAAGTAGGTCCACTCCCTTACAAAACCAGCAGGTCCATATTCCTCTCTCAATTAGTTATGGAGTCAGTTTTTTATCAAGAAAGACTGGATAAGGAGGGGAGGACTGTATGGGAATGGGTAGAGAAAATGTGCCTGTCTGTGCATCAAAAAAATCAGCTGTAGATCTGTATCAGCTGAGGGAGCTGGGGTTGTTCAGCCTGGAGGGGCTGAAAGAAAATTGAGGGGAGACCTCTACAACTACCTGAAAGGAGATTGTAGACAGGTGGAGGTCCCCCTCTTCTCCCAGGTAACAAGTGACAGGACAAGAGGAAATGGCCTCAAATGGCCAGGGGAGATTTTAGGTTGGATATTGAGATATTCTTCACCAAAAGAGTTCTCAAGCCCTAGAGCAGGCTGCCCAGGGAAATGGTCTTCACCTCTGGAAGTCCTCAAAGAAAGTGTTGATGTGACACTTATGGACATGGCTTAGTGGTGAATATGGTGCTGCTGGGGTTAGAGCTGGACTTAATGACCTTAGAGTTCTTTTGCAACCTAAATGATTCAACGATTATATGTATAACTTGAAAGATGGAACAAATGCTTGAATCCTCCTCTCTGTTCACACCTTGGTCTTAAAATAATAGGATTGATGTAGCATAGAGTAGGTATAAAAAACTAAGAAAACTGAATAATAAAAATAGTATTTAACTCTTTCATGCTATAGGTGTTGTTATGAATAGAAAGTTGTATTTTTTTTAAGTTGCAGAGTTAAAAACAAGTCAGACGAGTCAGACCTCTTTAGTTTCACTACTAAAGAGGAGCTCTTCAATTACGTGTTAATGGCTGGTGATTAACCATTGTCCCCCTGATGCTGGCCGCTTGCCAGGGAAACACACCAGGACAGACACTCCAGGTACGAAGAGAATAGGAGTGACATCAGAGCCAGTATGCAGATGAGAAATGCATTGCGCCCCGAATTTTTACAGTTTTTACAGGAAAAACCCCTAAAATTACGAGCCAACAAGTGACCTAAGTGATGTCTAAGGATGGGAGCGTAGTCCCGTACTGCTTGGATCCTTTTTGCTTCTCACCCTAACCTGAAAAGATGCTGATTAAAGAGATGCCCCGGGGTGTTAGACAAAAAAGCCAGGAATCTGCGACTCTCCCGTGAGGACGGAATCCTCAGCTCTGTCTGCAGACCAGCGGACAAAGCTGCATCATCCTCCTTCTCCCTGCCACACCTGGGAGCAGCGGCGGCGTGGGCGTGACCCGTCGATTTCTCCCCACCCGAGCTGATTCTTCTTAATAAAGGCATTAAAAAGGAGAAAGATCTCCTGCCCATTTATTTCAGGTGTAAAGAAATTACAAAACAATTAAGTTTTTACTCCAAATACTGCACTTATAGAGAAAGACACTTATAGAGAAAGACACTTTGAATTTTGAAAGACCAGAATGTTTCCCCATAAACATCAGATATGCCACCCTCAGAAAACAAATTTATGCGTAGGCTAGATAAAACTGAGAACAACTGATCTGAAGTATGTAGGTGTGGGGAAAGGGGGAAATTTCAGGGGTAAAGAGCTGAATAAGCACTTTATTCAGGGTGAAAAAAGATTTTGCACGTAAACAGAGAAAAAAACCTATACTGAATAGTAGTATTCAGCAGTAGTACTACTGAATAACAGTATTTGCTTTTCCTGTCTAAAGTGACTATTCTCCCTAGAGCCAGAGGTCAAAATCTAGGCAGGATCTAGGCAGGATTAGCTTTGCCCCTCATCCTCAGTTGTCGTCTCTATGGGAATAGACTCATATTTAGCAGCCCATGCTAAAGGGAGAAAGTCTCAGTGTGCACCATTCCTCTGATCAAGAGCATTTTCTTGCTCAGTACACATCTATGATTGACTAAAGATTTCTTTTTTCATGTTTGCAAAGCCTTCTTCAATATTATAACCAAATTATGAAGCTGTAGAGTTGTTTGGTATCCTTTACATAATTTAATTAATGCTTTGCATCTCTCTATAGAACACTCTCTCTTTCTTTCTCTCTCTCTCTATATATACACAATCTCAGGCTTTTTCATGGATGGAGTCAAAGTATTAAACAATGAGAAGACCCAACAAAATAAATAAATTAAGACAACTTAGCTCTAAATTTTTACACAGTACTTATCAATCCTGCTTCATTGGACACACGTGCTGAGGTCATTTTTCACTTGCATTAATATAAAATTAGATGAGTAAATCAGTGGTACATATGTTGTTTAGATTAGTTACCACTTAAGTCTCTCGTCTTGCCAGACATATGGGTAAGCAACACAGATTAAGCAGGTCTGAGTAGAATTAAAATCCTATTTTTGTGGTAAATATGGCAATGCAAACAAGTATAAGGTAAATGTGACTAAGGCTGCATTCAGCTTCAAGGTAATATCAGTGCAACCCCAGGACTATTCTGTATGATTCTGTATTAATCTGTTCAAGGCTCATTAGCAGATGACAAAAGAAAAGAAAACAAAACCAAAAAATCAAATTAGCCATCTTTTAATTGTCTCCTTTGGTAGGTGTGGAAGAATTTTAAAATTTTGCATATTCAAAACATTAATCATCCAATAGCCAGATTTTTTTTCCTAGCTTTAGGAGGGGTTTGGATGGCAAATTAAAGAACTGCCTTTTTTGAAAAAGGTTTCAAGTTCAGCCTTGGAAAATCATCTCTTCCTAATAACAGAGCATCAAAGCCACCATGAAACATTTCAATAGGGCTTTTCTTACTATTTGTAGGCCGGAGTAGCAGCACAGGAGAGTCAGCATGAGCCTCCAAGATCTTAAATTCAGAAACAAGTGGAAGAGTTACAAGGGTGTCTTTGAAGATGCACCTTTACACATCCTTGGGGCGTTATTGATTAGTCAGTAGGGTGGGTGTCTGTGCAGAATACCAACACCCCTGCTCCTCTGTGCTCAGAGCTAGCTGCTGGCAGGAGCACTCTCTGGCCCAGGGAGCTGCTGTGAGCTGGTGTGCACCGCCTTCATAATGTCCCATCAGTTCTTCTTCAGCTGTTACTGTGGCTTTCACAGGTTGGGCTGGCAGAGCATCTCCTTGGCTTTTATGCTCATCATTTGTGAGCTGTGCCAGCTCTGGTATTCATATATTAATTCTTCGGCTTCACCTCTACTGACAGCTGTGTGCCAGTGTGTTATTTGATCTGGTACTGGACCCCATCTGTGCATCTTTGAGCTGCTATTTGTGATTTTCATTGATTTGTAATGTTCTTTTCTACGGTTAGGACACTAATTAAAAAAAAAAAAAGTTATATCTGTTTAATCATGTCATAGTGGTGATAACAGAGGTGCAGTAGTTTGTATTTTTGAGCTTTTATTTCCTATAGCCAAGAAATGCTTTGCTATTATTCATTTAGATTCCTCTCTAGACACCTGCAAGCAAATTCTAGTTGAGAAAACATGAGACAGTGAATTTAGCTTAATCATTTTCTCTTTGTTGATCATGAGAAACTCTTGTCACAGCAGTGACTCATCTGGAAGTCTCTGCCCTGGCCTGCTGTAACAGGGGTGAAGCAGACCCTGGCCAACGCAAGGAAAGTTTACAACTCGCTTGCTGATGCCTTGCCTATTTTTGCTAATGCCATTAGCTTCACACCCATGTGAACTCTAAACTGCAAATATACAGATCCATTATCCCATACAGCCCTGTGTTATTTCAAGGTGACATTGAGCTACTGCTCTGTGTTTTTAAACCGAAGCGTGGTCAATGGCCGTACTTTACTCTGTAGCTTTTGAACAACTCTAAAATTGCAGCTCTGAAAGAGAAATGTATCAGCCAAAGTGCTGAGCACATTCATAGACTAAATCCCTATCAAAGTGTCCACGATTGCAGGGATGTAAATGTATGCTTGATTCAAAGAATTTGCTTTTGTGGTGAAAAATCTATCAAATCTGCTCTTCGTTTCTAAACCCCACTGTTGTAGTTTGTGTTTCACCTGCTTTACAATTATGTGCAACACAAGGATAAAATACTTATGACTCTTTCTGGCAGTGAATAAGGAAAAAGGGCTTCCAACACTCTGCTGAAAGCATTTCAGCTTCTTTCCCCTGAGACTGAAGTATCATAGCAATCTAGGTTGTCAATTACTTTTAAAGCAAGCTGTTTATAGACCATTATTCCCAAGGCTTTATTTGCTTGCTTTCTTTACAAGTAAGATGATGGAAACTGTTGAGCTATTCAAAAGCCTGCCACTATCTCTTCTAATGAGCTCCTATCATCTAAAGAACCTCTTTTTCTCTTCTGTTTCTTCTGTCCCCTTGTTTCTCAGGGATTTTCCTACAGACAAGAGGGTTTGAGAATAACTATATCATCAGCCACATATGGACATGAGTATCACATATGGAATGTATACTGAACAAAGCATCTGAAAATTAGAATCAAATATTTTTATTTGATTTGTTTTGATCTTTGTAAGGGTTCCATATTGTGACCATTCTGTTAAATAACAAAAGGCCTTCTCTTTTGTATTTCTGGTTGTAGGATAACAAAGGACTTTTGACGGCTGGTAAACATTGTGTTTCACAAAGGTCATTTGATGTAGTAGAGATATTTTGATAAAATATACTGCCTTGTAAAGGGAAGAGGTGAAAAACAGTTAAATTAAAAGTCTAAGTTCTGATTTCCATAAAAAGATATAATGCTGTAATACTCTTTTTACTCTTTTTAAACATAGCTTAGCATGGTGTTTTCAAACACACGTGAATTGGTACAGAGCCTAAGAGAAGGATAGTATGATGATGTTTTCCACAATGTATCATAGGAATTATTCCTAATGATGTCAAAGATTCATTAATATTATTAAACAGAGTTCAGGTAAACCATACCTGAACTTTTTTGCTGTTCAGTCAGGATATAATTACATGGGAACAACTGAAGAGGATGACAGGATTGTAGTCTACAGGACCATAAGCGAAAGGAGAGTAGATGTTGGAAATAAAGAAGACCAACCCCAACTGTTTGGATTCATATGAGAAAGACTGAAGAGGGAAAATAAGGTTCTGTATGACTGTGTGATGGTACTTCAGACACCAAAGAAGGGAGAGGAATCTTTTAAACTAAAGACAGTATGTGCTCTGGGAAAAAAGATAGATAAGACCTGGAAACGAATAAAACTGAATGTAGATGGGAAGATGTTATAGAGACATCACAGGATTAAAGCTCTGGGACAGCTTCTTGACAAGATCATAATTGCAGAATTCATGGGTGTTTTAAGGAGTCCGGTGTTTTCACATCTTTGTTTATACAAGTGTGGTTGCTTGAAATAGCTGAAGATCAGTCTCATTAACCCAGAAGGCCTTTCCTGCTGTCAAATGCAAGAAATGGCATTTGACTGACTAATTAGTCTTTTATTTTTGTGCATGAGGAGGGAAAAGGCTCATATGCAATTATAACTGTTTTTCTGTTGATTTCTTTTAGTTTTGACTTTGATTTTTGAGCATGCAATAATGTGACCTTGCTGTTGTCTTAAAATAGTCTCCAAGGAGGATATATATTACACAAAGATATATGTGCTAATTAATGCCACACATAATACATTACAGCTTCTGAGTAGAGAAAAATTCTCAATTCTAAACAAAAGAGTACATTATTAATGTATTCTCTGAGTTCAACACCTTTAAATAGGCCCCTAGATTGGTTTTCCTTGTGTACAAAGCACCAGTGCATTGGTCTGTGCCCTGATTCACTGGTCTGCTTAAATTACTTTTTTATTTTTCTTTTGTTTGTTACCATAGTAACACTGAATAATTTTTTTCCCTAATTGTTCCATTTCAAGGAATTCTAGAAAACTCCCATGGATGAAAACAAAACAAAGTTGGGGAAAACACAGCTGAAGCTATACAGGGGAAGCTCTAAACAACAGATGACAATTTGTAAGCATGCAGAGCTCAGGTTTTGTTATCAACAGGAAGTGTGTTTTTGTAGCTGCCATTTGTGGCAGCTTTCTCTTCCAGTAAATCTGTACCATTTTAACAGAAAGCAATATGTAGTTCAAATATTTATAAGATAAATGTATAATTAATTCATGAGAGTATTTTCTTTTTTGAACAGAAATTTTACTATGGTAATGGAAAAATAATGGCAAAAAATATTTGAGAAAAATTGTTAGTGATGATTTATCTGAAGTTTCTTTTTCAATTAGGATAACTCTAAATAATTTTTTTTCTTCTGTATTTTATGTATGTTACAATAAATATAGGAATATTAATTTGTACTGCATGTGCTCTCTGGTTCTTTCTACCACCAAGTGCTAGAGTTGAGTTGGGCAATACATTTAGTATTGCCCTGGCACAGGCTGAGAGCAGGAAATGAATGTCTGCTGTCATAAGGGGAATGGTTCAAAGCCCTGTGAGGTCAACAGATGATTTTCCATTTACTGCCGTGGGTTTGACTCGTTCTGTTTTTCTCTGATAATCCATTATGATTTCAAGTGAAGTAAAGGAGCTGCAGAACCAGATCCCTGTACATATGACTATGGGATGGCAGCTTGCAGTGTTTAATATACTGTGTGCAAGAGGCAGCTGGGTGCTTTTCTTATCAAAATGTGTGATAGAAGGTTGAGGGTGGACATTAGAGAATGAAATATCACCAAGGAGGAGGGAGTAATAAAGATGAGAAAATAAGCTCTACAATCAAATCAGAAGCATAAATTGTAAAGGACTGATTTATTTATTATTAATTATGGTCTTATTATAGTCTTGCAATAAATTCTGGTTTAGATCTATAATTTCAACAGCTATACTTGCAAAATACTGAGTTATATTACTATATCTGTTGGGGAAAATTACTTCTTGTAAAATTCTTTACCTGTTGTAACTATAAGCCTGATTAAAATAATATCTGAGTGTGGAGAATAAAATCCCATGTACCTTATTCTTTAAATCTGCAGTATTTGATAGCACTAATAAATATACTATAAAGAATGCTGCTTCTATTTATTTCACTCTCTTTTTCAAACTTAAAAAATGATGCTATGTTTATGTGCTAGAATCCCCCTTCTGTTGCTTGTCCTTGTAAAGAGGTTTTATTGACTTGAAATATACCTTCTATGCAAAAAAATTTTTTTTTGCTAATCCAAATTATTTCTGCTGCTTAAAACAAATCTACTATTAACTAACTCATCCTGGAGAAAAATAGCTTTAATCTCACAGACTGCATTAAACTCAGAAGCAAACTAAATCAATAAAGGTGAAGGTCATGGAAACAGATGATTAGAGCAAACAACAGGCTGCCTACTGTACAACAGGGTTATAAAATAAACCAAAAAAAAAGACTATCAGAATACATCTAGAATGAACTTTTTTAAGAGGTTCCTCTTCAGAATGCTGAAAGGTTAGATTTATCTCCTACAGTCTTTTTTCTGCTTTTTCCCCAGTTTTCTGCTTCCCTTCCCCTCATCTCCTTTCTCTCAGTCCTTTTCCTCTTGTTTCCTCCTGTGTTATAAACTAAATTAGCTGTGGAAAGACCAGTGAGCCCTGATTAACTAATGTGTCAGGTTTTAAATGCCCACAAGTACCTTGTGCTGACATGTATGTGATGTGAAATCAAAATTACTCTGAAATATGTGAAAAATGGACCACTTTGTTAACTGTGTAGCTGGATTTTATCTCCCTGAACACATGTAACACAAATTCACACATGAGATTTTGAGCTGATTTTTTGGAGTGGGATTCAGGGAAGAATTTGGGGGATGGGTCTGTAAGTAGGAGGAGTGAATAGCAGCCACAGTGATTGAGGACTTGGTTTACCTCCTAGAGCTTAATAACAGTTAGGGTTAATGGTTTGAGGTGATTAGCTGGTTCCAACCAGTCATTAATCTGCAGGAGGTGTCTTTAGTCTTGCTCACAAGTCTTACTGAAGAAATGACACCCTAGCATTTTGCTTGAACTTTGGTCTTTTGTTGTTGACAAATGAGTCTGAAAACAAATGAAAAGAAATAAAATCCTACAGCATGATGTCACTTTCCTGGTACCCATATCAAGGGTTGTCCTGGAGCTGGGGTGGAGTTCGGACCTGACGGTGCTGGCAAGAATTTGATTCCTAATTCTGCATCTCCACATCTGTTTTTTTTACTTTCTTTTCTGCATCAGTGTACTTCCTACCCACTAATTATAAGATCTATTGAAAACTGGGACATTCCCTTAACTAAATGTAGATTTGAATAATATCTTTGTATTTTAAAAGCAGAGATATTTATTCTTACCCAAAACTAGATTTAGAGTAGTGATGTTACTACCTCTGCCTGCTTACAGCTGGAAACACCGAAGGGAATTTGCAGGAGCTCACAGGAGTTTAAATCTCTGTGCCCTGCACTAGCCTAAACCAAATGAAAATCGTGACAATCCACTTCAGCAGGGATGACAAGAGCTGTGCTGGAAATTTCACTGCAGCAGACCCAAAGCTGTTGATAAGAATACACAAAGTTATTAAGCTAAAGCTGAAGAAGGCATCAATCATTTTGAAAAGATACTATTTGATTCTTTCCTCAAAGTCCAATCTGACCTGACACCAGCCTAACAACATCCTTTTATTCTATACAGGTGCATCACTGTCTCATTCTGCTACGTTGTTAATAGGGCCAGTAACAAAAAATAAAAATACCACCCCCTCCTCAGCAATGTCAATGTATATAAGGGGAATGAAGGAAGGGGGAAATAGAAAAGGTTAAAGGTTTACAGGTGCAGAAAGAAAGTACCTTTCAAATACTAATTTAAACTTGTTGTATTATTGAAGGCCTGTTTGTCACCTCCACAGAAGCATGTAAAAAGTGACTGGCACCTGCAAATACATTTTGAGATAAAATACATTAAAAAAGCCTAGCAATATCTTTTATCTGAAATATTAAATCTACCTTTCCTCTCTCTTTTATATCACAGTTGCTGAAAAGAAAGGAAAAGAAAGGAAAAGAAAGGAAAAGAAAGGAAAAGAAAGGAAAAGAAAAGAAGGGAAGAGGAAAGAGCAGAGAATTGATCTTATTCATGAATGGAAGAGGAGTCATTCCAAGGAAACCACAGCAGAGAAGAAACTTTGGTGGTGACAATGGATGTTGTGGACAGTAGCTGGCAAGAAATTATCCTGGCTCTAGAACTGAATTCTCCTTGGTGCAAAATATCCCAGTCTTTGTCATTGAACTTAAAGCTAATATCCTATTAAAAATCAGGATGCAGGTGCTGCTGCATTCTGGGCTCCCACTGCTTCTGGAATGGCCTACTTATTTAAATGACTGGACTTTGTGCACACACAATAGACTGCTTCCTGGGAGTTGAGAGCTTTGTGAAATTACATTACAAAATCAACAATGACTGTGGCAGACCTTGAATTTCTTGTATGGTGGAACAAACAGAATAGCACAATATTGTCTTTCAGGTGCACATTTCAGAGAGATTGACTAAGTGGGTGAACTTCTACATTTAAGTCAAAAGAAGTAAGCCCTGGAAGAAAGTTAAATCATAGAATCACAGAAATCTTGAGTTGGAAGAAATCCATAAGGATCATTGAGTTCAGCTCCTTATTCCTCATGGGACTACCTAAAACTAAATCATGTAGGTATGAGTGTCATCCAGGTGTTCCTTGAACTCTGGTAGCTTGGTGCCAGGTCACTGCTTTAGCTCTGGTCTGCCTGCTGTTATAATTAAAGTTTATTGTGTAAATAACAGTTTAGTCCTAATATAAAAGATGTCACTGCAGTGGACAAAGGAGTGTTTGCACTAGCTCACATCCAAGCACAAGTGACTCAGGATGATTGGTTTGATGTGGGTCAAGTGCTGCTGTGGATAGGAAGCCTCATCACTCTCTCTTTCTCTCTCAGGGTGCAGACCTGTTGTGCCCAGGAGGTGTTTGTTTCTCCATAGCTTCTGTAGCAGAATTTTCAGGAGCACTTCTGCACTGGCTGTCCCCTATGACCACACCAGCCAGGTGGAGAGGAATTTCTGATCTTTTCTGGGCAATATAATAATGTTCCTGGACTGGTGGTCTGTGTCCCTCTCAGCATGGTGTGGGAGATGAAGGTCTGGTACACCTTGTGCCAGACATATCTTTGCCCTGCTGCATTCCCATAGCAATGGCTTTAGCACCTGTGTGCAAGTCCCTGTGCCATTCCTGGGCTGTGGCTCGTGTCCAGAGGTTTCCATGTCCTCGCTATGATTCTGTGCTGAAGGCAGAGGAGGAATTGCATGTGCATAAGCTGCTACATGCCAAAAGTTAATTGCCAAATAAAAAGACACTGGCAGCATGGGAAATAGGGTGCACAAATCTGTGGTTTACCCAAGGCACACATGCGTGTGGCAATCTGGACACATTCCTGGTGGTCTGTGGCCATTCCTTCAAAAAACTCATGGCTACTGAACAAGGAAATGTTGGCCATCAGAACAGCTGAAGGTAGCCTGAATCTCTCCAGAGCAGTGGGCAGAACAGCAGTGCTTCCTGAATCTCTTCAAGCACATGAGGAAGGAGGAGGTTAGGATGAGATTGAGGATAATTGTGCTTTTTAATCTGGCACCCCTTTCACCGTCTCTTATATCAGCTGCCCTCTTTTCCACCCCATTAACTGTATGAGCATACCCTTTTATCAGCTTAAAGGCCTTAAAATGCAGTATTTCGTATGTGGATTAAGGACAATATGCAGCATTAAGTAACCCATGCTGATGAATTCCTCTTTGGGGTCAAGCTGTAGAGGAATGCTGCGAGGTTGCATGGCTTTTCTGTATTGCTTACCAAAGTAACAGATAAATAGATGCAATCTGTCAAACCCCCAGTCAGAGTACTACATTTATGCCTGAATACAGTATTTACCCTAGAGTTTAAATTAGTTTGCTTACATTCAATATCAGAAACCAGAATGCATGTACTTGTAGTTTTATAACCAAATCCATGACAATATATTTTGTATGAAAGGTTAAATGACTTAATAACAGCTTTCTCGGAACGTTTTTTCATTTTGTGGATGTTGGAAAAGAAGTCCATTTTCTTTTTCCCCCAAGATAGTGAAAAAGTACATAATTATGTTCTCAGTTTAGCTATGTAAATGACCCTACTGATAAATGAAAATTGATATTTCAAAGCCATGGTTTATATAGCCTGATGGCATGTTAGCCCTTATCACTGAAGACAGTACTTAACTCTGAATAATGCATCATGCTAACTCTCTGAAATTGTTATTATGAGATTTTAATGCACCATAAAACATGTCTTATGATCTTCAGAATGCTTATGTGTCAGTCTTACACATTAATCTCACATACGTCTTGAAAAACTGTAGTTTGGCAAAAACTGTCTTCACATATAGCACTTCTTGTAAAATATTTCATACATGGATTTATGTGTAAGTATGGGATTTGCAACATCTGAGTAAAAGAATTATCTTTTCTGCACACAAAACACAGTAAAATGAGATCTGAGCCATAACTGGGAATTCTAGATTCTGCGAAAATATTCTTATTAAATAAACAGTGTTGTTGACATAGCAGACATGATACTGAGGGAGTGTGTGTGAATATATTCTTGGGTTTGCATTATGTTTGAATTATTCATGTCATTCCTTTCTGATCAGAAATATTCATCTTAGTTTAGATTATGCTATTTTATTTTATATTTCTGAGGAAAATGCATTAGCTAATCTTGAACTGGAGGATGATGGGCAAGAACAAGGACAGAGAAATAAATTCTTCTTGGTTCTGACTCTTGCAGCGTGGAATTTATGCACACTATGGAAAAAAGTGATTTGTGAACTGCTGTCTCCAGCCAGGTGGGCCAAGTTTGTACCTATTCACACTTTTGTCCACTCAGCCACAGAGCTACTGTGGGCCTTATGAGCACAGCTGCTGAAGGAGGATATACAGTCAATCTGCTTTTCTCAAAACCAGAGCTAAACAATAAGCAGTGTGCTGAGCCAAAGACGTTTGCTGACCATCAGAGTCTGCTGGGGCAAAATGGCAACTCCATCATACCACTTTTCTTCTTCTTTTTTTTTTTTTTTTTTTTTTTTTTTTTTTTTTTTTTTTTCTTTTTCTTTTTTTTTCTTTTTTTTTTCCTTTTTTTTCTTTTTTTTGGTGATGATTAAGATGGAAAAAAGAAGCTGTCAGAGAGATGTTCAGTTATCCAGATATTCCTGTGGCTGGTCAACACAAGTGGAGGAGTGTTCTGCAAGGCTTACAGTCCAATTCCTGCAAAGCTGCAAGTTTAGCATTGTACTATTGGACCATAGCTGGAAAAATCACTCAAGGGCTGTGTTCTAAACTTTGCAATGGGAAGTCCTAAATTAAAGGGTTTTGTCTCATTTGTGTCTGTATTAAACAAAATCTTTTAATTCTGAACTTAATTTGATAGGGCCCATATGAAAAATTGTTGAGAAGCCATCCCTAGAATGGATTAGCTCACAAATCAGATTCAATATATTTCAAACTAAACTAAAACTTCAACACGTGTCATTACATATGTTCTGCATGTCTTCCTTAAGGAAGAAAATTAGTGACTGTAACCTATATCCTTTCAAAATGCAACAGATATTTAAATGAAGCAAACTGCAAAAGGCAAAAATGTTCTTATTTTTTAATACTGATTATTTAGGCAAGGGCATCTGGTCCAGAAAACTCTGTAAAGAAACGTAATTTTCATTCAAATCCCAATGTTGTTCAACTGCCAGATCACATTATTTCTCTAGCTGTAGGACAGTTGTAGTTTTGTAACACAATAAGTTCTTGTGAAATAAAAATGTAGCAAAAGCTGTTCTTGAATGTGTATTACATTTTCTGACTTTCAACCTAAAGGGATTTACTACTGCCATGCTTGACATTATAAGCATATATTATGTTTTCTGTCTCACCAGGTTTAGAATTTTTGTTAAAAACACATGGTCTGAAGGCTCTGTTGAAATCTGTATTTACACCATTTAAGAATACATGCTTTGAGCCATCTATCCTAACATATTTAAAACTATCTAATTTATTTAGACTATTTAACTTAGACTTTTATATTTAGGTGGTCTGATTTTCTAAAATTTATCTTTGAAGCCTATAGGAACTGCCTTTGAGTGTCTGATTACATGTCCACAATGATCACAGACATTATTTTCTGATTTTAAAAAGGTAACAAAGAGAAAGAAGGAGAGAAATAATGACCAGATATAATGCTGAAGGCACAATAATTGAAAGGAAGAGCAGTATTTCTTAGTATATTGCAAACTGAATGGAGGTTGTGCAGTTTAAAGGAGAGGTTACAGGGTCTATTGCACAAGAAAATTTCAATTCAGGGCCAGCAGTGGCCACCTGCGGTAAGGAAGATGCTGGTGAAGAAGAGGAAACGAGTAGTATGGTGCATGGATAATAGGCCTTGTAAAGAGAGGATACAATAAAGCAGCAGCTGGAGAGGCATCGTGGCACTCCAGCAGTCTTTGTTAGGTGTGGTGCTGCTGTGTGCTGCTGCTCTCCTCATTTCTATTGAAAAAATCAACAAGAGAATAAGACATGCTTAGGAAAATTAGATTGCATTTTCACCTGATAATAGGAAATGGCTTTTTGTTCAGTAGAAAATAACAGAAAAATCTATTTGTTATTAAGGGGGTTTGTGTATATATTCTTTCATTTAAAAAAATCTCTGATGAATATTTTTCACAAAGAAATAGTTGTCTGGTTATATCTAAGGGAAATTTTGGGATTGCTACTCATAACAATTGTTAAAGGCAGATATAGACTTCTCCATTCCAAAGCAAAGGTTTGCAATGTGTTCATAATAACCAATCTACAGGAGTTACATATAAGTAGACATAAGAATGTTTACAGATAAATAATTTATCCTGTATGTTATTGACACTAACCAACCACAGACAAATGGCAGTATGTAAAAATATGTGATGATCTAGTCATCACCAAAGAGCTCAGTGCCAATAGGTTAATTCAGGTGGATGGATATTGAAATGAAGCATATAAAACATTTTAAAATTCACGTCTTCAAAACATTATTAAAGGTGAATAAAGCTCCACTGAAATGACTGCAGTTGCTCACACGTGTATGCAAAAAGAGGGATTTTTGATCTTGAATGTTTGGCATAACCACTGAAACTTCAGGGACGCGTTTGTACGAAGGTCCAAGTCAGGGGCGCACACGGAAATCAACCATGACACTCTGCAAGCCCTGGTTGACCCCAAGTGGAATATTTTAAATCATTGAACTTTATGTTTCTTCTCTTACAGAACTGATCATATCATCTGCTTATAAATGCATTTCAGTGGCATGGTGTCCAATACCAAACCAGCCCTTATCAAATGAGAGAGCTTTGTATCCTAAGGTGAGAGCAGATAAATTATTCCCTAGGATGACATCAAGGAAGAAATGAACCACAGAATATTTCCATCAAGAAGTTGTTGACAGTTTGAGGAAGGCAAATAATTCAATGATTAAGTGAGAAGTCTGTTATTTTTCTTTGTTGTGTATTATTTGTGAACTGTGATTTTTATTTTTATACTTTCTGAATAATAGTAGACGACAAAGGACAACTAACAGAGGGAGAAATGTCACTATGAAATAAGTGAAAGATAAAGGTTCCCAATGAAGGAACTGAGAACACTTAAGGAGATGAAAAATAATAACAAAAAACCCAAGAATCTGTGTCATTGCATGAACAAATGCCTCTGTATCTTGTGTTTCAAGCTGACCCCAGGGCAATCAATCATGGTAAGACTGTCACGCATGCAAGGTTAAATGTGAGATGAGGCAGCTCCTCTTCAGAAAACATGTGGAGACCAGGAAAATATCCTCCATATGCACCTTGAAGTGGAGAAAATATTTCTGAATTTAATCCAAATTAAATCATGTGAAGTTTCATGTGTTTCTTTGTTAAATATTTTTTTATTTTTTAAATTTCCTTAGTGTACATGCATATAATTTCGGCCACGACAGTCCAAAAATTTTGATTTTTCATGGCATAGATCATCATAGCTCTGCTGAAAGCAGTGACATTATGGCAAGATAGCCCCAGTTGTGTATTTAATCCATGATACAGAGTTACAGTGTTTTCAACAGGCTGGAGGTGTTTTTTGCCATGACCCTCTTGCACACAGCTGCACTAACATAAGCCAGCTTACCGTTAGTGCTGCCCTGTTTTTTTTCTGCAAGCAAGCAAGCAAGGACAGCAAATATTATGACCTTCACTTCCTCCAGACAGCTGACAACAGAAGCAGGTTTTCACTTGAACCATAGCTGTTTACAAGATGTTTTGTTCAGCTCTGACTAATAATTGGTCAGGGAAATTTTTCAGGGAAGTTTCTCCATGGAACTGACACATCACGTAGATGACTAAGTTAATAAAATAGTACTCTTCCTTTTCACCCAACAATGTGGTACTGTAGACAAAGTCATTTGGATGACCCAAAATGGGAGATATTAGAAAGACCAGGGCATCTTCATTTAGAGCAGGGCTGTTAGTTGTGGCATTCTGGCTAAAGTCATGGCTAGTGTGCTAAGGTCTCTTGAGATTTAACACATTATCAGTGTCTGGCCTCTCATCTTTTTCTATCTTATCCAGGTCAAACAGTTCTTGTTATAAGCTGTTTATGGTACAATGCTTAAACCAGAAATTCTTAGTGATGAGAATGAGTCTATTCAATTGACAATATTCATATATAGTCATATATAAAGGCATGCCTGTTTGTTGATATAATTCCTCATTGTCTTCACACACAAATTAAGATCAAATCTTGGCTCTCCTGAGCAATATCCATAGATAGAAAACCTATATATATATTAATTTTTTTTCAATTTGGAAATATTATATGTTCTGTTTCCCATTTCGGCTGGGATCAGTATGGAAAATACCAGCCTTGAAATGAAATTATATATGTATTATTTAGTAAAATGATTAATCACGACTGCTCATGAGCTCTTTAATTTCATTTCTGTTTTTAAAGATGTTTTTAAAACTACAGTTATGTTAGATATGCATTGAAACTTTCCCTATAAGTTAAGTGTGACAGGCATAGAAATAATTTTCCAGTTTAATGTAGCATAAAAATTGTTAAGATGTTTCTGACTCTTCTAATTTAAAACCTTCTCCTGCTGCTCATCCCCCTGCAAATAGTTTCATTACCTTAATTTCTTTTGGAAATTGGAGACAACTTGTGACTAAGACACTGCAAGGCTTAATTCAGTGCTTATTTGGAAACTAAATTATGAAGGTCTTTATAACACTACAGAGTTTAGACACAGAAAGGACAGCTTTAACTCTTAAAATTAGTATTTCATTACCAATCATTCAAAAGGACTTATTTTCATTGATCAACATTTTCTAAAAAGCAGGCTCAATTAATTTGTCACAAAAATGAGTTTCAAAATTCTTGGTTTACAGAAATTCAAGATATGGTGTTGCTAATGGTTTATCCACTTTCTAGTCTGATGTTCTAAATGCTAAATTGACTTTGTTTCTCAGTGCCCTGTTTTATCAATTAGTAACACTATTACTAAAGCTTCTAGAGCATTTTGGGAACTCTTATCTCTGGGGTTTGAGTTTGGGTGGTATTGAGCATTCCAAATCTCAAATCATGAAATGATATATTTTTGATGCTATGTTTTAGACTTCCATTCATCAGGTTGTCTTGTTTTTTGCAGGCCATAGCAGGATTTTCACTATGCACAAAATTAAAAAGTTTCTGGTTTGTTTTCCTTCATGGTATTTATGAAACTCATGCTATGAAGCTCAGTAAAACAAACTGAGAGAAGAATTCTCAGTGTGTTTCTTTCCTGCAGTTTTTCCAACAAAAATCGATGCTCATAAACATTTATATAAAGCTTATTTCTTGCCACCTAAAGGAATGATCTCCAAGACCAGAAACTCACTTCTTTCAGTCCAAAGAAGGTGCCAACATCTTTCTGCGTAAGTGCAAAACCCAGACATACATGGGAAAAAGTTTATTTCTGTAAAGGCTTGTTTTTATATGTAAGACTTTTCCTCGTTTCCTAAATTGCCAAAACTTCTGCAGGACCCTAAGCGATGATAACCAGAACAGGGAGAATGTATATCTATTGCCTAATATTTTTTTTAAATGTGCCACTTAAGAGGAAACAAAGGAAGAGGAAGCAATCTTTGGTAATTTCTTTTTCAGACATTTATTTGCAACATGGAGCCAACACTGCATTCCCCTAGGTAAAAAAGTGCTAGAGTAAAATCTGAGAGCTTCTCTCTCTGTCAGTCAAACACAGCTGCGTGAGCTGGAAAAGCATTGTGTAGGCTATAAAATGGGATGTACAAATAATCACACTTTACTTTCCAAAATTCTTGTCTGCACTAAAGGTCAAGCAGAACAGCTCTTTCATCTCCTACTGTTCACAGCTAAGGACATGCATGGCAATCTTCCTCAACGCTGAGCAGTATTGCTAAAACCATCTTATTCATACTTAAGCACTGAGGCCTTATAGAGCAGCTGCTCTGTAAATTCACCACAGCAAGGTGATTAAGTCCCTGTATGGCCACTGTATGGTATGCAGACCTCTTGGTGCTCTCTTGCTGTGCCATTCTGAATCTGAGGTGTCAGTGATTAAAAGTCGGTGTGAGATGACTGTTTGCAGCTCAGCACTGATGTGACACAGTAGTTAGTCCTACTGTCATCCAAAAGGTGCCAAAAGAACAGGGGACTCGTCCTACTGTCACCAAAAAGGTGCCAAAAGATCGGGGGGCCCTTTGGCATATCATGAGCTTTTAAATCTTCTGTAAAATTGTGTTTGTTTGCTCATGCCTATTTTTGCCCCCTTTCTCATCTTCTACTATTTATCTCTTTTTGTGGTTTTTCTGCCTGTTGATCCTCTTTCATTTCTTGTTTTGTTGTCTCAGTCTTGTGCTAGTAATCCTTCTTCCCTTTGTCTGTTTTAGCTCCCTGCTCTCTTACACTGGGGGATGTCTTACAGTTGGTATTATTATGAGATTAGTAATGCTCCCAAGGCAGCATGGAGCATGGCACACAGCTAAGCCAGTCCTTTCCCTGCTCTCTGTAGATGACTTCAGAACAAACAGAGCAGAGAGAGGCCCCAGTGAGGGCAGTGCAATGATCCACTTCCATATGGTGTATAAAGTTATTTTTTTTAAAGAGGGCCATTATTTTTCCACTTTATTGTTTTCTGCCTTTCCCATCCTACCCTGCCACAAGGCACACAGATGCAGATCTGCCCTGCTTTCTGGAGAGGGCATGTTTTTACAGTCTAGGTGGACTTTAAAATGACCCCTATGTGCCATTCCATCATGCCTGTAACCCTGCATGAATGATATATATGTTACACACCCAGAGGTGGCAGTATTATTTTCATGGTGTGATTTCCTTGGTGTCCTGTAACAGCTGTGTCAGGCAGCAACTGTCTTTGCAAGGATGCCCCTCAGAAATGAGATCTTTAGGTCTCCATTGTAAGCAAAATCCCTGGGGGGGAAATACAAGCAAATGAGCTTGGCCAAAGCCATGAAAGCTGAAAGGGCTGACTTGGCACAACTTTTTCAGTGAGATCAGGTTAAGCAGAACCTGCACTTTGGCCTAACAATGAAAAACTGTACATAGAAGGAAGAAGGCACACAGGGGAGCTGAAAACAAAGTAGTGACAGAACAGATTGCAATTCTTGAAGAGAATAACAGCTTTTACTTTGTATCTGGCATGATCTCACTCCTAGGTTGAAGGAGCTCATTAAATCCTTAGTAAGACTACTATGGTACAGAGGGATGTACTGTTGAATCTCAGGTAAATTCTTTGGCCTTTTTTCTGGTCTCTGCTCCCTGAAATTCTATTTTGCTATGCAACTCCCTTCACAGCAGCCTAATTTTTAGATTTCCTTTAGAAGTAATTGCAAAAAACCAGTTTCTTCACTTTCAGGCTTGTAGAAAGTACAAATTCCGAAAGGCAACCCTGTTTTACTTGAATTGATGCGGAAAATAGATATAAGTAAAGCTGAATATAGAATCACAAGCTAAACTGACCAGTGTTGTATTTTATTTATCAGTAGCATTCATGACTTTGATAGATACATCCCTAATAGGGAATTGTTTTGTATGAAACAATCTAGTTTTCCAAATCACACTGTAACTATTTTAATGACAACACATCTGCAGAAATCTCTTTGGACTGCAAGAGGAAAAAAAGCATATGCAAAACATGGAGCTAAACACAGTCTGTGTTTCAATAACATTTGTAACTTGATAAGTGCCTCAGTTTCTGGGATCCAAACTGAGGCACTTCTAGAGAGAGCTTGGTGTATCCGAGAATGCAGAGGTCTCCCTCTGGAAAGCAATGGCTTAACTGGCACAATGCTTCTTAGATGTGGGGTTTTTGGGGGTAGTGGTATGGGTGTTGTTACTCTATATAACATAAAACTGTATTTGTTATCTCTAAAATGCAGCTACTTGGCATATGCCTTTACCTGTGCCTGCATCACTCACTCTCTTGCCTTTTGAGATAAGCTTCAAGTATTTACAGCTGGTGCTCCCATTTCCCATAAGGCAAACTCTACAAACGTGTTTTTCCTTCATAATATTGCATACAGGCTAAAGGTTCGATTTCCACAACACGCCACAAGACTGAACAGGCCTTCTTTTACCATCTTCAGTGCTGTTTTAGTTTCTTTAACAAATAAGCTTGTGTGTAGGTCAAACTTACCCAGTGCATATTAGAATTCCAGGGGACTCTGATTACCCATCCTATTTACTGAATCTTATAATTTTTATGGGTTCTATACTTCTGTGTATTGTTTTTGCAATAGATCACTATCTATTTCTCAGAAAACATTTTTTTTCTGTTATCCATCCTTTGAAGAGAAGGTTTTTTTCCTCCTTAACTCCTAAAAAAAGGCAGAACTAATCAATCAGCTATAAATTTTTATTCCACTGATGATGTAATCTATAAATTGTGTTGTAAGGTCATTTCTTGTAATTTTCTGCACTAGAGAACTATAGAAACAATGCAGACCAAGGACAAAGATATATGCTACGTAAGCAGACAGATTCCTGCCAGCATAATCTATAAGTGGGAAGTCAACACTTGGCTTTTTGAAGCAAGTTCTGACCTGAAAACAGCAATAAGCTTCTCAGAACTGGGTCAGAGAGACTGAAGGGTCAAAAAAATTGATTAATGTTATGCCAAAACAACATTGTTTTGGTACTGTTGAGCATGCAGTCATTCTTCCCTGCTCCTGCTCAAAAGTAATACACTCAGAAAAATTACAGGAAATGTGTCTCTCTACTGATTCTGAATAAAACATAGGAATATTGTAAAACTATATTAAATCAGTGTTGGTACTACTTTAAGTTTTTTTAGCTTTCTTTTTCTTTTTCTTTTTCTTTTTCTTTTTCTTTTTCTTTTTCTTTTTCTTTTTCTTTTTCTTTTTCTTTTTCTTTTTCTTTTTCTTTTTCTTTTTCTTTTTCTTTTTCTTTTTCTTTTTCTTTTCAGACAAAATAGGTATCATCTCTCCATCTCTTGAAAATTATACCAAAAAATTCATGTTTTGGCTATAGATTTTCCACCTGTGGTATTGTTACTGATTATTAAATGTCTCCATGACTAAATAAAATCTGTTGGATGACGTCCTTCTAAGTTTGTGTGGAATGATTTCAGAAGGATCCATGAAATGTAAAGACAAAAGGCTCATCTGAATACAAGCACAGGAATGAGCCCAGTTACCTCTGCCCTCTTCCTCCTCCTCCCCCCAGCTATCACCTAGAGCAGCTGTAAAGGGCATCCTTTTGATTTGGTTTTATCCATCAGACTTGTAGTGTCAGTCTGCTTACTGTCAAGCTTGCAAGTGTAGTGTAAAGGAACTTGTATTGCTCCTTGTCTGGATGCTTGGTGTCTCTTAGGATGAGAAAAGCCATTGGAGAGGCTGTTCTGGAAGTGTGATAGCAGCAGCATATTTGAGCACAACTCTCCCGCAGGATGAATCACTTTATCAGCCTGTTTAGACATGAGTCATAGAGGCTCATGAAAGGGTTGCAATGGCTTGTTGTTGCTTTAATAAATTGTCTGTTGTAAATTAATTTATGTTCCTGGTTTCTATCTGTTTTTCTCAGGAGAAATCTTATCTAGGAAATGCCCTGCACCAATAGAAGATTGCAAAGTATTTTTTTGCTCCAGGGTCTACAGTGATCATTGATTTATAATAGAAGAAATAAATCTGGGGGTCTGCATTGACCTTATAAGACATTCAAGTTCCTTTTTTTGCTGAGGATTGGTCTATGAAATGTTAAGTGGTCCACAATGGAAAAGATACAAAGCAATGCTGATGGGACTGAGAGGAAACAAGGAAAAAGGGTCAGGGTGTAGGTGGTGACTTCATGGAGCAAGTGTACCATGCTGTCTCTAAACAGTGAACAGTACGGGGAAAATTGAGCAGAAATACCCCTTTCTGCTTTGATTTGGCCCTTGGGAATTTCTTGAGGCAGTGTTCTGTCTGTGGCCCACAGCTGTACCCCAATGGACTCAGGGAGCTGGAGGGCATGGGTGGCTTCAGGACCAGTCCTGGCGCAGGTCTGCTCGGCAGGGAGGGCTTGGCAATGGCAGCTAGCGCCACCCCGGAAGGCCAAAGGGAGCTTGGCAGCTGTCCTGCAGTCCCTCCTCTCCATGATAAATGGATCTTCCTCTTGGGATACATTCACTCGAGACCAAGGGGCAGAGTTTTATTCGTTTGTTGACTTTTGTGCTGCTTGTGTGAACACATGCTAGCCCACGGCACGCTGTGACTAATGCCCAGGGTATGTGGTGTTCGTAAGCGGGTGTTTGCACAGGGCTACTGCCCTTGAAGTGGCAGCTGCCAGCTCTGTTGCCTGGCAGACTACACAGAAAGGTGCCCTTGTTTGGGGACCTCAGCTAGTGGTCCCACAGCTCAGCCCCCACCATCCTGAGCTGGTTTTAGATGGTAAACCAAACAAGTGGCAAACACTGTGGTGTGTGGGGCAGGTGTGCCCCACACACCGCAGCTGTGTGTGCAGCTTCTGTTGATGCAGAAACAGGGGCTCACAGGAGGTTTGGGGTGCTTTCAGCCCTTTTGGCCAGCTGTTGTGGGAAACATACTCTGTGAACACCTGTAGGAACAGAAAGATCTCACACATGCTGCTGGCTGATAGACATCCTCCAATGCCCAACAGAGTAAAGATTTCTTCTTTCTGTGAATCTTGCAGTTTTAGCCGGGGTGCTCTAATACAGCTTGTCATCTCTTTAATCAGATAGTTTTAAACTGAAGAAATACTTGAAGCTCAAAAAAGGGTTTAGCTTATATGTCTTTAATTACTTGTTGGCAAACACTTTTATTTTCAGGGCCCTGTTAATTAACAAACAATAAATTGAACTGCTGCTTCCCCTCTGTTATTTTAAGAAATACTTTTAAATATGCTACCCATTTGTAGCCATATGCCATAAATATTTTCCTTAAAGAATGTACTTCCCAAGAAGTACATTCTTTAGGTTTCCTTTACAAACTGAAGCAAGTGCTTTAAATGTGCTTGCATTCTTACTTGCCATCATACAAGTTGCTCTCTATGAACTACATAAAGATGCTGTTTCAGCACACCTGAATCTTACTGCAGTTTGGGAGCTGAAACTTTCTGTCACATTCAGGAACTTTCTATTTTTTTAATTTTTTTTCCCCCATACTTGGTTCACAGTTAAAGTGCTAGAGTCATCTGTAACTCTGGCAATAGCTGTGTTTCTCTGCTGGCCAGGGTGAAAGTCTGGCTCCATCCAAGTCACATAAGCTCCACATTTTGTGGTCTGCTACAAAAAGTTGACTAACACTTTTTTCCTAATCTGCCCCTTACCTCTTCCACCATGTAAGGTGATAAGAGACTGTCAGCTTAATATCTAGAGGAGAGGGATTTATTTTGTGCATGGGTCAGGTAAAACATTATTTACTTAGATGACAGCTACCCCAAGTAGACATACTGCAGTTGGCTGTGCTTTGCCTGGAATAAAACCAGTTGGATCCATAGCTGTGACAGTAAATGAGGATTAAAACGACATCCTGTGGTTTCTGCATCTGCTCTGAAAAGAGATACAGGAACATATATTCCAAATGTATAATCAAGGAATGGGAAAGATTAACAAGCAATATCTGTCCTCTGTAATCAGCTTTGAAAACAACAGCAACAATTTTTACTTGCTTGATTATTTGATGGGGTCTAGTAAATATTTGAACCAAATAGCAAAATGCATCTATAAACAAATATAAATTCAGTACTGCAGATAATCTCAAGAAGCAGGAGTGACTAAACACTTCCTCTTGTATCTCCTCAACTTTGATTCACCCACTTTCCACCTGTGTGCCACCTTTCTGCTATCTGTGTCCTGACATAAATAATATCTTGCTGATGAGGCAAAATTAGGATTTTGTGCAGCTTTGTCTGGCTGACCTGAGTGGGGCTATGCTGGCATTATCAGCTTTGTCAGATGGTGGGCCACCATCAGACAGGTGTCTGCCCTGGTCCAGACACCTGTCTCCTGAGCACCAGTTCTTCCTTAAAAATCCAATTATACTGGGTAAACAGATTCTCGTCTTATTTACTGTCTCCATAACCATTACCAAGTTTTTGAGCCTCAGAGCTCTGATACTGCAATTGTCACATGGTTGTGTTTGCAGAAAGAGGCAAAGTCTCCATGCTCACTTAGCAAGAGGAACACTTTCAATTTTCATGACCATACTTAGGCCAATATAATCACATCAAAGTTATATGTTAGTTCATCAAAGGTGAGTCTGCAAGGAAAACATTTATTTTCCCTGGATTTACTGGCCTCATCCATTCTGGATTTGTAGTGGCTTTCAGCAGTTTTCCAGCAGTCCTCAGAAATCCCATTCAAAGTCTTGCATGCACAACACAGAATTGCATACACGAGGACAATTTAATATATCTTTTTGACTTTATGCAATCTCAATAACAGCTTCATTTTTTGTTTTTGTATATTAATATGCTAAAAAATTATTCTTTACTGTTTGAAAGAATATCAATGACCAAATATAGAGAGAGATGTGCATATCCAAACTTGTACTTTCGTGTTCTTTGGGGTTAGCTCATTGTCCATGCTCCAGAAGTGACACAAAAACACAGGATTATTGTGGGAATTGGAACAGCATTACCACCAGAACAAAATGGTTGGAAAAAAGATTACTGTGACAAACATGATATTTAATGGCTTTAACTTGGATTCCAAAATCACTATCTGTCATTCACCAGGAATAGGAAGGGAGGGAAATTGGTATTCAGCAAAAAAGCACTGTGCTGGTCTTTAATACTCTGTACTTGAAGACTGACCCTGGGCCAATTTTTGGAGTCTTGGTCTCACAATTTTTCAAAGTCACTAGATTTTGCATAAACTGTAAACCAGAGTTTTCTCATAATTTGCTTATGCAATGGCTGACAAGAAACACAGCATAAATCCAGTGTGGAATCTTTGAAAGAAGCACATAGACCTTACATCATGCCCAGTCCAAAAAATTATTATAGAAGAAAAATGGTCATGGTTTTGGTTTTGTTATGAAACCCTTTGAACTGTTTGGGTAATTTTTGTCCATACCGAATAATTTCAGGGCTAGTTTCTTCCTGCGGACAGTAATTTTTCTTACTGTGCTAAAACACTGACACAGTACCAGATGTATTTAAAGCATGCTCCATTATTAGTACACAAACTGAAACTGAAGCCCTTTACTAAAACCACAACTAAGTATCTGACATTAAATATTTGAATCTCCCTTCTGTTGTGTATTGTCATTGACAAAAAATACAACAAATGCACTGAACATAGACTGCAGAAGCTGAAATTACCTCCCTCTTAAACAACATTTATGATCTTGCCATAGTATATGGGATTTCTGTGTGGCTATATATATTTTGAGTAAGGTCAATATAAAAATCTTTATTTAAACAGGAATTTATATTCTGATTCAAAACAAAAAATTAAATCTGATGCCTTCACAAATATGCCTACATTTAAATAAACATGTATACTTCACAAAAAGAAAAAACAACCAGCAAAGCGACATGCAAATTATTACTAAAAAAACAGACAACAAATAAACTCCCTTTGGTTTGCAACCTGATTTTGAAATCATTTACAAAACCATGGTTAAAGTCCTACTAGACAAGCTATAGAGCTCTGCACTATTAAATACACTTATTATAAACTGGGTTAGTCTGTCCTTCAGGGCAATGCCACAATAGTTAAGGCAGTGCCAAAAAATCACACGCTTGCAGAATATTTACTTGGAAATAAGGAGCATATTGAAAGCCAATGCCAGTGGCATCAAGATCCTGTCTCACCAACCCAGGGATTCCAGGTAGTGGGAGTCACAATGTGAGCAGCATTATGCAGGGGATGGGAAAGGCTTAAACTCATATGGCTGCATGATTCAAAAAGTGTTTAATGTTTGCTCATTTTTTTTTCTTTTTTTTTTTTTAAAGAGTTTAACTTTTTTGTGTGATCAGGCAATCGGATGCATTACAGGAACAGCTCATTTCCTTTAAATGGAATGGCATGGCACAGCAGTTCCCAAGCTGTAATATGTTGATTAGGGTTGTGTGTAAACTGCAATCAGGTGATAGCTGAACTGGTTTGAAAGTATAAAATCAGAGGAGGAATACATTTAAAATGCATGATTAAGAAAGCTGGTATAACCAGGTGCCTAAGCCTCAAGTGCAGTGTGTGCTTGGAATGATCCAAGAGCTACTGATAAATGTCAGAGTGGAGAAAAGGAGCTGAGTTGGTGCTTCTCTCCTTGCTTGTACAGTGCTGAGCACTGCACATTATAAATAATAGATCTTTCTACAGAGAGTTAACTTATTCCTTAATCACCATGAGGGTTGTGGTTGATGTGTTTGAATCCCAGTTCAAGCATTTGCAGCTGCTCTGACATGTATTCCTTTATGCCCTTGGAAGCCAGCCACTCGTTCCCAAAAAGCAGTCCTTATTTTTTCTCTTTCCATGCTTTTCCAGTGCTTGGCCTCTGAGGGAAAAACTTCAGTGTAGTTTAACAAAAATAATTACATTTGTCTTGAAATATTCCTTCTGTCTTAGAAAACAGTCTTTGTAACAACAGCATTTGAGCACTTGGTAAATCTGCTGGTATTTAGAAAGTTTACGTCTGTGTGTGAGAGCAGATATGCGTGCATGTGTTATGTCAGGATAGCAAACTATGACCTGGAAAAACAAAGGGTCACTTAAAGCTTGTCTTCTTGTTATCAGCAGCTGTTTTATTTTGTTTTAAGCTGAGCAATACAAAACTCTTAAGAACATGAGCTTGAAAGCAACATTACTCTATATCAGCTTTTCTTCCTAAAAAAGTGTTACCACCTTCTCAATGAGACATGTCTGTGCTAGTGTGCAGCTGGCTGGCTGACGTTTGCGCTTATCTATGCTGTTGTCATCTTTGATTGTTGGATTAAACTTTGTAAAATTGCGGGAAAGAATATTTTTGTATGCCATTTATATAGATCAGAAATTACTTTATGTACTGGATGTAAGAAAGAGAAAACAATATGAAAATCATTTTGGCAAATACTGTATGAATGCCTAAGTTCTTGCACAATCATTCAGTAACTTAAAGATCATACAAAATAATAGCACGTCATGAAAGTAGTCACATGCTTTATCTCTGAATTAAGTTCCACTGTGGATACAGCTCTTACTTTGGTACCATTTAACTTCGGTGAAAGAGAATTTTAAAAAAAGTCCATGTAAATAGAGACAGAACTTGTTTTAAGTTCTTTTGTTTTGGGCACAGGCATGTTGGTGTTTGCAAATATATTGGCATATATTGCATGCAGTATCACTCACTCACCCCAAGTCACACTGTGAAACACTTCCACAAAGCTCAGACAGGAAATAAGCAACTCAAATTTCCAAAGAAATGCTCTGACATTCATGAAGCAAGAGCTGGTATTGTTTTGCATGTGAATGTACGCACACACATTTTATCTCAGACCATCAAGCCAGAGCTCTGACAACACCGAGAGTAAAAGGAAAGTACAGACGTATTGTCACTGAGAATACAGCTGAGGAAAGACTTAGATTAAAGCTGGTTTGGCTGGGAGAATACCTAAAGACACACTTCTGAAGATCTCATTAACATGACCCAGTTGAGTTGCAATGCATGTAAGGAGTTTGACATTTAGATGTGCGGGCAAGCATGTACAACTTTACTATGATACAAAACTAGCAGCTCAATCCACAATGCTGAGGCTTGCTAACACCTACAATTTCCTTTAGGTCATTGATAGCAACTGTCTGTTGTAAGCAGAGTGAAAATAATGTCTTCCTAAAGCTTCAGTGAATACAGTATTGTTGTCCGCTTCCTACTATGAGCAACTGCATTATGTGAATGAGGTATAAATTCTTAATTTACTTTGTGCACTGTATGCAGTTATACAGGTTTTCCTGTGTTTCATCACAGAGTTGGTTTCTCTGTATCCTACCTGGAGCTGAAGTTGTTACTTGTTGCCCTAATAAAGTGCTTTCAGCTTGTTTGGAAGCAGGAATAAGACATAATTTTGCTGGAATAAGAAGTAATTTTATTAATGATGTGTCCTTTCAGCAGAAGTATATGGCAATCATTCAAACTTGTAAACACCAGTTTTTTACTTGATCAGTCAGCGCTCATGTAATTTCTGGACATCAGTTTCTGAGTAAATAACATTCTCCTGTTACAAGGATGCACTTGTACGCTTATAGTCAGGGACTTAAGGCTGATCTGTTCCTATCAGCGGGACAAGTGGCTGTAATTGGTTTCTCTGATGATTCACAGTCTCTCAGACTGGAAGCACAGAAGGCATGATGGACTGGCTGATTTGTTCTGGAGATCTGGTCATTCATGTTAGGGCAGCTACATGTACAGCAGTTTTCAAATGTCCTTTCTCTGTGCATTATACAAGATTAGTTTTTACATTCTTTCTGGAGTTTCTTCCCAAGAAGATGTGTTCTCTCTCGACCTGTATCAGTGGAAAGGATGAGTTCTCCAGCAAAACTATGTCCATATGATCCTACGGTGTAGGTGCCTCACAGCACAGTGATGTGCACCCAAATTTTACAGCCATGAGAAGATGAACTCAGTTCCCTCAGGACATACATGGTGTAGACACTACTTTCTGTATTTCAACACTTTCTCAGTATTTCCTCATCGCCAGAAGTTCCACCTAGAACTGAAGTCAGAATCAAGTGGGAGGATGAAGTTATGTGTGATACTGTAGATGAAAATGCATCTGGGGAGGAAAGTAAATACTTCTACATCCCCCCTCCCATATTTCCATAGTGCTCCCTTTCCCTTGCAGCCTGTGCTCAGCACCCTGCTGAGTAGCACTTGTAACTAAATAAGTCTTGAAGATTTGAGGGCTCTCCTCTCCCCAGCAAATATCTGATCTTTGGGTTGCCTAAGATGCCATGAAGGCAACATGCTAGTAAGCAACTCCCTCCTCCATCTGGCTCCAGCTCCTCTTTGCCTGTTCAGATATCCCCGATGGCTCAGAAACAATAACTGGTTTTACAATAAACCTTCACTCTTTGTAATGCAAATGGTTCCAAAGGCTACTTTGTTCTCATAAAACAATTTGAACAAGCTTTTGAGCCTTTCAGGGTATTCTTACCCTTCTAGCTGTAGGAAGCTCTGTTTTCACAATTGCCTTGTCTTATGCCATTAATGAGGGACAAATGGTCAAGGCAGGGCTGGGAGGGGGAAGCTGCTCCCTTGTTTGAAAGTGTGTCTTCTCCATGGCTGCAGCAGCTGAACATGTAATGACAGTGACAAAGGGGTGACTTAGAGCAAGGTTGGCCTGGATTTTCATTGTTTTGAGCAGTGCAGTCCAGGTTTACTTTGGAGATGCCAGGATGTTTTAAGGTTTAAGCAAAAGCACTATCTGATCTTTACTTTTCCTAGACTCAGAGCAAGTGATCTTACTATTACTGCCCTGATGATTCTTTAGTGTGTAAACTCTACTCACAGTAACAATGGGAACAGCTGTTAAAAATGGGTCTCAAATTTGGCATCCAGAGACTCCAGCCTTTTCTGAAATTTGCCACCAAAAGTCTAAAATATTTTTCTTCAAACAGGGAAAACAACTCAGAATGTACCACAGGTACCGTCTGGTGATTATCCATTAAGTATGGAGTATAATTTAAACAGTGATGATGAAAGAATGAAACAGTAACACATCAGGTTTTCTCTCCCCTTTTGTTCAACTAAGTACAGTTAATAATAAAACTAAGATGCTGTTAAGGACTAGATATGAAACAATTCAATACTAAAAATATTTTTAGTAATAGATTACGATTATATACTCTTGCAAATCAAAATCACTTACACGTGATTCTCAACTTTCACTGACATGTATTAAACCTATGTGTAGTTTAGAAAGAGCTGTCTTAAGCTTTTTAGGATGTCAGTTGATATCTTCAGCTTTTTTGTGCTCCTAAAGAAAGAAACCATGTACATTTAGTAATCAAAAGAGGACAGAAAAATTACGACCATTACTTCCAAGCACGGAAATGTGTGTATATATGTAAAATACAGAAGAATATAGAAGAGATGATCTCATGGAAAAAGTCTGTTAGCACCTTGACATAGCTTTTTACCTTGTTTGCTGAATCTGGCCAGTTCTATTGTTCCTCCTAAAAATAACAGAAACCAGAATGTACAGTGATTGAACTGTGTGTTGCTCCATGTATTACCACATAACATGATCTGCTTCTGAACTCTGAAACATCTACTCCTTGAGCTACTCCTTGGAACCCAGATTTATTGGGAGTTTAAATACTTATCATAGGCTGTAGGCACCTTCTCTTTTCCCTTCCTTGAACACAGGGTATGCACAGGCCTAAATGTATAGAGGGCTCCCCATATGGAAAACGGTTGATCTTTTTTTTTATTGAGCTGATGTGTTGAATTTCTGTGCTGAAGTATCCATGCCCTTTTACCAGGCTTCCCATGAACACAGTCAATAGCTTGCTCTTCCATGCCATATGCTTTCCTCATTTGCCCATAGAAAGGGAAACCCTACAGTGGTCAATGCACTACAAATGCTGAAATAAATTAGGCAAATATAAAATAGAGCATACATTAAGGAAGCCTCGGGCAGCACTACAATATGTTAATGGAATAACTGCACAGTACAGTGACCGTGAAAAACAAGATTAATGAGGTTAGGCAGCATAGACATACTAAGAAGGTGCAGTAAAATCCAGAAGCCAGCATTTTTACTAGAAGTTAATTACTTCTTATACAATGCTCCTGCAGAAGAAATTTGTATGAGCTATAGGACCCTCACCGCTGTCCTAAGAAGGAGGTGGGACATTTGCAGAAGGAGAAGGTTCCTCCCACTTCACACTTTGAGATATTCTGTGACTCAACAGTTTCTGGGAGAAGATGATGAACAAACCAGCTTGCCAATGTGTCATTGCTTTCAAGTCCATTCAGAGTTCTTCCCTGGGAGTGTTCTGTGTTTGATCCTAATCAATGCTGGAGACTAAAAAGTGAGAGAAGATAAAGCTATCTGCTTTTTAAAATCCCTGTTGAGAGACAGGATCTGTATGTAGATACATGAGTGACAGCTGCTACCTGACTTCCCCTGGTAGGAGGTGAGGATTTAACACCTTTTTTATCCAAAATGTATACAGACAATATTACCAATTATTCTTTTTTAAAATGGTTATTATTTAATTAAACAACATGCCTGAGAAAAATAGAGGTCTTTAAATACACTGTGTCAATTATTTCAATATCTTTCTTGATCATGAAATCTACTTCACATATTTTCAGCAGATTTAGGTATTTTCATGGGTTTCAGGGGATAGGATTTATTAGATATTTTTCTGAGTGTTTTTTCATCTTAAGTGGGTTTTTTCCTCCTCTGTGTCAAAACAGGTATCGCAGAGCTCTTTATTCAGTAGTACATGAATGTGTACCAGTATAAAAGTAACATGCGCGTGTTTTATTTGTTAATAAAATATTGTTTGCATTTCCTATTGTCTATATTTTATTTATTCCTTAAGTCTTGGGATCAGGTTGATGACTCTTCCTTTTGAACATACTAATGATTTCAGGCCAAAATTCCATTTTATCTAAGTCCCACATTTGGCAGCCAATACTGCGACCATATAAGAAACCCTGCATATTGCTGGATCTTTACATGACCTCTCACACATCCTCTAAACATGTCTGAAATCCTCAGACTATAATACCAAATTCCATCTAAATCAATCCATTATTTGTGCTTTTGTTTTCCCCCTAGGCTTCAAATGCAGGCAATGCAAGTAAAATGTATGCCATTGATCTCTTCAGACTACAGAAGGCCATTTAGAAAATATAAGTACTCTGCACCTCAAGTGCCTAAATCTAGTGGCCTATTTTAAATCAAGAACTGAAGAAAGTCAATCAGGAATTCATAAAGAATTTTGCCATCTCCTAGGCAAACTAAAGTGCTTCAGAACGGGAATCTTATAACAAAAAGGATACTTGAATTGTTTATATGCCATTAATTTCTGGCAGTTACATTATCAGTAGCAATAGTATCTGATTCTTGCTAGCTCTTTGCTTTAGCTTAGGGCCTTAATTGAATTAAAGGGTATGAACATGGAAGAAGTTTCAAGGCTCCCCTGTGTGTAACTTCATGCTAAAGTAGTGAACAATTAAAGGAATAAGGTCTTTTTTTGTCCTGTTTCCCAATTCCCAGTTGCATTTATTTGGAAAAGATAAGGCAACTTTGTTATCCTCTGGATGAAAAAAATAGCAGTTGATTTTGACATACTAGCAAAGCAGGTCATTGCCTAGGGAAAAATGCATGAGGAATTGAATCTTCCATAATTATATTGGGGATTTCTGAGGGAGAGCAAAGGGATTCCTGTGTATCAAGGCAGCAATGCCTTAAATTCAACTCTGCACAGACAAGCAATTAGAATGGCTTGTTCAGGATCACAGATCAATTTCTGTCCCCTGAAATGTATAAGACAGATAAAACAGGGCCTTGTATAAGAGGAGGTGGGATTATAAAAAGGGTGTCATGCATTATTACTGTAGTGGTGATAGAATGAAATGCTTGAATGTGAGCTTTTGATGATACTTTATACGAAAATGTAAGTTTGTTTCTTTTTTTTTGGGGGGTGAGTTTTCTTCTGTTTTTGTTTTTGTGTTTGTTTGTTTTTTTTTTCTGTTAAAAATACAAGGTGGCACACTTAACAGAGACTTAAAAGCATCTGAAACATTAAAGAGATGACCTCCTAATCATGTTGCCTGCTCCACCCCAATTCAATTTACAGAATTAAAGGAAGCCATCCTTGGAGAAGGGATTACATTTGTTGCGATCCACTCTTACAGACAGTGACCCAGTATGTTTAAAGCATGCTCTAAAAAACATTTTGAAAAAAACGGGTCATAAAGTTCACGTTTGTGCTGTCATCAGGCCAACTGTCATGCCTCAGCTGGGAGATACAGAGCTGTGACTTTAATCTGTGCAGGGCAGCCCTAATCATGGATATATTTAGACAGCCACATTATCAGCTGCAAGGGGACCTGACTGATGCTGAGAGCCCAGCGCCTCTGTAGCACCAGTGTCCTGGCAGGTGTAGCTGCCGCCAGAAGCAGCAAAACCATTCTGAGGGGTCCGTGTGGGCTCAGCCATGGGGCTCTGCTGAGGAGATAACAGGGATGGCAGGGATGGCTTTGGCTGGGCTCACACAGGCACAGGGCAGCCCCACGCACACCCAAAAGAGCACCACAAACACAGCGTGCTCCAGACAGCCCAGGGGGCAGAACAGAGGGGTCACACACAGCCCACGGCACCAGGCACCAGGGACTGTATCTTGTGGGTTTTGGGCCCTCAGCAGCAGAAATTTTGCTCTGCACATTTTATTCTCCGGGGTCACAGCACACAGACACAGTAACACTGTGAGCCATGGGTTGTCAGTCGGGGTGAGGAGATACACAACAGGCTAAAGGAGTGTTATGTACCTGTTGGAACCCAGGACATCACTCTGGGTGCCCTGGATGCCTTTTGCCCCTGGTAGGGGCTGGGAGATCCTGGCAGGGGACTCGGGAGTTCTAGCAGGCAGCCAAAGGTGACTTTGATCTTAATCCATGGAGCAAATTACCAACCTTGTATGAAGAATTACAAGTAACAGAAGTTTAAGTAGAGTGATAATGAATTAATCACAGGGTAAAAGGTGGAATTTTGAAGATTTTCCTGTAGGGGTCTAGGAGGCAAGATGGAGGGATTTGGGCATTGTCCTGTCCTTCTTCCTTCTTCTTCCTAGCCTCCATCTTCTTGGTGATGGTGGCACATTTAGATTGGCCTAAAGTAGAAGTACACAGTCTAATGTAGACGATAGGTATTGGAAAATAATGATAAATAAAGTACATGTAACTCGTAGTATAAAATGTAGACACCAGCCCAGGGGCAGGCAGTGTGCCTTTGACAGACCTGCAGATCAGACCTCTGCAGGTCTGAGAGAAAATATTTTATATAATAGATAACAAACAACCTTGTGAACATGAACCGAAGAATCCTGACTCTCGTCGGCCAGCAGGCTGGGAAAAAGGACTCTCGGGTCATCCCGAAAGTAGCCAACCTGAGAGCTACCCAGTGGTTAAACAGGCATCATACAGGAACAAAACCACTCTCCTGGCCTGTTTTTTTCTCTGTACATGTCTTGGATGATGTTTGCATTGTCTAAACTCTCTGCAGCTCTACCAGAGGGGGTCAGGGCCTTTGGTCCCCCTCTCCCTCATCCCTGGAGGGGAGACAGAACTGAGGACAAGCAGAAGGTGCAGGGGAGCACATGCATGAATCTGAAAGGAGGCTGACTTCTATTTTCTTTTCTTTTTGTAAAGGGCTTTGCTTAGTGGATGTGAAAACAATTACCCATTATTTATGAGCTCTGGGATGTACAAATGACATACTTAAATAAATTTGAAATGGTTCAGTATCTGAATTTATACATTGTCCTTGCTTTCTGTCCTGGCAGGTTAATAATTTTTTTCATATCAGGGAACACACCTGTGATTCTCTTGAAAGTAGTACCTGTGTACGAAATTAAAAGTAGGAATGTATTTAGTCCTCTTAAAGAGTGGGACTATTTATGTTAATAGAACATCCCAAATTAACAGAAAAAAATCACATTCTGAAAATTGAAAACATTTTCAAACTTATTTAGCACATAATACTCTGTTTGTATCTAAATTGCAAATGAACTGTTGAAGAAAGTGTTTGTTGAAGTGTATTTTATCAGTGCTGTAATCTATGTGGTTATCTGAAGGTTTTTAAAATCTAAAATTTCTTGGATTTTGTAACAAAATAGACCATTAAAAACTGTAACTATTCAGGGACCAATTTTTCAAAGTGGATCTTAGTTCTTTTATTATTAGTAGAGGGGTTCAAATAATTCCAATCAGCATAGGGATGATATTCATTGCTTTTTGTGTTGCTTGATCTCCAAGGTAAAAATAGATCATTCAGGCATTCTAGAAATAAAAATAATTCAATTTCAATAATGTACATGTCTAAGTACCTTTGAAGTGACCCTTCAGTATTCCAATAAATCTGATAGCCTTTAAACCCATTCATCATGTGCAAAGGGTCATTAATAAGTGTTCTCAATACACAGGCCTTAGAGCTACCAGTTAAAGGAACACTGAGAAGATACAGCTCCAAACAAGCATCCTCTGGACTCTGTCTCTCCACAACTCCTGATCTCATACGCTGCTATTAGCAAGAAGGAACTCATCTATGTCCCAGAATTCAAATGTTTTGTCAGCTAAAAGTGACGGGGGAAAAAACCCAAACAAAACAAAAACAAGCACAAAAGTCCTTCAATAGGCTAAAAGTAACCAAGTGAAAGAAAGGAATAGTCTCAGTAAATTTTAAAGGCAAGGTTCCTACATCACAGAACAAAGTGAAAAGTCTTTCTACAGAATTTCACGGCAAAGCTCCTCTGACACCAGAAGAACACATGTTGGATTTGGGATGTGTATGCCAGTGAACAGCTGATATTTGTGCACACCAATATAGTGACCTTATGCTTCCAGAAAAGGAAGATGTGGGTAAACAGACTGGTCAGCTTCTTTTCAAGGACTTAGTGTGACTGATACATAATCAATAAAGAAGCTAGTAACCATAACTATAAAAATACTTGTAGAGAACTCACGGCAGTTATAAAACAAAAATATGCCACTACTTTTGCTGCATTTGCTTCAGAAATGTGTGCACATAAAATTCTCCTCCACCCTCCATTAAACAACTGTTTGGTCTCCAATCTTTGGAGTTAATGAGCAACATTACTGCATTTTTATGTGACCATCCATAACTTTATTTACTACAGGTAATCTTTTATTTATCTGTCTTCACAAAGAAGGGTGTTAACCTTCATCAGCAGTAGTAAATCTGCTGTTGCCTTTGTTCTAAAGCCTCCACTGATGAAATTGACATTTCTGGGGTCATAGTAACTGCTTTATGGCTGGAGTGGGGAATCTAAAGCAAGTTTTGGGTATTTACAAACACAGGATGAAAAATACTTGAGATTATTAGATCAATGAAATGAGATCCACACTTATCTAATGCACCCCAACTTGGCAAAAGGTGAAATTTCCAAATTATCCAAAGAAAGTGCGATTCTTCACATCATCAAAACTTCTCAACACGTTCAACCCCCATCAGTGTAGTGTTAGGCTGAGGATTGTAACTACTGTTCTCTTCAAAGCTTGAGCAACTGAAATTCATCCTTGTTGTACTTTTGCCCATTGGGTGAAATGTTGAGTTTAAGTGAACAAAGCAGTGAAGTATGGCTCAGATCATCCTTCTAAGGCTATTTTGTGTTGAATTTACTGCATTAGTCTAGCAATTGAAAACATGCACATGAAAAATTCAGGTTTCAATCATATTTCTTACTGTACATTCCACTACCTTAAGAACAAAAAATATGACCAGTCTTCAGGAAATGTCAGCTATTACTAAGCCTTCTTTATAGAAACTATTGAATCTACTTTTGATGCAAAGTAGGAAATTGCAGAACTGACTGACAGGTAATTTTCTCTAGGACTGCAGCAATTGAAGGACTTTTCATACAATCACTCCAGGATATTCCTAATAATTCTCTTTATATTGTGATTAGAAATCCGGGGTACACACCCACATTTGGAGGTAGCTTTGAACACATCTGAAAATTTCAGTACAAGTGGGACAATTGGGAAATTTTGTTGTTTTGGTTTGGTTTGGTTTTTTGAATCTTATGTGAAACAGAATTGTTTCGATGGTGGCATCACCAGTTCTGGCACGGCTCTGCTGAAACCATGGTGCCTGAGCTGGTGGGAGGAGATGACCCTGCAAGAAATATCCTACAGCTCCAGGGCAACAAAACTGAGTGGAAACAATAAAGACATGTCCACACGGAGGAAAGGAATGTGTGGCACACATTCCCCACCTTGGCCTTGCACATGTTGGTTTCTTGGTATGAAGTAGCACTATTTTGGAGCCTGAGCTGGCTGCAGTGACTTGGGACCAGACAGGACTGAGACAGCTGGTAGGACTCCACCTGCTTCTGGTGGAGCTCAGCCCTGTGTTCTTGTTCCTTAGTGTAGATGCACACAACTCTAGGTCTCCCTTCTCCCCTGTTATCTAAAATGAATTTCTACTTGTTCCCTCTCCACTGACTGCTAGCTGAGTTGTGGGGCACAAAAACCCAAAGAGAGGAAAATGTGGCTGCAAAAATGTTTTATGAAGTTCCTCAAGGGATGTGTTATGCAACTGCTATGTCTCTTACGCAATTTTTTATAAGCAAGCTTTCATAAAGCAGCAAATTTTAAAAAAATCATGGTTAAAAAAAACAAAAAAAACAAACCCAGAGAGTCCTCTTAAATAATTTAAAAGTGAATTAAGATGTGAAAAAGAAAAGAAAAAGTTCTGAAACAGCAGGTTCATCCTTTGCAAGCTTGGGATCATGTATTAATGCACTGCATAGTTGTGAAGAAAATGGCTTTCTATCTTTGCCTGTATGTTAGATCCTGCTGGAACACTCTGTTCTGTGCTCCCAGGAACACTTAATGCCGCTGGAAGCATGTGTACCCAGCGCTACACAGAAGAATTGAGCGGCTCCTCCCACACAGCCAGGCACATCTCCTTGCTATTGTAAGAGGGGTATCAAGCAGCTTTTGTTCCTCTGTCTCTGAAAATGCATCAGAGACAAACATGGGGGGAAAAATGGTCACTGAAGGTGCTGTAGAAAATAGAAAATGAAAATACATAGATCAAAAGGCTGGGATTTTTTTGATTCACAGATGCTATGGATCTCTATTTTTTCCTTGTTTTTTAATGAAAAATCTGTGATTTTCTTGTTTTTCATCACATGCCTGTTTAAGACATCTGGTTAATCTAAGTCAGAACTGATGGCCTAATTTTATAGACGTGTATGTTTCTGCTGTCAAGATTTTAGTTTCTATTTTAGTTAGTCTTTTCTGGTTTCCTTTAAAAAGGGAGAAAAAAAAAACTTCTCTTTTTTTGTGGTGAAATAACTGTAGATTACTGCCTCTACTTATATTCAGGCCCCTCTCCCTGCTTTCCTAGTGTTATCAAGCATGCTTATAAAAGGTACTTATATAAATGATCAGTTAGGTCTTGTTTCCTGTAAAATAGTAGCATTAAAAAACAAGAATATTTTTTTTCCTTTTTTTTTTTTTGGTTGGTTGGGTTTTTTGGTGGGGCTGGGGTTTCTGTTTGTTTTTGTGTTTTTTCTTGTTAGGAATATGTAATTTATAGGCAGTGTAGGACCAAGTAAGTTCCTCAGTTTATGGCACATGTCTAAGAAAGAAGCAAAACCAGTGGGAGCTCTGACATTGAGTCTTGGGCTATGGGCCCGAAAATCACAATCCTGTTCATTTGCAATTATAAGGATAATATCATCATTGTCAGGGACATTACTCACATGACTGAATTCAGGAAAATAAATTATTGAGGTTTCTTCATCACATCTGGGAAAAGAATTCAAGTCACATGAGGAGTGGCCAAACAGCTTCATTTTGGGCATGCAACATGCACTCCAATCCCGTTAAAAGGATGAGTGACTACACTTTCACGCCAGCAAGACTGAAGTGTTCACACCTAAATGCACTTGAGCAGCACTGTATATAAAGCTACACAATCAAGTAAGAACAGCGTAGATGTGATTTTAATTTTTCCCCCACCTGATAATATGAAAAAAATCTCTCAGTACTCAAAGGAAGGTAATAACACAGACTGTCTATGTGATGTTCCTTCACACTGCCAAATCTGTCCTAGAGAACTAATTATATTAATTTTGTCTTGAGAATTCTGTCTGAGACTGATTAAAATGCCTGAGTTAATACCATTGCAAGGAGAAAAAAAGCTGTAACAGGAGCAGTGCCATGACTACAAATGACAGTGGTAAAGAGAATAAGTTGTGGCAAGTGTTGGCTAGAAAAAAATGAGGGGAAAAAGATAAGTGCCTCTTCTTGCAGCAAAGTATTCACTGCATTGGTATGCAGGATTTAGATAGACAGAACACAATAAAAGGACAAAAATACAGCTAAAATGAAATTATTTGACCTCCAAAGCCAGACCCTGCACAAAATGAAACACATGCAGATACCTGATTTACAAGCCAAAAACCCACATGTCCAGCTTTGGTGGAGAGATGTTGGGAGTGAAAAGGGGCAGGTGCTTATGTCTAGCTAAATAGTGCAATCACTGTTTAACTGTTTTTTTCTGTTTTAGTAAGTGCATAGTAGGTAATATCCTTTGTAGTCTGTGCAGACCTGGCCTAAAATATCCAGTTACCATCACAATGTCTCCATGTTTTGCTGTTTTGATGCATCATTGAGACAGGTAGATTTAGGGAAGGTTTGGTTGCTACTACTTAATAGCAACTCCAGAGGAGCCATCTATTTAAAAGTGTATTTGATTTCCAAATCATGAATCTTAATAAAGCTGCTTAAGAATTTTTTCATCATTGGAAAATAAATGGAGTTTTTCTCAGATGTTTATTAAAAGATTTAAAAAATATGTCTTGATTTTTAACTACATCATAAATAGGAGTACTTAAGGTGCAAATACTAAGAAAAAAATACTTGCAGGACCAACATATTGGTTTCTTAAAATATTTAAGTATTTTAATGGAATTTGCACTTAAAATCTGCAGACAGTCACAGTTTTAATTCTAAAAGTCAAGGAATACTGTTATAAAAGTGCCATAAAAAATTCCTGGTTTTTCCTTTGCCTGACCACAGGGTGACTGAGAGCCCTGTGCTGACCAACCAACACAGGCTGCTCTGGCAGTCACCAGGCAGTGCAAGAGCCCATAATGCAGCCACTACAGACAAGGGTGTTTGAAATTTTTTCAGGTCTTCCTAAAATTATATGGCGGGCCAGAAAAAAGAAAACCCTAAGAATCAGAGAACTATAAACCTCTTTATGATCCCTTCAATCCCAGCTTTACTATGAAAAACTACAGGAAAGGTAAAAATTTGGAATATGAGATGACATCATCTGATTGCAGAGCATAACAACAAATGGTTGAATCATTCTTTTCACTTACAAGCTACTTTCACTTTAATATTATTGTTAACAACTTCCATTCAGGATTGCAATGAATGACTGTTTATCTTATCCAGATTCTTTTACCCTGTTTAATTCCTAAATTCATAAAAATGAAAACCTGACTGTGTAAGAATGGTTATATATGGCTATGTTGTGAGGAGTTCTTTTCAATTGTCAAGCTTTCAAATTATCTGTTTCTATTGTTTTCTTAAATTTTTGTTTTTGATGGATCCAAACTATGACTGCTTTATTAAAAACAAGTCTTGCATGTGCTGCCATACTGTTACTATTCCATTTAGGGAAAAAAAATCATCTTTATAAGCAAAATCCAGAATACTATGTTCTGGATTTGCTTTTTATTTGCTACATGTGCATGTTATTTGCTGAAATCAAACTAATAGCATAGGAAAACCGTTCTGTTGAATCTGTTGAATCCTGGCCAGACCTGAAGCTCATGCCACAAGGAATATCTTCTCAGTGAGTGGCCCCATTGAAATCAAGCTTAAATCAAGCAAAGTGGCCCCTTTGAAATCTTGCCCCATAGAGCAAAGCTTTTTTCTGTATGGAGTAAGTGCAGCAAAGTTTGGTCATTTTAGGATGTCATGAGATGGATTTTCTGAAATGAACATGCCATAGTTAAGACCAATGCTGACAGCCTGCCCTTGCCCCTCTGAGTCTTTCCCTCCTGAGCTTCCTGCAGTGGCAGAAATGTTTCTTAAACAACTGCCCGGATGTAGAATGGGACGCTGGCTTACAGGACTAGTCCCACTTGCTTAAAGAGGACTCTACTTATGTGAAAAGTGATCTGAGGAATTCACTGCCTGATAGGCTAATTTAGAAATGCAGACTGCAGGCATGTGGGTTTGCGTGTAAGCATGAGCACATTGAAGAGAAAGGGAAGTTCCCAGTGGGGTCACAAATCAGACATTTGCCCTTTCTCTGACTCCTACCAGTCTGTCTTTTCAGATGTGAGACTTCTCCAGTTTGGAAGAATATGTGACTGACTTCTTCACCCCCACACTTTCAGGATGAAGCACTCACTGGTCCAACGCTGCAGTTAGGTGCAGTGTTGTAATGCTGGATTGAGAGACAGGCTTACACTTGGAGTTGAAAAGCCCTTACCCTCTCCTCAGTGCTGCTTTGCCAGTGGGCTGGATCCATATCACGTTTCTGAGCCCAGGTCTGTGCCTGAGCTCATGTCTAAACATTTCTAGTGGCAAAACAATAGGAATGACAGCCTGCTATCAAGGCTCCAGGGAAAAAAAGCCTTAGTGTCAACATTCCCCTTGGAAGGCAGGTAAGGGCACTCACCTGCAGTGACAGGGGCTGGCTACTGCTGTCTCTGTCTACAACCAAGCCATGGAGCCAAAGTTTTTCCAGGGAGGACTTCCATATCACCACTGTAGCTTGAGGAGTACCTGCTTGAAAACTTTACAAAACAAGGAACTCACAGCCAGGCCATGGGGACCCCTGAGGAGCAGCATGGCATGCAGGACTGGCTATGGACTCTGGGTTACCTCTGCCTCCTGGAGCAGCAGCTTAATGTCACTACAGCTGCCACTGCATATTCAAAGAATGAAATGGGCTAAAACATTGAAAACTGTTTTAAGCATCCCATGGAAAGCTTTCTTCTGCATAAAGTAAAAATAAAAGAGAAACCTCTTCCTATATATTTTCAAATATTTGGTAAATGATGAAAATACTGTGGCATTTTAGTAACATCCACCTACACCAAAACTAAACTGCATAGAATGGATTGTTGTTGTATTTCATGTATTGCAACCTGTACTCTTCAGCTTACAGGTGAGAGAAAGCTTATGCCAACCTAAGGTACACATAATCCTTTCTGGAAACAAATACCAATTATTTCTCAACTGTTATTTCTCTATTAGATCAATGCCAAACAATGCAAAAAATTATCTAGACTTGACAGTGAAACAGGAAGAGACCTAACACTTTTCTACACTGAAAGGCTTTAATAAGATACCACATAAAAGCCTGTAACCCTCTCAAACCGGAAAAAAAAAAATCCATGCTGAATATGGAGTGTATCCACTTTCATAAGCAAATATATACTAATTCAGACCCTAAGACTACAGCAAATTTTTTAAAAATCAAGTAACTCTAATTCTTCTCCTTTGAACTCTTGAATCTTTCCACTTACCATAAAGAACACTCAGTAGCTTCAGAAAAAGCTGTGAAAAGAGCATGTTGCAATAGTTACAGGGTGTGTATGTGTGTGTGTGGCACAGATAAAAGGGTATTTCTATTGCTTATTTCCATTATGACAGAACTCAACAAAGTGCTAGGCTCTCTTCAAGCCAATGTCAAGAAACAGATTCTGCCAAAACAACATGAAAGAAATGTTGTAAAGGTTGCATTGTATTCCTTAAAAGTTAGGAAATATCAGAAGCTGGAATTCCAGTAGAACCTTAATTCAACCCTTCTGTGCATATCCATTATGATCCAGTCTTTAATTACATGATCACATACCCTTTTCCTTTATTTTTCCTCCCTAGGGCTTCTGCTTCATTTAAAGTATCAGATGGGCTGAATAAGGCAGATCTTAAATGTTTACATTTATTTTCTTCAGCACCCTGCCATTAATGTATCAGTGAGCATCTTGGACTATTAAGCAGGCAAACTGCCTCCTCTGTGTCTGGAGCTGCAGAGACAGGAGCAGACAGCTGGGAGCTGGCCAGAGAAAAAAGAACCCTTTGTATATCCCAAAATGTGGAAGCACTGAAGAAGTTCAGAGTGGCATGACAGATCAGTGAAACACAGTGGCAACTGGCAGGAAGCTAAGCCACAAAGCAGCAACAGGCTACGGTGTGGCTGGTTCGTTTGATGCTCTCCATTAGAGTCCAGTCAAGAAAAGTTGATGTTGCTTCATGCCACGAGCTGCATGCCAAAGTCCTCCTCATCATTAAGAGCCTGCAGGCTGTAGAGATGAGGATCTCTGGGAGAATTTCACAGGCCTGAAATGGCAGCAGCTCCTTTGCTGTGCTGCCTAGCACTGAGATGGAAATGGACTTGCCTGGACTGGGAAAACAGCATCAGCAGCTCCAGTTACCTTGCTCACACCCATGGACAGGGATGAGATCCTCCTGGCAGGCATCTCGAGCCTCGGCCTTGAAGTTACACTTGAGCAGCTTGGTGGCTGCAAGCAATGAACACCAAGGTAGTTCATTCCCTACCAGTGGACTGGATCTGTCTGCACAGCATTTTACCCTTTCCACAAGGAAGACTTTTATACCTGCTGTTACTATTTGGAATCAATAGGAACTATGAAAACTTGGTTGCTAAAGAGTCCTAAATTTATTGACCTTGCAAGAGATGTGAGAGGAACTCCTTGATGGTACAAGAAGCTTTTTTATTTTCTTTTTTTTTTTAAGACAGAAAAAAAATTTAAAGGGTATTTTAAATTTCTCCCCCTCTCAATGACTGTGACATGAAGTACATGTTGCCACATTATGTTCTTGAAAGCACAACTTAAGGGGGATGATTCAAATTGGAACAGCCTTGCTGTCCATGGCAGTTATGGCAGGGACAGCATTTTAAACCTCATATTTTGGGGTGCTACTATATACGACCACTTACCTGCTTGAGAGTTTTTAAAACTCCTTCTAAGAATTTGATTCTGGATGGAATTAAGTAGCAGAGATGAGAAAGTGGTCCAAATAAAAAAAGCTCAAGTCCAGCAAACGTGGCAAACATCCTATTACTTTTTTTCCTGTTTTTTTTTTTGAAGTATTTTGTTGTATTTTGAAGTAACTGTTTTAGTGTAATTGTGATGCTCAAGCATCACTTTTGCACAAGGTTAGTGCCAGTTTCCAGTAGGACGGTGGGCCTTGCTTTGAAGGGGGAGAGAAGCATCTGCTGCTTCAAGGTTTGAAAGAGCACAGCACTTTCCAACCTATGAACAGAGCAGAAGTGGCAGCTCTGGATATACCTCACATGTGCCACAGAAGCACTGAGAGGAAAGGATGGCTGGCACCTGAGGAGCAGCAAGAGCACAGGCCAGGCTGGCAGCTCTTCCCTTCTCATGGAATGGAGGGTCAGCCCATGATTATTAATGTAAATACTCAGAAGTTAGTAGGGGGAAAATGGATGGGACTGTGCTCCAAAACCCACATCAACATTTTTAGCATTCAGTACAGCTGTGAGTTTGAGCTCCTCCCATTATCTTTTGAAGGTGTTTGGAAAATTTCCCTTGTGTATATAGTCAAAGAGAGTCCCCTGAGGCTGGGGACTAAGATAGAATAGATCCTGTGAGCAGAGGAAAGACCAAAAAGCACTATACAGTTACGTTTCTCACACCAGATAAGAAAAAAACCCTTTACTTTCATATTTTATTCAAATTATTTTACACATATATTTTTATAGATTTCATTAGTGAATTATTTTCACTGAAAAAGAAATCGTGTGTTATGTGTGCCTTTGTTGGGCTAATTTCTGATCGCTGACTACAAGAACTGTACAAGCAAATATCAGGCATCAGGCTGTATTTCACTTGAAGCTTTGTAAGGGGGCAGGGCACAAACCCTTGGGAAAGAATAAGGTTTCTATGAAAGAACTTGGACTTTTGTGTTTTTTTAACAAAGCAAAAACACACCAACCAAACAGAAATCTTCTGTGGTTTCGTCCTCTCCCCTTCTGTTTAGCAAAAAGGGAGGCAGATCCCTGGAAGGCCTGAGACAGACGCTCTTCCGGGCAGTCACCAGCTGACACATCACTCCCCCAAGGGTTTCTCGGCAGGGTACGTGGGACAACAGCTCGGTGCCATGGGGAACGATCCCCTGGTCGGGATGGGGAACGCGCAGGCCAGACGCCGCTTTGGGCTGAACGCAGAGAGCCAGAGCCGAGGCCGGGCTGGCGGCCCGTGAGAAGGCTTGCCCGTGCCCCGGCGCAGGGCCCGGGGCCGCCGGCTGCCCGCCACGGCTCGGCTCGGCTCTGCGCGGAGGCCCCGGGGCGGAGACCCCGCTGGGGACGCGGTCCGAAGGCCGCGGCTCACGAACGTCAGGGAGCGCCGCGCTCGGCTCCCGGACCGGCGGGCACGGCGTGGAGGCAGCGGCGCAGCCCTGCGCTCCGGGAACGGGCAAGGACGCCGGGACACGCCGGTCCCGCCGCCTGCGGGCAGAGCCGCTCTGCGCTGCGGGAGCGCCCCCGCCGCTGCCGCTGCGGCCGCCCCTGCGCGGGGCGGTGCCGGCGCACGCACGCACGCACGCACGCACGCGCCCGCCGCCCCCGCCGCTGACGTGGCTCCGCGCTCCCCAGAGACAGCGCGCGCCCGCGCTCGCGCCGCTTCCCGCACGGCCCCGGCGCGCGCCGCGCCCGGCCCGCGCCGGTGCGCGTGGAGACGCCCCGCACTGGCGCGCGCGCCCCGCCCCCGGCGCGCGCGGATCCCCGCAGCGCGGGCGCGCGCCCCGGCACGCGACCCCCTGCGCCGACCCCCCGCGCGCGCCCCCGGCTCTATTTGTTTACAGCCAATTACGTCACCCACCCCGGCCGGCCCCGCCCCGCCACCTGCCGTCACGATGGTGCGATCGCCTGATTGGCGGCGGCGCGCCCCCGGCGCCGTGACGCCACTTCCGGTCGGTATCGGCTATAAGAGGCGGCGGACGGCTCGTTGCTCCCTTCGCCCCTCGCCGCAGGAAATGCGGGGAGCGCTGCCGCGGCCGCCGCTGCTGCCGCCGCCCCCCTGCCGTAGGAAGAGGAGGCGGAGGCTGCCGCCCCCGGGATGTGATCTGGGCTCTGCCGCCCGCTCCGCGCCCAGTTAGAGCCGCGCCGCCCCCGTCCCGTCCGGCACCGCTCGCCCCGCGACCCGTCCCAACCCGTCCCGCCCCAGCGCCGGCCGCCCCGGAGACCTGGCTGCCGCCCGCCGCCGCCTCCATGCATCCCGCCCTGTACACCCGGGCCAGCATGATACGTGAGATCGCCGCGGCCGTGGGCTTCATCTCTAAGTTCCTGCGGACCAAGGGGCTGATGAACGAGCGGCAGCTGCAGACCTTCAGCCAGTGCCTGCAGGAGCTGCTGGCAGGTGAGGGCGGCGTGGGCGCGGCGGGAGCCGCTCCCCCCCGTCCGCCGCGGGCCGCCCGCCCGGGCTGGGTGGCGGCTCCGCGGGCGGCCGCAGAGGGGGAGAGGACGAGGTCGGCCCCTCCGCGGGACTGGAGCCCCTCCGCGGGGAGACCGGGGCTCCGCGGCCGGGGCTCGCCCCCCGCGGGGACCCTCGGTGCCGAGCCGGCCCCGGCGGGCGCGGGAGTATAAACAGCGGGGTGTAAACAAAAGGGGCTCGGGCGTCGCGCAGGCAGCTCCCCCCTCCCGTCCTTGCCTCCGTAGACAAAGCTTTCGAGCAGCCCGGATCGAGCTCCGTGCCAAGGGCTCGAACCGCCCGGTTTCCAGACAGAAAAACGCACCGAAAGTGGTTTTTTTTTGTCAAGTAAAATTCATCGGCGGACGATGAGTTTCGGTTCCCTTTCTGGAAGCGTCTCTTAGCCGCCCCACAGCCCCGGTTAGGAGCAAATAGCGTGGGTTCTTTCGCTGCCCTGTGGGTTTTGTAATCCCAAGCCTGCGTACCAGTGGGCTCGATAGTGGCTACGAGTACCCTCAGATCGATAGGGTTTTGGGTGGGATAAAACTCCTGAGGTAAGTGCAGTCCTTGGTTTCTCGCCATGGAAAACAGGCTGGGAAGAGCAGTGGTGAAATACAGCTTGAGTCAGTCGGTAAATGCTGCCCAGCTTCCTCCCTAGTTATTTTTGGGTGTTCTTAGAATGTGAGAAGCTAAGCATGGGTGTGATCTCAAAAGGATGCTGGAAAGGGTCTTTTTTTCCTATCTGGTTTATGATGTTTTGAAGCTCTTGAGTTTTTCTGTTATTGTTTGTAATAATTTCTGTATTTTTGTATTTGTTTTTCTGAATGCCCGGAAGTTGCTTTTCACTCCGTTCTGGTGGTGGATGTTGTTCTCTACAGTAGCACAGAACAGTAACTTTGTACGAGTGCTTCCCAAGGGACATTGCACTTCCGCAAGTCATCATCAGAATTAAAACCTATAATGATTTTTCAAGTCATTTTATGCTAAAATAATAAGCTTATTAAGATCTTGTTGTATGAAATTTGCAAGAGACCAATAATCTCTGTGTGTATCTTTCAGCACGGAATCAAGGAGGATAACGTTTGTTTTTTATTTTATAGAACATTATAAACACCACTGGTTCCCAGAAAAGCCATGCAAGGGATCAGGTTACCGATGTATCCGGATCAACCATAAAATGGATCCTCTCATTGGACAGGCAGCACAGCGGATTGGATTGAGCAGTCAGGAACTGTTTCAGCTTCTTCCGAGCGAACTCACTCTCTGGGTTGACCCGTACGAAGTGTCCTACCGCATTGGAGAGGATGGCTCCATCTGTGTGCTGTATGAAGCTGCACCAGCAGGAGGTAGCCAAAGTAACACCAACATGCAAATGGTAGACAGCAGAATAAGCTGTAAGGAGGAACTTCTCTTGGGCAGAACTAGCCCTTCCAAAAGCTACAATATGATGACTGTATCAGGTTAAGATATAGTCTGTGGATGGATCACCTTAAAATGGATGGATAAATTTGGTTTTTACTTTGGGTGGGCACCTCTGGGGATGGATTATGGAATTTAAACCATGTCACAGCTGTGAAGATCTGGCGCACGTTAGAGTGGTATACTTAAAGTGACAGTGCCATAGTTTGGACAGTACCTTTCAGTGATTTAATAGCCTGTGAGTCAAAATGATTGCAGCTTGCTAGGGAGTAAGAAGATCTAGGAAATGTCAGTTTCTCCAAGACACCTGACTTAATTTCTACACCAATTTTCAACCCTGATCTGTATTTATAAAGTGAATCTCTGCAGTAGGTCTTGCAGAGCAAATTTGCACTATTACATTTATTAATTGTTAGCATTTTTGGCAGCTCAGTAACAAGACTTAAGAACACCATTGTACTGGAAATTTTAATTTTCAGACTTTTACCTAGCACTTACAAATATGTATAAATGTACATAAGATAAAATAGTAAGAATAACCTGGGGAAATGGTCAGATCTTTACATTGGCCTCAAAAGTAGCAAGTGATCAGAATCTGCCATGGCAACAGGCTTTAAAAAGACCATATAAAGACACTGTCTGAACTGTGGTGTTAGCACCAGCCAGCTATCTGTACATTTGCTAGCTTGTAGTTTTCTAAGACTGAGTAAACTTCTTATTTTTAGAAAGTGGAGGTCTGGTTTGTAATTTCCTTGTTCTTAATTGGGTAAAAGTCTTTTCCACAAACCACCATCTATTTTGTGAACTTTGTTAGTCATCTTTTATTTGGTAAATTATGAACTGGTGTAAATTTGTACAGTTCATGTATATTGATTGTGGCAAAGTTGTACAGATTTCTATATTTTGGATGAGAAATTTTTCTTCTCTCTATAATAAATTGTTTCCTATCTTGGCATTTTAATTAATCTCTTGTCGTGATTACATAGGATCAGTTAAATTATTTTTGTCTCACAGTAGAAATAAAATAGGTACTATAAAGGCTTAAGAAACATCAGTGGCACCCTGATGCTAGGGAACACTTGGTACAGACCTGGATTAATGAAGACCTCACATATAAATGCTTGGGAAGTTCAGGGGAACACGATGTATATGTCACTTTAAACCTTGTAAAATCAGTCAATGTGGAAATAACTCCAGGGCCAGTAATTCCAGGATATGAGGAAAAGGTACAGAAATAACTTCCACCAAAGATGACTTGAATAAATCCAGAGGATTAAAGTTTACTTGGCTTCCTGATGAAGGATATAGCAAACCTAAATGTCCATCGTGACCTACTTGCTCACGAGTTCACAGTTCTTACCTGATGGATTCCCTGCACAATAAGAGTTGGGACAAGTGTCCCATAGCCTTAAGAGCAGCTTGCTGCCTTTTGCTTTCTTCAGATGCAAGACTTTCACTTTAGAAATCATTAACATTGGATTCAACAAAAGGTATGTTGATCTTTTTTCCCAAACTTTAAAGGTTGGCTAAGGCAAAGTGAGAAGCCCATACTTATATGTGTATTCATAGTTAATGGATGATGTAGAGATGTGATTCACTCAAGCACCACACTAATGCCATTTGTATACAGCACAGCAGATACACTTGAGAGAAATTCCTTACCACTCTATTTACACTTGTCAGAGTGCTGGAGTAAACTCAAGACTTTTCTGTTCCTTATCTCCTGTGTACTTTGTTCTGTGAGTGCTTAATAAAAGGCCCACCCACCTTGGTCACTTCAGTCACTTGGTCACAGGAGCTGCTGTTGATGCTCAGAATGAAAAGACAGCCATCATTACTTGCTAGCCAAGCTTGCAGCTATGGGAGAACTGAGCATCTGACTTGCCAGGAGTTGTTGCAGCTCCTGCTCAACTATGAATGAGCCTCTACAATTAGGCAGTAGTAATGTGTTGTATCTCCGGTTCATGTCTTTGTAATATAGCTGATCTGTAGTATAGCTGGTTATATATAAGCAAAACATAAGACTGAATTGTCCAGCTTTTTTTTTTAGCAGTTGCTTTCCCTTTGTTTTTTTGAAAGTTCAATATTGCCAATATGATTTTTACAATGATCTGCATATGTATGGAAATATTCAGCACTTCAAAGTATTGCCAGGGCTTCTCTGGCACTATGGCTTTCTGGCATGGGCTGGTGGGAGTATAAGTGCTCCTGAAACAGTGAACTTTAAAGATCTTGTTTTGTTGGCATCTGACAAAAGATATATTACCAAAGCTTCAGTGTGAGCCTGTGCTATAGTAAAGTGCAGGTGTAGCTCATGCATAGGGTCAAGGTTTAGGCTGATGTTTTCATACCATAAAAATTCTCTTAAGATGACACTAAATTGTTAAATCTGTAAGCAAGAATTTTGTTCTAGTGGATGGAGCACTCAAACCACAATTTCCATTGTGTTACATGTTCAGAGACAGCAGAAGTGTATTTAAATACAAAGAAAACATTGAGCTTGGCTTTAAAGCTGTATTAAACTTTCATGAAGCTCACTGCTGACTGAACCGTGCTTGGTGTATTGTGGTGCTGCCTGCAGTCTTTTCTGCTGCACAGCAAGAGCAGCATCAGAAGGGGTAGCTGTATAGTTGGTCTTTGACGTGAGCTGTGCACATTATGAAAGCATCAGCTGTCAGTACTTTCTTTTTGGTAAATTAAGCATAGCTTTTTGAGGCAGCAAGTGTTCCATCTGTGAGACTGGCATGTGACACTGAACCAAGAGTGAGCCTGCTCCTTTAGATTGTTAACATTTTAGTCCTTTTACGGTAAGGCGCTTTCATTCATGGCATAATTTTTAACTGCAGCTGTAACTAGTAATTGGTACAACCTATGTCCTCAGAGTTGCTGGGATTTATTCCAGCTGGAATTTAAATATACCCCAATGTGCACACAATGTGCCCTTGTCTGAATTTGAAAGTACTTAGCAAACTGTGGCAGCGGGGCATAAGGACTCCTGAGAGAAGTGGAGTAGGTCTATAAGAGTAGGCTGTTGCCAATCCTGTGTTTTGTTGCAGGTAGAACAAACAGCACACTAAGCTAAATGCTTGTCACTTTTGAATTTCATTTAAGGTGCCATTACAAAACAGGCAAGGCTGTTATTTTAATGCAAATGTCAGCCATGAGAACACATTCAAGACCTGCTTGATCAGTGCACGTTAGTTAAATAAGCTGACTTTACTTGAGGAGCCTGAATAGTCCTGTAGTTGTTCCGAGGGCAGTCTCAGCTGTACGAGGCTCTGATGTTACAGCTCTTCTCAGGGTGATGGATCAGTCTGCTCAGACTTGTTGACCATTCAGTAAATGTCTTTTTATCAAGTGTACAGTCGCTTTCTAGTTTATGCCAGGTGAGAAAATTTTTTTTTTTCTGACAGTGTGCTACTGTCCCCCACTGTGCTACTGTGTGGTATCAGATCCTGCCACTCAATGCTACTTTTGTATTTATGTTTGGTAATGATGCTCCTCCTATAGAGAGTTGTATTACATGTATCCTGTGAGAAGCTCTGTTGTTTTGTTCTCTTTGCAGTTGTGTTTTTTTCCTGCTTATTCTGGAGATGTACGTCTGGCTTAAGCAGCCATTTGGACCATAATTTTTTTTCTCCCTGTAAATCTTAGTGTCATTTTTTTGTTTGAATAGAGATGTGAGGATTCTCTTTTGATTGCTAATAATGCTGATTTTAGTTTTCCACTTTTCTGCTGATTTTGCAAAAATTTTCAAGTAAATCTGTATATGACAGGCCACTATGCCACAGGATATTATTGGTTTATTCTATCAATCTACACAAGAATTTGGAAATAACACGAGGCACTTTTCTGATGTGAAAATACCATCACTGGCTTATACTTTTGTTGTATCTCATATTGGATCATAGGATATGAAAGTCTTCATTCCTTATTCATAGGATAAAAAAGTCTTCCGTATTTATCACAAAATTAGTGTTCTTGGATTATACCAAGTGGTATGTCTCATGCTATAGCTTAAAGATGACAATTTTGAAGGCTAAATAGTGTTAAGACAGTATATTTTTGAACGCCTTCAACTTAAATGGGTGAAGGAAAAGCTTGAGAGATTATTTAGAAGCAGGGGGAACTGTACTGCAGCAGTAGAACCTTACAAAACAGTTTACTGATGTACAAACCATAAAGAATCCAGTTAGTGCTTCTGGAGTGGTTGGTTTGTGCTGATGTTTGTAAACATTTCTGTCACCAAATTAAGCAGATGTCATGGAACATGAACACTCAATACGCATAAGGTGTCCTTCTAATTAACCTTGTTTATGCTGGGAGAATATGATCTCTTGTTATTGTGCAGGTTAGCAATGAATACAACAAAGAACATTGCTGCTTTTCTTTTATGTGTGTCTATGTAAAGCTATTTCTGAATTTCCATAAATCAAGTAGTACTCTACATTTTACAAAGATTCTTCTACTTAATGCCATAATTTTAAGAGAAAATAGTTTATATTGGCAAAAGCTGCCACTTGACTGAAGAACATTAAAGCTGTTTTTAGTTTAAAGAGTGAAACATGTATAGACTGGAGATAAATAGTTCTCCCAAAAAAGGAATGTGTATTTACACATTCTTGGTGTAATAGCAGAGGTTATTTTTACACGTTTCAGATTTACATTCCAATGTGAACACTGAGAAGCAGGATGTTAATTCAGTGGCTTTCAGAGGTTGGTAGAGCAAGCTGGGCTTAGACAATAAATGCTGTATTAATAGTTAGCAGTGACAATTTCATCAACATAGGAATTGTGGGGTATAATTAACATCAGTTGCTTTGACACTCTGCTCTTAATGTATGGTTTCAACCTTTCTTTCAGTAGCAGTTGGAGAATGCACTGTGACAAATTATTGCTGATACAAAGTAGGTCAACAGTAAAATGGCTGACTTACCATAAATGAACAGATCTAAATTATTGTTAACTTCATGTCTAGTGGAATTTTCTTAGTGGCTAAGGCTGTGCTCTAGGGTTTCTCAAGCGTGAACCTTGTGTACATCTTTTCCTAACTTCTTATTTCCTAACCATTTGATATTTTTGTCTAAACAAGAAGGAGCATTTCCTCCCAGCTGCTGGGAAGAAATCCACACAAGCAGTAGTGCTGCATGCCTGACAGCAGATGTTTGCCCTTGTAGTATTGCAATTCCGTGACTGCAAAGCTGGCAAGGAAAATTGACTCACAACTAAGGAAAACAAGTAAAATGCTGCATATTCAGGTTTCCAGGTTTTCTTTACTGAAAGTGACTGGTGACAACATATGAGGAAGGGAAATAGGATCATACAGGATGAGAAAAATCCCAGGCTGAGGGAATGTCGATTATGTTTTTGCAGAGCAAACTGATTCCTGTGGTCAGCTGCTCAGTGTCTCATCATGGCTTGCAAGTCTTCTAATGTTTTCTTGAGAGGTGTACCTTTAACCTTTTTGATAGCAGGAAACCTCAAGCTTTCAGGTTCTTTGAGGCACTGTAAAATCCAGTGTGATTGTTCTATAAGCTGATTATATAACTGAATAAAATGATAAACATGAACCTGCAAGCATGGCAAGGATGCAAGGGAGAAGAACTTCAGTCTTCTTGGAGCAGCCTTGAATGAATGCAAAGAGCAGCAGTGTCTGGAGTGCCCAAGGACAGTGTCAGGGCTGGGGATGCTGCCCAGCACTCACAGTTGGGTTCCAGGCAGCAACACTTACCTAAGGAGCTCTAACATGGATCTAAGGCTTGGCTACATCTTCTAACTCACAGATCAGCTTAAAGACAGATTTCTAGTACCAGTGAGTCATCTGATGACATTGGCTGCAATTAAGTGTTTCCAACAGTGTGCCCTTGTTTTCCTATGTTCTATAAAGTTCAATTTTTGCTTTTTGTTATGCAAGAACATGTAATAATTAGTGGGTTTATAGTTTTGCTGGGCACAAGTTACTGAGTTTCTTGTATGTTAAAAAGAATATTGAAAGACAATATTTCTTCTCTGCACTGAAGTTTAAACAAAGTTTTATTTGTATGTATATATGGGTGCATATATAAATTTCTTGTATAAATGTATATATGCCCACACATTTAATTATTAGACTATTTTTCAGTGGGTCATCCTGAAGTCCCTGCTGGCTGTGATGTAATTCAAGTCACTGCAGGTGTTCTGGAGTTTGTAATTTTGCATAGGTGGGGGGCAATTTTCCTCCTTATTCGCTTTTTATGCCTTAAGACGTTGGTATTAACAGGAACATGGATTCTCATTTTTCTCTTTAATTTTTCGGTGTGTGAACTTGTACCTTGATTCCATTTGCTATTTAGTTGAGTAGATGTTCAGGATTTTTTGTGTTCTAGAGCAAATTGTAGCTATCTGAAGGAATGTTTGCAACATTTTAATCAATGTGATACTGGGCTGACAGGAAATAAAGCAAAGGGCTTTTTTACTTTGTATATTCATGCCAATAGTTTGTAACATAGGAGGGAGATTCCTCTGCTTTCTGGTAGGCAGGCGGCTGAAGAATCAACCAAAGGTCCGTTTTGGCTGAGCCTAGCATGCTTCCCTAGATGGGTACAGCAGAGCAGTTGCTTCTGTATGGTAAGATTCACATTCTATAATGTGTAAGTTAGGTATTTGTTTACAGGTATGAAAAACTCTCTATCCTCTCTACAAAATGAAATCAAGGTGCTTGTGTGACACATCTAATGCTACAAAGTTATACTAGTGATGTTAACCAACTTTGCAGTCCCACCTCTAGATGTAGCCTTTGTTATAATAATTTAGTTTTTAACTCCTATCTTCCCGCATCCTTTGTCATTTGCAGCCTATTGTCTAACTCCTTTGCTTGCAGGCAGCATGAGGTCATTCTGTTTGTGGAGCAGTAGGGAAAAAAAGAAGGCAGTAGAAGTGGCAGTATCAGCCTGAATCATGATGGCATTAAGGAAAACGATAAATTTAGTTCAATGTTTGTAAAGGACCTGTGTCTGTGTGATGAAGGTACCAGACTGTAAATTTTGATGGTATTTCTCATACTTTCTTTGTTGTCTGGATACATTTAGCATAGGTGAGGCTTTTGTAATATCATTGAGGAAAAACATGTTGCAGATATGTAAGTACTTTTTAGAAGGGACAGCTGAACAAATATATCTGCTTGATTGTTTATCCAAATGTTCCAGTGACTATCTTCAAAGCTTGTTGCTTGCAGAATTGACAAGCCCTGCATCGTGAGCAGCAGAACCCTGGCTGTGAATACTGAAAGTGATAGTTTCTGCAATTATTCAGTAGAAAAATACGTGCATGTCATTCAAATTTGAAATCACTATTCATAGAGTTTACTGAAGTTGAAGTTAATTTCAAGCCAACCTGATATGTGTACAAAATGTCTCCTGAATTATTAAACTGATGTAACCCCATGACTAATTCTGCAGTACAGATATGTAATTTCTTTTTCTTGCCCCTTTTGTTACACCCTTCTCTCTACAGGAACATCCCTTTGCAAGCGGTTTACAAACAATAAAAAGAAGATTGGTGCTCCAGTGTTTTAAAATATAAGACTTCAGCCTCTGCACATTCCTAATTTTACTGGTATGAGTACTGTGGAGCCTTTTGACTTATTCATGTGAATACGTCATATGCCCTTCAGTATTTTATGAGATCAAGTATGTATCAAAAGCTTTCTTAGCGAAGCAGAAATGTACTTTTTATTATTTCCACGGGCCCTGGAAGGCACATTAAGGTCTTTATTATTGGCTGAAAAGAAACTTTCTTCTTTATTACTGTAGAATGGAGATAGTGAATAGGCTGAAAAGAAAGTGCTGCACACCTACTGCATCATGATCTCATTCTCAACATGATTGCCTTGGTGCTTGCCAGTTCCAACGTTCATGAGTCACACTCCAGAATGTGATTTGCTTAAAAGCAATAAATGTCAGCACTTTTATTTACGGTCTGCCTTTGAAGATTTGGAAGTCATAGCTTCAACACATTTTTTTTCTACGACCATGAAGGCTAGGAACTGGCTTTACCTTTCTCTTTTAAATGAAAGATGAAAGCTTTGATTGATGGATTGCTCAGTCTGACCTAGCTGCAGTGGGTTAAGATGTGTAACTATCCAAACCCATTTTTTCCTCCGCTTTGTGCGAAATTACCATTCTGGTAGGTGGGGTGGCAGAAATGACTTTTCCGACTCTTGCTCAAAATGAGCTGAAGTAGTGAGGGTCGCTAGACTTGTGTCACGTCCCACTGGAATGCCTGAGCCCCGGCGGGAGCGTGGTGCCGGGAGCCGGGAGCCTCCGGCAGAGAGCTGGGGGTGCTGGAAGCACCACGAGCTCAGCACCTGTGCTGAGAGCCACTCTTGTCACCTGCCTGCCAGAGCTGAGCAAACCTCCCGTGCTGGAATTTCGGGAAGGGGTCATGTGTGATCCGTGGGGGAGGGAGAGGAGTGGGGAAGGTGAAAGACCAGACAAATGATCCATATGGTGAGTCAGTGGGAAAGAACTGAAAGCAATTCCAGCCTAGTAATGATTCATAGCTACACTGTTTATAGGTCTTGAGAGAGTGTCTGATCACATGGGCTGCAATGTACATGTTTATATGCTGTCCTTGAGGACAAATGAGGGAATTTATAAAGGAGAAAAACCTTACAAGCTTTCAATTTTAGATTACCTCTTTCTTGTGTGCATTTGAAAGGTTCCATTTGTTCTAACTCTCACCGCCCCAGGCTTCTGCACTAATAAGCCTGGCAAATCTTGCCTGTGAACTAATAAGTGTGCTTGCTAGAACCCTTACAAGCACTGTAGAGCAGTTTTTGGGACACCTACGGGAACATGGGGTGCCACTTGGCAGCGTTTGTGTTACGTGCTCGCTAGGAAGCACAGCAGCCCTGCGTTGGGGAGCTGGCTTTGCACGTTCACTACTCAGAGGATAAACCTATCCTTCTTCCTCCTGGTCCTTGAGTTTGGTATGTGTTTGACTGCCTCCACTGTTACTGTAGTCCGAGATAAATGGCAGTGCTGGCTTGCTGGAATTAGGTTCTCAAGTGATTGTTTTTTCTGCAGGCTGCTTTCCGGACGGAGCCGTGGGCAGATTGCATCCTGCCCGTGTCGCAGACACAGTCCACAGCCAGGGCAGCTGCAGTGGGGCACAAGGCAGTTATTCTGGTGGTGGGGGGGTCTAATATAAACTACAAAAAGATCTTTTTGCCTAATGATTCCTAGAGAAAGAGCCCTTTAAAGTGGAAGTTATTTGGAGGGAGGTAATTGTGGTTGAGTGGCTGTTCCTGTGGTGGGTCTGCACACCACCTTCTCTTTTCAAGAATGGTCATGTTACTTAAAGTATTTAACAGTTCAGTCCCTTGCAAGCTGCGTGTGTGTAGAGCTACACCCATGAAAGTATACAACAACCTAAATTATTACTATGAGAGAAGGTACTGGATTAGCATAAAATGTGTGAGAAGTTTCTGTAAATATTATGATATAGTTAAGCAATTATTGTTGCAAAATATTTATGAAAAAAACCTGGTGGGCACAACCAAGAGCAAGAAAACCTCCTGTGTCTTTCTCCCTGGAAATGTGGTGAGAATTCTTATACATAGGTTTTTTTTATCTGATGTTCTTCCTTTTGGAGAAATGGCAGTGAGAAGAGGGAATGGCAGAAACTGGAGGGTGGAAAGTCAAATGAAAGTCTACAAAGTTAGGTCATATTAAATGTCATTGCAAAATGCTTGAGCCTTGAACCATGGCTCAACCGTTTTATGAACTGTCTGTGACATAGGTGTAATTTGAATTGATGTAATTTGGTTGGTTTTTATCAGGAGTTGGAGAGTGATTTTCTTCCCAGGGGAAGAAAATTTCAGTGAGGCTTTTCACCTCTCTTATCAGTCCTCAGCATCCAGCTGAGAATGCCTCTCTCTCCCTGGCCTGTTGTCTCCTCTCTCACAACAGTAATCTCTCTGGTAATTTCCGTGCCTATTCCTTAGACTCTCCTGATGGTCAATGAAGAGAAGACACAGACCCATCACAGGAAAACCTTCCAATGGATTTCAGTGTCCCAGGCTAGAAGGGATGCACTCCAGAGTGAGCACTGGGTTCTGTTCTTATGAAGTGGACGAGAGTTTGCTCAGATACCACTGACTGTCTCACTAGGGAAGTCTCCCCCTCTCCTTCTGAATGGTCCCACATGTAATGCACCTTAACTTCATAACTTGCAGAATATTGACTAAGGTACCTGTACCTATTTTACAAACTCCTAGTGCCCCAGGTGAAGAACAGCTGACTCTGCTCACATGTTCATTTTGAAATGCACTGGAACTGCAGTACCTTAGAGGAAATAATTAGCAGTGTGTTTCCTGAATTTCGGGAACATGTTCTCGAGTAGTTGGAACGGTGGAAATTTATTTCTGAGAAATTGCAGGGTTTGGCTCACCCCATGGCATCTTCCTGTGCTCTGTGACTGTGGGCATGCACACTTTTAGCCAGGGAATACTGTGCTATGCTCAAACATATATGTATTATTTTCTTGATATTAGGAAGAAATAAGTATTTATTTTAGTCCTCATCTCATGCTTCTTTTGGTTTTAAAAAGTCAGTAACCAAACACAAGAGGCAAAATTCTGCTGTTTTGCTTCAAAGTAAACTGGAAATTATTGGATTCACTTTGGATTGATGTTAAAGTTAATTGCTAGTTAAGTTAAGCTCACTGGACATTTTATACACAGCTTCCTTGAGAAAAGAGAATTCTAATAGGGCTTAAACACATTCCTGGTTGTTTGTTGGTGTTTTTTTTTGTTTTTTTTTTTTTTTTTTTGTTTTTTTTTTTTAATATACGGTACACTGACTTTACATGTAAAATATAATGGACAAGCTTGTTTTTTTTTCAGCTGCCAGGCATCAGTCCTGTGTTGTGTACAGGGAATTTAGCTGGTCTGCCCATGGGTGGTGGCTGTTGGAGCTGTAGCCATCCCAGTCAGATAAATTGAACCCTCAGTTCAGTTGTGTGGGGTTGTGACAGGAGTAGCAGGCTCCTGTATATAAACAGTTTAGAGGTTGACAGGATAGGACATGGGCATAGCAAGCCCAGAGGAATAGAAAAGCAGTGTGTCATAGTGGCTACCAAAGTGCATGGGATATATGCTCACTGCATCCTGGAAAGTGCCTGGTGAAGGGGCTCTCTTGACAGTTTAACATGGTTGTTTTCTGGAGTCAAACCCCACTGGAGGATAGATGCTGCCTGTCGTACTCTGCAGTCTCACAAAAATTGTGTCTGCCCTTCCCAGTACTGCTGCTGCTTTCTTGGGGAATCTTAAGGGACTTAAACAGTACTGCTTGTGTGTAATACCTAGAGATCACAGACTTGTTCACCTTTTTTTGTTCTAACCCACCCATGGAGCTATCAGGAGTTAACCATAAAGAGTCAGAATAAGATTAAAACTGATTTTTCTTACATAGGGCCAGATTATTGCTATCTTTGTCTTCTCACACACCCATTTTTGCACAAGAGGGGTGTGCTGCTGCCAAGCTTTGAGGCTCTAAAGTCCAGAAGGGCAGCTAGAGAGCCAGGGCAACTCTAACATCATCATTATGAAATATGAAATAAATTTCGGAAACAACAGTGGCTGCCCTCTTCTCCTACTTTAGGAGACTGCTAGCACACTCCAAAGTGTTTGGGTGCTTGTTTGTTTTTGTTTTTTTTTTTGCTCCATGAAACTAGGGTGAGGTTCATGTTGAATTGGCATGTAAAATAGGGCTTTCTTATGGCTTGGAGGATGCTTGGACATCACAGGGAAGAGTAGCCAGGGTTGCTAGAGGAGCAGAGAGCAGGAGATAGCCTCTCAGACCTTCCTTATTTTAGGTGGTGCACTGAGCTCCACCTTATCTTTTACTGAATGTGTTGTAAATAAAGCTGCCTCCTGGTCCTGTGTGCCTGTTCAGCTAAAGCTCCAAGCTGGGTGATGCTGACATGGGCCAGGCAGTGGGCTCATCCTCACAGGAGCACATGAGCTCTTTCACTTTCTTTGTTTCTCATTAGATTTTCACTTGTGTTTCCTTTAGAAGGCAGTCTCTTTATTTTTATCTCATGCTGTGTGTTTTATTGCACAATGATATTTGTACTTTCCTTGTCAGCTGAATATCACAGGTTTTGCATGATGTTGTGTTGATATGGTCATGGAATGAATTTATCCTACCTGCAAAGTAATGGGCTTAGAAATTAATAATTGCAGCTCACTTTCTTTTGCTTAGTTTGATTTTTCAAAGTAAGTTGCTATTCAGTCTTGGCTTTTTGTCTATACCAGTGAATACTAATGGTTGTTTTACTTAAATCCACTAAAAGCTTTCTCAGTTGACTAATGTCATTTGTCTTATGTAGATTTTTGTTCAGATTAGATAGAGTCAGCCAATATTTTGATATATAGTTACATATTTGATAAATATTCAGATTGCAAATATTTTACATAGATTACACTGATTATTGTTACCTTGGATTAGAGGGAAAGCTGTTGATTGCTGCAAATTAATTTCCTCTGTGAATGTAGCATATAGGAGTGTGTTGTGGTTTAATTTTTTAGATTGTGTCTGCTCTTACTCTTAGCAAAAAAACATTCCCAGGCTCTGCTTGATTTCAGAGAGAAGAGGATTTGTCCCTTGGTGCTCTAACATACAGAGTTCTCATTTCTTTGGATATTTTTTCCAGTCTTAATAGCTTTGTTAAGAACTGTGTAATGTATCATAGGACACAATAAATGGAGCAGAACTGGCTGTTCTCAGAAAGACTGTCAATGGAGACTCATCACTGAATGGAAATGCTTCCAGTCAGGTTCTGCAGGGACCAGCACTGTAAAAGTGCTATTAAGGATGTTCAGTAGTGTTTTGAAAGTGCCACCATTAAAATGCCTGTGTGCCACCATTTGGAGGAACACAAACAAGGGGCAATAAAGTGCTGATACTGAGTGGTCTATATTGCTTATAAGCAGTCTGTTTATGTTATATTTGACTTTATTGAAACTTATTCAAAGTCACTTAGGTGTAAGAAATACAGGTTCTCCGGCTATGCAATGGGAAACTGCACAGTGGCTGGGATGAATTTGCAGCTTGGCAGATGAGCAAGAGTGGCAGCTAACAACACAACGTTAGGGCAGAAAGTGAGAGACCCCTGGGTGTATAACAATTGGGCAAAGGAAAGGTGTGATTTTACTTTGAAATGGGACATGACAGATGCTGGGAAACGGTTTCTCACCTTGGTGTCAATGTTGGTGTAAGGACTTCAGGAACTGGGCTGAAAGAGCGCTCTATCCTGGTTAGCATATCAAAAGGACAGGTCTGAGAAGCCTCTTAACAGCCTGAAAGAACCTTCCTGGAATCAAGCACTGGGTGAGGAAGAATCCTACAGCATTCTGGAAAGGAGATGAAGAAAAGTCTGGGAAATGCCTGAATCAAGGCATTTTTGGGAAGTAGAAGAGACATTTTTCACAATGAGTTTAATCTGTTGAGCAGCCCACCAAAGTAATCAAGGCCCCCATTTCCTGATGAATGCATATCAAGGCCATGCAACTTTCTGGAAAATATATCTAAGTTAAACATAAGTTAGTAAATCTATTATTTGAAAATGTATGAAATGTGGAGGCCTGGATGTTGAGATGTTGAAACAATGGAAAAATTAGTGACATATTAAATTATCCTTTTCTTTTTTGTCCTTAGACTGAGTTTACAAATATTGGAGCTTTTATATTTTGGCCATTTTCTCATTTTCCCTGCATTCCTTGAACAGTAAGTGGGCATACCACGCTGAGTAGTTAGTAATTCTTTGCATGTGGGTATAAGGTTCATTAAAGGTATGCAGGTTTTTTTGTACTTTCTTCCCAAGCTCTGCCTTATGCAGCTTCCTGACAACAAAAAAGAAAAACCCCTCATAAATATTTCATATGAGTATTTAGGGATCAGCTTTTTCTTAGAGAGGAAGGACCCTCCTTCCAATACTATCAATTATACATACACTTTTAGAGACATTTCTTTTGTTTTCAAGGCTCACTAAATTGGTTAAGGCTCTGATTCTTTAAAAGACTTGCATGATTAAACAGTCTGTATGTACCAATAAACAATGCCTTTTCAAATACTTGGTCTTAGTCCACTTTTCTGAGTGTACTCAACTCTTCTGTCACTATGAAGGTGAAGAAAGGTAAGAAAATTTTTGGTCTGGGAAACATGAAGGAGTATGCAGAAGCCCTGAAAATGAAGCCTTGTATGTTCACCTGAACTGGTGAAGCCTGGAGTAAGGGGAGAGGTTCTCAAAGAATCTTGAAAGGCAAAGGTGTTTTTACTGCTATTTTTATGCTGTTGAAATTGTGACCTTTCAAAAGTAATATTTTCATTGCTTTGATGCCTGTTTTTAACTCAGGTTATGTTATCATTTTGAGCTCACCGTTTAGTGGGTAGAGGATAAGATAAATAGAAAAAGGGAACAAAAAACATTCCCAGAGTTTATATCAGAAAAGTGACTGAATGACTAAAAAAACAGATGTTTCAATGCATGTTTGAACACATATTAGTCCCAAATACATCTCAGAAGTGCAGTGCATCAGCTGCCATTTCATATGGCAAATTAGTTACCTGCACCAGATTCCTCATGGCTTTGAGCTCTCTCGGTGTTAAGTACAATATTTCAGGATGGACCACAATGTTGAAAGACAGAAGTTTGATTGATCTTGTCTTTTGTTTTCATAAGTACACTAGTGAGTAGAAACTAAAACACAGATTGTACTCTATCTTCTAGGTGGAGAGAGTTCCCCAAGTAAGGAGCATAAGAGCTCAGTAAATGTACTTGAAAAGCAGCAAAATTCTGGGTACATTGCCCAGAATATGGTAGTGTGATATGCTGTAGGGGACAGAACACAGGTTATCCAGCTGTCTGACTGTGGGGTGTGTTTCTTATTTAAGCAGTTACAGAAATCATCTTTAATTTCTTTTTGCTTAACAAATGCAAGTTCAGACAAGAAGCCTAAATGAACAAGGAACTTTTGTCTTTTGCTGTATACTCTGACAATCATTATTAAACAAACCTAATTTCTTGTAACCTCTGCATTTTTGTGAGTCAGTCAGATCCATGCAAGTGATCCCTGTGGTCAGACATGCAGGTACTACATTAATAAACATAGGATGGTTTTCCCTGTATTTTTTTTGTTGTGATTGGGAAGCAGTTAATTTTGGAAGCTTGCAGCTGCAATTTGGCTTAACATTGACATTAGATTTAAGCCTTTTGGTGGCTCAGAATTACCTTATTTTTCTTTGGCAGGAATATTGTTTTTATTATTATTTCTTAAATAAAAGACCCATAGAGATTTCCATCAATCTTTGTGAAAGAAACGATATGAAATATTTCCTGCAAGACAGTGAGGGAAAAGGGGGCAAAGCTAAAGGTCCTGGACATCCTGTCCTGTCTGTGCTCCTTGGTACAAAATATCTTTGTCTGTGTCTGTCCTGCTGCTGTAACACTGAAAGTAACCATTTACAAATAAAAATTGCATTATGACTGTAATACTGAAAGAATTTGACATACTTGACTGAAGGGACTTTGGAGACCTGAAACCTTGCGCACTGTCATGGTGGTGAAAGAAGCAGCTTTGTCCTCTTGGAAGCCACAATCCTGTGCCTTTTTCTGGCTCTTTGCACAGAAATGTGCCTTGGGAGCAGCCCTGGGGAGCAGCAGCAGAAGTATTGCACCAGATTTGCATCACCAGCGAGCCCAGGCTCATTAGAATGCACAGTTTAGTGCTTTGCACGGCTTTTGGGCAGTGGTGAGGAACCTCTGAAAGAGGTGAGGATGCCAGAGGGACCAACCAGCCTGTACATTCTGCTCCTGCATTGGCCTCACAGCAAAGATGGATTTGCTGGCTGCTCAGGGTTACATACATGTTATGTCCCAATAAATAACCCAAATAATCAAAGTTATGAGAATTACATATTTAGAGAGCAAACCACACAATGGAAGAAAATGGATCAAATTGCTCAAAAGCAAAATCTATTAAAATCCTTGCTGCTTGTACAAAGCTTCAGCAGCATTTTCAATGAAAACATCCTACAATCAGAAACCTACATGGTTTGATGAACAAATATAGAAAGTGAAGTTTTCAATGTTTCCCCTCATTTCCACCTGTCAAATTCATTCAGTCAATTTAATCCAAATTTGCAATAGACTTTTTTTTTTAATCTCTGCAAGATGTTTCTAAGTGGTTTATATTTTCTTTGGCAAACAAAGTAGGGAAAAGGAATCCCAACAACTAAACCTCAATTGTATTTTACCTATGTTCTCATTGGTTTTTCAAAGTCCCTTAAGGAAATAAAAAGCTATTTCTAGTACTTCATAGTTCTTATAACTTGCAAATCAGTTTAGTAAACCTTATAATAATTTATTTGCTGGCCTTAAGAGATTTTATTTTCACTCCACAGGGCTTAATGTTAAAAACTAATGGGAAATTTAACTTATTCATAAGTGATTTGTTTCTATCAGTACTAAAAGAGCAAACTTAAGGCTAATATACCTGCACAGCTTGTATGTGGTAAATAAAGGAGCTGCCTGCTGTATCTGCATATGTTGTCACAAATCTTAAGCCAAGGTCAAAACCTTAATTTCGAGCCTTAACACACTGCCATTTGCCTTGCTCAAACACTATATATAGCTTATATCCTTCAGATGGTGGTGTGAGGCTCACAGGGTCAGTCCTGATGAGCTAGTTAGGATTCATGGTATAACCCTTCCTCAAACTGCCTCAGGGCAAAAGAGCAGAAATCTGGAATTCTGTCAGAGTGTCTTCCCTTTGGTTCATGTCTACTCCTGATGCCTGGCCAGGGCACCACTGATCAACTGTTCCCACTTAGAAATTGGGAAAAAAAAAAGATTTATGGGCAGGACAGGCACTAGGGTGTGCCAGGGTTTGTTTGTATCTCTGGTGTGAGCTCAGACCTGTCTCAACCCAACCACAGTGCCTGAGCTGTGACCCAGTGCTGGCTGTTGGGAGTGTCTTGCAGATAATATTGACAAGGTAAGTCTCAGAATGGGAGCAGTAATTATTTGAAATCACAGGCAAATATTGCTCAATCTCTTCTAGTATTTTAAATTCCTGAGGGTATAGTTCATCTGTAGGTACTGCCATTTCACATGTAATTTTAGAAATGTTAGTGTACAAAGTCACAGAAGATATGTTGACAGTACAGCATGCTACATGTAGTGCTAGATATGTTGACAGTACAGCATGCTACATGTAGTGCTAAATGGAGACAGTCTCTTGACAAGGCTCAAGTTTTGTAGCCATATGTACAAGATATGAGAAGCAAAATACATGTTGAGTAGGAACAGCAATGTGGGTGGATGTGTATCTGTGTGCAGCAGCTTGATTGCTATCCTGCAAATTGCCGTGCACAGGGCAGTGCCTGGATCTGACTGCCAGACCAGCAGCTCTGCTTCCTCCCCAGGGAGCATCCTCCTGCAGTCTGCCCAGTGAGGCCTTATGGCTTCCCTTGTTGCTTATTTCAGTTTTTCTTTTTGGAGGAAGGATTTTGTTCACCTCTTATTACCATGCAGTGAATAAGAGCACCTGGAATTAAATCACTTGGAAGAATATTTGACAAACATTACCTCAGAAATTCAGTCCTCCTGGCATAGTGGGCCACAAGCACACCAGATAGAAATATGCCAAAACAGTACTTCCATTAACCTCACATAACCAGTCTGTCTTTTTGGGCTCTCTGAATATGAAATATAAATTGGGAAATACACTGTACCTGGGGATTTGAACTACAAAACTATTTCAGTCAGCTCTCTTATTAATTTTGACTAAAAATTTTATTTTTATTTACTTTTGACTAAAATTTTTTTTCTGACCCCATTTTTTCCTCAATATTTTAGCAAAAGTAAAACCATTTCCATCAAAGTTTTGGTTACTATATATTAACATTTTTTTCCATTGTGAAATGAACTTCCATTTCACATTTATTTATAGAATTATGCAACTCTTGGCCAAAGTGAAGTCTTTGTTAGCTGGTACCCCAGTATGGTATTAAGGAAGACAGCACATTCTTGTAGATTTGGTACATGGACTCAGAAATTTTTGGTTTAGAAAACATTTGGTTCATTTTCAGGTGACTGACTGGGGCTAGTTAACGTCTCTTTTCCTTATATCCTGATTTGCATTTGAAAATAGGAATATTGATACTGATCTCATTCATAACATACTTCAGATGGAATTGCTACAGATGAATTCTATTTATATGAAATGCATATCACAAGGCAAGATTGTCTATTAAAGAGATTCGGAGATTGAACTTTTCTAAATATTTCATTTTATTTGCATTCTTAAATAATTGGACCATGTAGAAGAGATGCATTTAGCTGTCTTGCTGGAAATGAGAACTTGATCCATAGTACTGCATCCTTCACAGGTCCTTTGCTTTTTGCTTGGACAGTGGCATAGTTTATCCTGAAGCCAGTCCTGTGTTACAGAGTAGGTATCTATCTGATTTGAGACAACTCTGCTGACTGACCAGATTAATAGAAGAATGAATGTCTGTGTGTCTGCGTGTCTGTGTGTCTGACCTGTGATGGGATTGCTCTGATTTCACTCCCAGTTTTGTAGTTGTTTTGTTTGCTGCTGTGAAGTGCAGCTGTGGCTGCTGTGGAGGTGAGGGGTGGAGGAGGGGTTGTCCCATCACTTTACATTAATTGATGATTTTTCCCAAGAGTTTCCTTGGGAAAAACTTCTTACCTACTTCTGCCAACCCTTTTCTCTAGGGGTGACACCCTATGGGTGGTGTTCACTGCAGAGCAGTAGCCCCATGCTAATGTGCAGGGCTTTATACAGGCATTGGGCATTGAAGCATGCTATTACTGAACACTCTCAATACATGAAGATTTTTTACCTGATTATGTCTCTTCCTGAATTGGTGAGCATGTCCATTCTCTCCAAAGAACAGCTCTTTTATATCCTGACAAAAAGTCTTTTTGATGAATTAGATGAATTAGAGTGATATAGTTTAGTTTGTTGTAAACGTGTAGACATGTAAAAATCACTGATTTTATTTGTTGTTAGGATTTTTTTGGGGTTTTTTTCTTTTTTTTGATATCTAAATTTCTCATTATCATTTTTGACTCTGTGTCCATTCTTTCCAGACACAGGTGCTGTAGTTATAGGCATTGATCTTTCTTTTTCTCTGATAAAAAAAATCATATTAATATGACATCCTGCAGATCTCTGATGTTTACATAGTATCAGCACAGGGAAATACTACTTTCAGTTTGATACATAAAGCCCTCCTTGTCTCTTGTGTCTTTTGTCTGTAGGCTATTATGCATGTGACTAAAGCCATGCATGACTTAAGCAAATGTTTGAATAGGGTTCTTGTGTAGTAGGACTGTATAAGCCATTAGGCATACTCTCTTTAACGTGGTGATGAAAACATTATGGTACATTTGGTCACACAAAGTAGAGTAAAATTGCTTTTGTAGCAGCAGAATAAACAGCATTCTAATCTGTGGGGGCTTTTTATTGTGCACGTGTGTGTGCGCTGCATACTTTTGGCAAAATTATCAAGCAGGACTGAACATGAAAAGTGTTGAAGTTACTGGAGTTGTGGAGTGAAAGCTGGGCTGAAGAGAGAAAAAAAATATTGCTTTTTTCATTCTGAAATTTGAAATCGACATTATTCTGTCATATTTGTGATCTGAGCTTGAAATGTGTTAATTGACATGTGAGGCAGTTGCTAACTATCTTTGTCATCTATAAAGCCTTTTGTAAGGGCATTGTTTTTCTTTCTTTCTCTATATGTGGTTAATACTGGAATAGGGACTTTATTTTTTGCTGTGGGAATGTGAAAAACACTGGAAGCTGCTCTCTGCCAAGTTATTTCCCCAAGGATCTGCTTTACATTCTGACAATCAATGACCTGTCAGGTGTAGTTATGCACCATAGCAATGATATGAGGTCAATCAGATGAAAGCAAGGTATGTATTCCCAGCAGATCCCAGCTATCTGTTTAACACTGTCAAAGCAAGTTTTCTTTGCTGAAGAGCATCCTCTTTCAGTTTTGTTTCTTTTCAGATTTGATTAACTCTGGATTTGCATCTAATCTGTGAAATTCTAACAATGGTAAAAATATTCATTTATTTTGCTTTGTCTTGAAAAATACTAAACTATATTTTGCTATTTTGTCTTTTAACATAAACCCATGCTTGTCACAGACTGTGCAACTCTTCCTCATATAAAGAGTGTGTATTTGATGTAAAAACTCCTAAAACCCACATATGTTCTTTGCTGGAATGGTCAGGAGATATTTAAGTAATCTGTTTTACAGTAATATAAATTTACTGTCTCCTAAACACATAAATATTTCCTTAGAAAAAGACACCCTACAGATATAACACATTTATTTTGCCTTGCAATTCCATATTTGTGAAGTAAAAGATGTATAAATTGGATCTGTAAATCAGTATTTTTATATGGAGTCACTTCTCATTGTTTTAAGGAAATCCTGCATCTTGCCAAGGTTTCCAACCTCTAGATACCAGAGGAGAAAATACTTTCTTTAAACGGATAGAGGATTTTCCATATTTTTCCCTTAAGAAACCAACCAAACAAGCAAAAACCCCCAAAACAAAAACAAAACCAAAACAAAACAAAAAAAGAGCTCTGTTGTTAGTTCATGACTGAGAATTGCTAAGGATTAAGAATAAACATGCACTTGGTACACTGTGTACTGCATACAGTGTAACAGTACAACAGCATTTTTAGCTACTGTGTGTATCATATTGAAAGCAGAAAACAGCAATGATAACACAGAAACTAAACAACTGGACTAAAATGTATTTATTAAGTTATAAAAAAAAAGAAAGAAAACAGAAGTGTTGCTTTTTGAGGGGAAACAAGAGACAACGAAACAACAAGAAACTAAACCCAGAGCTTTAAAAAATATATGTTAAAAATATCTCATTCAGAAATGCAGATCAATCCTGTCTGAAAATTGCTGCAAGACTTTGTATGAAAAATCTGTTTTGTTTTCATGATGTTGTAATCTATCCTTTATTTATTGTCTTGCTAAATATAGTTCAAGCACTATCATTTGAGCATAAGTTAGTGTATGTCTGCACTGTGATTCTTTTCTTTTTTCAGATATTTTAAAATCATCTGTTGATTTTCTATGCTGCAAGACCAGCATGTGAATCATGTCAGCAACTATACTCCATGTTTCAAAAACATGTAAAAGTGTTACAGTTCTCCAAACAGAAGAAGCAGAGATCTGGATCCACAGTGCAGTGCTGGACAAAGAACACAAAGGTGGGATGTGAGATGATACCCTCATCCTTTAATGGGGGAAAATTTGTAGCTAGCTTATGAGGTTGGTACACAATTTGAGGAAATGAGCATCCCACCCATTTTTTCTTTGTGTGCTCTGTAGAATTCATATCCTTCCATTTTTGTTTTTTGTTTCCTTGAATTGTGCCTCATAACTTATTGTCATTGCTCATTAGCTGTTGGTGTGTTGGGAGGCTTGTCCAGACAGTGACCCTGCATGGTAACAGCTGAGCAGTTCAGAATAGAGTCATAATTCACGGTGACCTTTAATGAAATATAAATCTGAAGAAAGCTTCTTTTACTTTACCATATCTGAAACAAAGTGAGAACTATTATTATCTTTGGACTCTGCTGTCATAGTATTTAAAGAGACTTTAAGCAGAGGAAATAAGTTTTCTCATGTCACCCTACTGCTATCACTGTTTTGGTGAATGGGATGCATCATTTAAAGTCCCATTTCCTTTTCCATCAAATTTAGGACCTGGTTGACCAGTTCTCATCCATTACTGCTGCATGCTTCTGCAGGGAATTCTAAGAGCTGCAGCATGCTTGCACATTCCCTTTTTCCTGGAAGGGAAGGTCTGTAGGTAACCTGTGAATGCAGTGCCATTTTCATTTTCTCTTTCTAATTTTTCCCATTTTCCCGATAGCAGCAAGGAAGTACCAGATCCAGTTGCTTTTCTCCTTCCTGCTGCCCCAGAGCCTTGCTGTATGGCAGATCGGGTTGCTCCAAACCAGCTGGCAAAGAAATGCATCCATGTGACAGCCGGACAGAATGGCAAAGGGGAGGTGGAGGCTGGAGACGACCCCTCTCCAGGGGAGCAGTTTCTGGGCAAGCTGCATCCTGCCCTCAGAGTGCCCCTGCCCGCAGTGAGGGTCTGAAGCTTCTCTGCCAGGGGAGACCCTCCCTGCAGGAGGGTGGAAAGCACTGGGGGCCACATCCTCAGCTGCTGCTCTGCTCCAGTGGGACAGTGAAAGATGGTCCTGCTTTCATCAGGTGAGGAACTGAGCCTGAAGGCTAATTAAGTGATTTTATCCCTAATCCAGTTTATCAGAGGGTGAAATTAGCCTCTCCCTCCAGACAAATGTAATGCCAAGACTAGCTACTCACCTCTCCAGAGATCAAGCCTCTCCTGGAGCCTTTCCCTCTACTCCCTGAACTGCTCAGTGCCCTGTGCCCTGCAGCTTCATGCTACTTCACTGTTTCCCTCCCCCACACCCTGGTAGAGTGGGGTTGTGCTGGCTGCCCATCTTCCTGCAGAAGACACTGCATGCTGCCTCCCTGAGCGGCGTCTTGTCCAGGTGCCATAGCCCGAACGACAGCTTGTGGGGCCACTGGGGTAAAAGGCTGCCCATCCAGCCTATCAAAGGGCCTTATTTTACCCATTTGGTCCTGAATGGGGAATAAATGTTCATTGAAATGACAAAAGAGGTGCCATCCTGTTGCCTGAAACAGATGGGAATCTTACTTGCATTGGCCATATTGCTTTTGAGCGGTTCCTAGTTCATCCGCATAAAAACGTCTGTCCCGTGAGCCTCTAGACCTCCTGTGGGCAGCTCTCTTGGGGTACTACACAAACCTGTCTGGTGAAGACTTACTGGATACATCTGGCTTGCTCATATTTCTAAAACTGAGCAAAGGACTTATTTATTTGTGACTATTCTCTCCATTTGTGTGGGGCAGGGTTGGTTATTCAAGGAGGCATTCCTGCCATGCTCTAAAATGGGGACGATTATCTGTGTGCAGCTTGAAAATAAAGCTGTGTCACAGCACCTGTTCAATCCCATTACAGTGAAAGCCAGGATGGCAGGAGTAGAGCTGGAGCAGAGTATATAAGATGCAGTTTTATTTTTAGTGGAATTCAAAACATACTGCTAGGAATAAACTCTTTCTTCATAAGGCAGTTGCAGGGAAGGGAGCATTTTCTAAACATTTTCCAAGCCAATTGCAAAAGTTCAGGAAATTCTTGGCTCACTATTTGTTCTAAGTGATCTAAAGGAAAGGAAGAGACTCTATCCAGCTCAAATCATATTTTTAAGATTTTCCCAATATTGCTTCCTGTCTTTGTGCTCGTGAAGCAGATTGTATATAGAAATAAAACAGATTTACTTTATCTTTTCAGAGGAAAGTGTCTGCTATATAATTTGCTGGCTCTCGTTTGTTCATTCATTGAAAAACAGCAGGAAAAAGGCTTTTGTGTTAAGAACAGTCAAGGTCAGGGATTTTTTGTTTTTGATGTTGGTTGCCAGTAGCTTGCTTTCTCTGACTACTGTTTCCAAGTCAGTTTGGATAGCAATCTAGTTGCTAGCTTACAGGGAGATATTTCACAGCTATGGGTCATCTGCAGAGTGCCAACTAGAAAGAGATTTGAGGATCAAATTAAATGTCTGGTACTCAGCTCCTACTCATGCCAATATCAAATTAAGTTAATCAAGCCTACTGAAGGACACGCAAATTTCTGACCCTGATGCTGCAAACTCTTCTTTATGCACGCTCACCTTTAGAAACTGTGTGAGCAAAAGTTTTATCTGTGTGACTGGGTATACAGAATCAGAACCTTTCACATGAGAATTCACTATAGCAAATACTTATTTTCATGGTAAGCAAATAAAAATGGAAAACAATGTTGTGATTTTATAAAGAAGAGAACTAATGTTCTGCAAGTGGACATTTTTTAAGGCATAGTACCTTGACATTTCACAGTTGCCCTTACTCATTCGCAGTCAAACTACTGTATTTCTAAAGTCTCAAATTAATGGTTAAAGGAAAGCGAAATAAATTATTAGACAAAATATCTATGTCATAAAAAATCAGTATGAAAATCTGAGCATTTCTTGTTGAGCTTCTTTTTCTGGCAGCAGGACATTTGAGTGGCAGACAGGCACAAAGTAGAAATCTGCTGCAGTTTATTCTATGGTCTGTAAAACCAAGCCACTATGTAAGAGTGCAACTTATACGTCCACTGACAACTCTTGTTTAAGCCCCACACAAGCAGTCTGTGACACACAGAGAGATTTTTTCCTCACTTTGTCTCACATTTTAATATAATTCAAAAGATTTTGTGAATATATCAATTAGAGATTTCCAGTAATGGAAAGCAGGTTTCAAATGCTGGAGAAGTACAATAAATCACAGGCCATATGGGCTTTTGTCATGAAAAGAAAGTCATAATAAGACAAAAGCTGAAGTAAGTTAAAACAGCTGAACAGTGATTTTAGGCGCTCTTATGCAAAACTCACTACCTCGGTTTATTCACAGGAAACTTCTTTAGAAGACTGAAAGAAAATCTTTTTCAACTCTTTATTTCTTGGCTACATCAGAAAGAAAGCAAAGTAAAAGCCATCTCAGTGACGCTTTTCATGCTCTGCTTACTTTGTTTTCACATGAGATCCTGTCTGCTACCTTTGTATTTTCCCCCTGCTTTTTAGAGGGCTCCTTGTGCAAAACAATGAAGAGTCCTGATAACAACAGGCAGTTGCTCCGAGGCCTAGTTGTTCAGCAGGATTCACTCCAAGAAATTGAGAGGGGTGTGTTGAGTCTTTTTTCCCTCACCAGCCTTTACAGTTAGCGGGCCAGATGGCATGAGACGGGCGCAAAAAATAACGACAATAAATAATACTGCAACTTACAACGTGGACCAAGCTCGGTTACTTCCACTTCATCTCACTGTTTGGAAGTGCCTTTGATGTACAAAAGCACCCCCTAAGATAATGAAATGCGGTGGCAGCTGGCTAATGGCTGGGAAAGTGCAAACCCTGCATTGAACTCTTCCCACCAGGCTATTCAGCACCCAGGCAATGTCAGTCTCAAGGAGACAAGGAGACGGGAAGAAACAGAGGCTTGTTGCTGTGCAGCATTTGGGCTTCTGGGCAGGCTGCTGTAGGTGGGGTGTTATTTGCCTTGCTGAATAGAAGTGATGTGCCCAAGGCAAAGGGAAAGTTTTTACTGTCTTAACACATTAACCTTACAAACTCTGTCCTAGAAATGTTAAATGAAGCCACAGGGTCGCACTACTTGAAGAGACACCGCTCTTGGGTAAACTTTAAAATGGACTTTTTTTTTTACACTACAATCCCATCAGTCATACAATCAGGGTTAGTTTCCTTTCAGGCAGGACTATCTTGTGGCTCGGTTCCATGGGCAATAAAAAAATAAACACATCCAGACTTTTCTCTCAGCTGCTCCAGGCCAAAATGTGGGCCAGGGTAAATGACAAAGATCCAAAATAGACAGCAGACGCAGACAAATATGAAAACCCTATTTGTTCAGGAGCTTTAAAACAGTAGGGGATTTATTCCTCCAACACAAAGAAAAGTTTCTGGTCTCTCCGTTAAATGATCCTGTGTTAATAATATTATAATGGGGTCTGACCCTGCAAATACTTGATTAGATGTGCACTCATCTTCATGCATGTCATTAGTTCTGCTAACCTCAGTGCCGAGGTTTGTCACCAGAAAGTTCAGGATATGCACGGAGTTTGCAAGTTTGGGCTTGCCCTGTCAAATGTGACAGCAGCCTGTCTCAGCAGGGAGGGGGTGCAACAGGGCATTTGCAACAGGATCTCACTGTAAAAAGAATGAGTGGTAAAAGTCAAATTTACCAGAATAAATATTTAGTCTAAAAAAGAGATCGGGGGTTTTTTGAATATGTGGCAGAAAATTGGTTTTTTTTAATAGTTAAATATTGGAACATTCATGCACAATTATAAAATTAAACTTGCCAACAGTCTAGATTCAAGAGCTGGAACTATTCTAAAATAATAGTATTGTTGGTGTTATGATCTTGCAGGCAAGGGTCTTGCATGACCAAATGATCACATTGTGACACTTTAATCCTCAATATATAAGTCCACAATTGTCTGAGAGCTGTAGAAGCCTGCAAATCTCATTGGTTTAGGAGGATGCAGAAGATTAAGAAGGGGATATTTTGCATACTTTGTCTCAGATAAGTACCCAGATCCACAGTCAGAGCAAGGCTGCTTGGTGTGTATTTTGATTTACTGTACATCAAAGGTGCATTGATTATTGTCACTTGGACTAATGTATACTGTATCCTGCAGCACAGCTCCAGTGTATTTCCTAACAGTAAACCTAAGTCAATGTCACCAAAGTTTTTCAGTGCCAAGAGGGAATACCTCTGTTTAATGCTAAGTTTATGGCAGCAAACTTTTGATCTGTTCCTTATGATCCCTTATCCTCACAAAGTTTATTTGCTTTTTAGGAAAAGTCTTTTTGTTTCATTAGGTTGTCACTCACCAAGAAATCCCAGCTGGGGTGGAAATATTGGCTCTATCAGTCAGCCTTTGACCGTTCCCTCCACAGAGCTTGTTTTCTAAATCTGGTTTTGAGAGCTGTTTGCTTGACAGACTGCTTCACAGACTTATGATTGTTTGTTTCTGGCTCATTTTGATTGCTCTGCTAATCTCTAGACTTTGGCCTTGAGGCTATTATTTATTTTGTACTTTTATTGATATTTGTTATTTGAAACTTTGTTTTCAGTAGATTTGTGCCCCCTTTCTAAACCACTTTTCTGATTAAATTTTGTTGAAGAAGTTGGTGGATTTCTTTACCTATTTTCCCCTCTCATTTTTCCTCCTTCTAATTGTTCAGTTGAGAACTCACCTGCCTTTTGTTTGTGCCTGCCTTTGTGATTTATTTTCAGATTAGAAGGAGCAGCTGCACAGCTTTTACTTTTATTAGTTCTTCTCAGTGAGTCAGGCAAAATATTAACCACCCATGAACTGCTCTCCCAAAACCTCAAGTGAATTACAATAGAACTTTTGCCTCCCCAGTTCAGGAAAAAATATTTTTATTCTTTGACTGTCACCTCACACAGGCCTTTTGTGTGTGTGCGTATGTGTAGATATATCTGCTATAAGGACAAAATAAGTTAAAGTATGAGAACATATGAAACTAGCTCGACCTTTCTGACAATTTGTCTAACATTATTTTTCAAGAGTTAGAGCATGAATTTAAGTTCATATTTAGGCCTCATCCCTGCAATGCCAGGAGCATTGAGTACATGCATCCCGTGCTTCCTGAGCACACTGTTTTCCAAGGCATTGTGGTTCTTAGGTCTCTGATTCTTTACATTTTATCTATGAAAAAATGTAGTTTGGTCCTTTTTATATCTGTTAATAAAGTGGTTTCTGACTTGATTTGGGTGATTTCCACAGTTTTACTATTTCTCAGTTATGGAGCGTTCTGCCTGTTTACATTTACTAGCTTTGTCAATGCCTTAACCTTAATGGAGAGCTGGCTTTCCTACAGTTTACATATAATAATCTCTGTTGTGGGCCTTTCTTCCTATTAATACATTTAAAATATATGTTTTGCTTCTCTTTAGGACTCAGGGGTCAGTGGGAAGGAAGGAGAAGGGGTGTAATATGACACAGATTAAGCTAGGGTCTCCAAAGACCAATTATTCATAGCAAATTTCAGCTATTTTACAAGGTTTAGGTTACTGCATTTCAATTTCTCAATTTCTCATACCTGAGGCTTCAAGACCTTGGCCACACAAGAAGCTGAATGGCAACAGAGACAGCTAAAGCAAATGGTCTCTGCAAGCATTTTGTTTTTTGGGATGTTCAAAATAGAAGCTTCAGTGGGGAAAGGTTTAAGTGCAGAACACTGCTGACATAAAAGCTTAAGTGTCTAAAATATGAGATCCCAAATTAACTGATGCATAATTAGTGGGTTATTTTAAAATGTGTTTCTTGGCAAAGAATGGTAATGGTATAATGTGCTAGCCAATACTGAATTTACCCAAGTCTGTGTCCACATAATGTGTGCTGAGGCTGATAAAGAAGACAAATAAACTGGTTTTCTTATTAACCATTGCTCTTTCTTTGTATACCATTTTGAATGGTTGAGTACCCCCTGGTGGGACCCTGGTTATTGAATTTTGTTTCTCTAATTATGGAATGTTTCATAACGGAGAGTATATGTGTGTGGTGATTGTGTTCATCTCCTAGTGATCCCTGATAAACTAATCCAAATCAGAATTTCTGTTGCTTCTTCACATTTCAGCTACCTGCAGTAGGATTAATATTTCTCCTTTTTTTCCTTGCAGTGAGAGCTTAGGGTGTTCCCCCAGTTCTATATGGGCTCTTTAACTTAATTTCTGTCCAGTTATGTATAAAAGTATTTGCCTCACATTTTCCAATGGCATGTTGGCATTCATATTTCTCCTGAGTCATGCTTTCTAACCTTCTGACTGAATGGCTTTCTGGATTCATTTCCATTGCTCATGGTTTGTGAATTTTTTGCCATTTCCATTTGCACTTTTATTAGTCCTCTCAACCATATTTACCTTTTATAATGTTTTAAGTTATTCTTTTGGCTTTTGGGGTTGCTGAAGTGATGCACAGGGTGGGTCCAACTCTCTTTTTAGGGTTACGAAGTGATGGTCTCTTGAGGTCTGAACTGCAGCCTGAGCTCATTCCAAGCTCCACTTCATTCTGCTGCATGTTTCTTTGAACCACTGAAGCTGTTATATTAATAACTGGATTATAAGCATAGCTGGTTTTTGGTCCTTCATGCCTTTTTATGCTAATTCTACTTTAGGACTTTGTGTTGTTTTAATGTGAATACCTTAAATGAAGTTAGTTTCCTAAGATGTGCACAGACTTGTTTCAATGGATCAAGCCCTATTCTCTACATGCATTTTGAGTTTTGTTTCCCAGCCTGAGTCTGTCAGAAGTGAATGGCATTTGATATGCATTTTCTTTCTCTCAGGAATGAGACTCAACATCCACTGTAGGACTGACTTCAAAGTGCAGCCTCTATGGAAATTTAGCCTACTTACACCAGGAGATCTATGAGTCACCATATTACAGTATATTAGCTACTGGAGTCCACAAAGAATTTCATAGTCTTCTTCACAAACAACACATTTAGGTGGTTCATTTCCAAAGGGAAAAAAGTCTGAAAAGCATAACTTCTAGTGTCCAGTAAAAAAATCTAATCTAAACCCAAACCAACAACACAGAATGGTGTGGTTTTTTTTTTTTTTTTTTTTTTTTGGTTTTTTTTTTTTTTTTTTTTTTTCATTTTGCTTTTTAAATTATCCTGAATGCCCTTTCACACCTGTCTGGTAGTGTACCTTTGTGCCACCAAGTTGGAGTCTCTTCTATTTATGTTGTAATTGCCTTTGAGCTATAAGTACTCCAGAGCAGACTGCCTTCTCCAAAAGAAGTCTTCAAGGGTATTTCTGTTACTCTAATTCACTCAAAGTGAGCTGCTTAAAATCTCTGGACTGTCTGACAGATGAAATGGGATTGATTGGAAGACACTCTGTTCTGCAAGGAACTCCAAGCACAGTTCTTTCAAAGGACTTATTACTAGTAGAATGTAGGCACTCTCAAAGCAAGAACAAATTAAAACTACCAGCTGTCAGCTAGAAGAAATAACTGAGAAAAGAATGAAGAGATTAGTGTGTAGTTGATAATTAATCTGTAAGGTGTTGCAGACTCCACTTAGCTTTTATAGTATCTAGAGAGAAAAATATGTAATCCACCATCATGTATATTCCTCTGTTTTTCTATCAAGAGGTTGTTAGGCCTCACCTCTTCAATGATTTGTGCACATATTTAATCTTCTGAATTTACAAATGGTAAAATTAAGCATGTAGGTCAATCTCTGCATGAAAAAGATTTTTTTTTCCCCACATCAGCCAAAGTAAACTGCAGGAGGAATCAGGGAAGATTTCCAAACCATTGTGTTTAGACTTGCTTGGAGGGGCTCCTGAAGTGCATCTTCCTCAGATTTCTCTGTTGCTCCTGAGTATCAGGATTGTGATGGATACACATGATTCCATTTGAGTTATCTAAAGTGCTTTCTAGTGATTTCTTCTTTTCCAGCAACTGAATTTTCAAGAGGAAAAAAAAAGTTCTCACTTGTGAGAAAAACACAGAAAACACACTCATTTTGGAGCAAAAATGAATAATCTGCTTTGATTAAAAAGCCAAAGCATTCTATTGCTCAGGTATTCATTTTCTACAGCTATAGCTCCTGCTTAGGGAGGCTCTCCAGTACACCTTTCCCTTTCAACCTTTTTTATTTGGTGTATTAATTTCATTTAACAACAAGGAACTGAAACATTACAATGTGGAGTGAGGAAAGACAGCCTTTTAATACCATTTGGTTGTTTGCCAGACATTTTGCAAGTGTTCCTGTTAGGACATATTACGTGAGCATATATACTACATTACATATATACAGCATATTTATATTCTTACAACATGTTTAAACTTCTCAGTTATAAATGTCTTGTACGTCTAGATTCTCCTGGGAAAGCAAACCTGCACAACCTGCCCTTGTCCTTCTTCCTTGGCAAGGTTAAAGCAGCTTTTGTCAGGTGGTGGGATCTTGAAGACAAGGTTAGTGCTGCACAGCAGCTTGCAAATGGGTGTGTTCCAAGGGGAGGGGGAGAAAATCAGAGAGGAAAGCTGAATGGCTTGTGTGTGATGAAAAGATAGAAAAGTGGTAGCTAGAGATCAAAGTATGTTGATTCAGTTGTATAATTTGGCCTCAATATCAAACCCAGGTTACAGTTCACCAGGGGAAATTTTTCTGTTTGCCTGTTCTCCTCCCAAAAAAGGAGGGAAGAGGAATGGAAAAAGGAAGTAATTCTCAGCTCTAACCAATTGTTTTAATACTGTAGCAGAATTCAAGCTGGGAGTATTTGGAGCATTGCTGAGTGACAAGTTCCCTGCCTGTTTGTTTTGCTTTGTTTTTTTGGTGAGGGGATTTGTTTGGTTTTGGTTTAGTTTTTGGCTTGTTTTGGTTTGGGGTTTTTGTTAGTTGTTTTTTTTCCTCTTCCTTTGGAAAGGGTTGTAGTAAACTCTATTAAATATGAATGTTTATCACATAATGAATTTTGGATTTTTTTCATCAAATGCGAGGCAAGTTCTTCAAGATGCTTTTCTTGGTAAAAAATGACAAAGAGTGTGAATGGGAATGCTTATATGATCCTTTATGTTTTCCTGTGAACAGTGAAATTGCAGCTGAGAAATGCTGCAATATTCCAGCAGGAATGCACTTTATTTCTTCTTCCTCAACAAGCTCCTACATGCAGTTATTACTGCAGAACAGAGACTTCCTTCTCATGTCTTTGCCCAAAACATTAAAAAAAAAGACCAAAAAAAACACAAGCAAAAAAACTTCCCACATTAAGTTCAAGACAAAAGGAAATAAGTTGTCTGCAGGGGGACTGGTGTATATGTTCTTAAATCCTGTTCCTACTGAAGTCTCTCAGAACTTTTTGATGCTATAAAGCACAGCTACATTTTCTTCACTGATGAGGGAAACGTGGCCTTCTATTTCTTTGGAAAGTCAGTTTTATTCCTTGCTTTATCTCATCAAGGGGCTTCTAGAGGTGTGCTGCAATATCATTGAAAATTTTCCTGTGCTGTGGACCCACGGGGCCTGATGATGTTTTGTCCTGCAGTATTTTCAGCAGCTGCAAATGGCAAAAGAACATTGCTCTGAGAGGGAGAAGGTGTGCTCCAGGCATTGACCCTGCATGGACTGTTTGCAGCAGCAGAAGGCAGCGGGGAATTCAGCAGTGCTGTTCTCACAAGTAGAGCCCTTCCTTTGCCAAGGTATTGCCTGTCCTCTTGCAGTGCCACCACACTGCAGACTCACCCTATGCCATTGTTCAAACAACATGCCTGGACAACAGATCATTTTGTTCATTGGCCCAAATCTGAAAAGCTAGAGGGGAGGTGAGAAGTTAGTCCAACAGAAGGGAAGCTACTCAAATTTTAAGCTAAATTCAAAACCTAGAGTTAAATTTGTGGGATCTTCGATATCTTTTCCTTGTAAGCTGGACTGTTTTAAAGCATAAAAATGTTATTTTAAAAGAAACAGTAAAAATTTAATTCAGGAAAGTATGGAAATAAACACCTTGTCCAAACAACCCTTTCAATTTTAATAATATCATAATAATAATGTCAATAGTCACTATTTAAATGTTTTCCTCTTGACTTTTGATCTCTTTCCCTGTCAGATTTTAAAAATATTAATTTCTTTCCTTCCCTTCAATTGCTGGGAACTTGTGGGGAGACAGAATCTTTTTAAGAAGCTGTATTTGCAAAAGATGGGCCAAATAATGCATTTTTAAGCCTATTGATTTTCATCGTTCCTGGGTAAGCTGTAAAAATATCTGCTTTTTTTCCCACAGAAATTCCTATTCTGTGAGAGGTACTCCAATCTTCTTTATCCAAAATACTATTGCTAATACCTTTATCTAAAAATGCTAATTTAATTTCTGTGAATCTTTCTTCCTGCTGTAATGGAAAGCCCCTCAAGTATATTACCATGCCTGCTACTGTTTGCTGTATCAGTTCCACATGCTAATGTGATTTCCTGTAAGAGGAGATGAATATGTTTGTTCTGCAGTGAAATGGGGGGGGGGGGGGGGGAAGAGAAAAACCTGATCAGTGCTTTAAAGAAAGTAATCTCAGTGGAAAATATCAGGTTGGTTCTATATGAGTTTACACCTATGAGTGTTAGGTGTAAAATCCTGCTCTAGCACAGACTCCAGACTTTCTCTGCTTTTCTGCCCAGTGAGGGATGTTGTTTCTGCCACCTGTTTGGAGACAATTGTGCAACTGGGACTGTGGAATGACGTCCAGTTGCCTTTTTTAGAATATGAATAGGACTTTTGAAATTGGCTGTGCTGAGCAGTTTGAGGCTGAATCATTCTGTAGACTCGCCAGAGAAAGCATTTAGCTGATGGACATGAGCCAAGCCCACTGAATCTCACAGCAAGGCTGTTTTTGGCCTCAGTAGGCTGGGGCTTAAGCTCTGTATGAATGACAGTTTATTTTCTGGAATTGTCAAAAAAAAAAACCTTATGATTTTTAGTTGCTGACTTCGTTTTGCCAAAGTGTTTCACCTACTTTTTTCAGTTTGAACCACCACTGCCTGGTTCTGCTGTTCCCTGCTCTGAAAGGGGTGTTACATTTGATGGTAATGTGGATGCTGCATCCTGAAAATGTCAGGGCTGAGGAGCAATCTCAGAGCTCAGCTGCTTGGTACCCATTGTCCACTTTTACTCACTTTTCATTTCTGAGTGTGTGCTATTTTGAAGTGCCTCAAACACTCTCAGACTCCAAGCTATTTTGGACGTGAGCATGTAATTTCCCTTCCTTCTGCAGCAATCACAATTGGATCCTGCAGGCACTTCCCATAACAGGCCTCAGTTATCAACGGCAGGAGTTTCAGTCTATTTCCCTTCGCAAAGACTTTTGTTGCCAGATGGGAGTTGTTACTTGTTTATGTCAGGCTGTGAGTAATGCCCTTTTGCTAGCATTGTACACAATGTTTTTAGGTTTTTTGACATTTATCCCTCCTGTTGTTAGACAATGTTAGCTTTGCAAGTTGCAAAGAGCAATCTTTCCCCCTCAGGTGTCATTTTTTCTGCATTTTGCTCCTTTTTTTTTTTTTTGTGATTCTTCTCCAATTTTAAAGGTAAAAAGAATAGACAAAAATAGAAAAATTAACAAGCTTAGAGACCTTTCCCAGTCTGCTATTTACTGCTGTGAATAGATGTTAAACATAGATTTATGTGCCCACATTCAGTCTTCTCAGATGCCATTTCTTTTGAGTCTCCTTTAGATCTGTTACAGCAGTGTTACTGCTTTCATGCTATTTTCATTGGTTTTGTGGGATGCAACCTAAATTGTACCAGCCCCATATTTCTGTTAAATGGTAGGATGATTCCTTTCTCTGCAGACCTCACTCCATAATAATTTGTATAATAATACCTTATCTTGTGGGCCACTGAGCATGTCCTATGAGAAGAACACTTAAACCATGCTTATTTTGGATATTGACTTTCAGTATTTGATCCATCACTCTGGAGTCATAACTTGATAATGAAAACTGTCCATGATAACTTTAGCATCTCTTTCATTCTTTTTCATTTCACACATAGTAGAAATTTTTTATCCTTCCATTTAAGTGCTACCTAACTTTTTTTCTGTGTTTTAATTCCAACAAAGTTGGCTTTAACATGGCTGTATAGGCTGTAAGGCACTATGCATTTCTGTAATGGTGTCAAAACTGTGGAGACACCTTCAGAGCCAAATTATCATACTTGTGCTACATTTCTACGTAGAAGATGGACAGCGCGTGCCTAACAGACTATTTTCTTGTGTTGTTTCTTGTACATAGATATGTAAAAATCTGCTCCACTGTGAAGTCCATTGTGAAGATATGTCTCGTTTTCACATGGTCCCTATGGATCAAGCTCCCTGTAGATGTACTAAGAAGATGGAGGGTTTTGATCTTCCACATTGGCCAACACAAAACTGTCTATTTTGTAAATTCATGGTCCTGTACATGTTTTCCACCAGAACTACATGCCCCATTCCAGTGAATTAGGACCTCCCTGGAATTATTTATTAATTATAAATAATATATATATTATTTATTATTATAACCTCCCTTCAGTTATTTTTCACAAACGTCTTTGAAATAACCCTTAACCCTGAATATGTAGGTAGCATCTGCACTGTGCATTCTGCAATGACAGATATTTTAGGTGATACTTGTCAGAACTTCTGATCAGATTCTAATTTTATGGTTGTTCTTTTGTCTTTAGCCACTTCTTTGAAGTTTCCTCCCACTTAGGACTGTGGAAGGGTTTGTGAGAACATACAAAGAAACAGATGACTGTTGTTAAGACTCTGCCTTCTCTCTAGAACTAATTCAGCCATAGAGAAAAGTAAAGGAAAAATATGCCCTCAGGCATGCTTTCCCTTATGCATATACTCATGTCCCATGAAAATATTTATCTGTAAATTAGCAGCTTGGTTTAGTCTTGTCTCTCAGGGTTATGTGGTTGCAGGGTATAGCATGCACTTAATAATAAGTAAAAAACAAGTGTAATCACTGGAATTCTGTTATTTTCAGCTGCAATAAGATTCAAGATCAAGGTAACAAATTTTATTGTCAGCTGGAGCTGCAGGCTAACAGGCTGCTGCTGGTTTTCCCTGTAGACAACAGCAAAGAACACATTTTGTGTCAAAGTAATTGCACTAGCAGGTGCCGTTGAGCAACTGTGTTTTGGTTGCGACACTGTTGTGGTTCATTGCTTACCACAAATGTTTATGTATAAAAAAATTCAGTTCTGCTTTTAAATTCCTATTCAACTGACAAGGAAGAATAGGGTAGACAGTGGTGAAGCAATAACTACAGTTTAAGAGGGAGTAAGTCTCCTTCCCATTTCTGGTGGGTGAATACCATGGTTCTATCACAAGTCCTTCCTCAGGTGTTTATCGCAGCAACTGTAACCGGCATTCGGTGCTGGCAGCATGAAGAGCTGTAAGAACCAGAAGAGATCGTTGCAATGGGATACATGCTCATATGATTATGTCACATGTTTGGGGAATAACGTAATTTCATGCACCATACTGTCCTGGCTGAGGTCTCCATGTCCAGTGGACTCTCTTCTTGCCTGCCTTCCTCATGTGCTCCACCACAGGGCTTGGCAGCTCCTGCTGCAGGAAAAGTACCTGGTGAGAAGTGCAGTGAAGGGAGGGCTGGCAGCACAGGACCTGGGAGCCCATAGCATTTAGGGTGCACAGAAACACTGATAAGCTTGGTGTAGGTTCCTCCTAGTCTCAAGAATCCATGTAAGTTTACTTGCTGAAACCACCACCTGCTTGTGCCAAGCCCAAGACAACGTTTAATTTGAGATTTTCAAGGCTGTAGACAGCTGCAGAGGAGGGCACTTCAAAGAAATGCATTGATGCTTCAGGTTTTAGCTTTTGTATTTTTTGGATTCTGTACTGCTTTACTGTGTACTTCTGAGCTTCATATTAGGGGATAGTAAGTTTTCTTCACAGAGTAAATAGACAAAACAATTCCTTCTCTAGCTGAGGACCAAGGACAAATGATCCAAATTTCAGGCCCAAGAGCACAAACAATGGTTAACTGAAGAGAGAAAAACAAGAAGGATGTGACTTCATAAGCTAAAGCTGTAATTGGACAATTAACTCCAATATGCTGATAGAACAGAACTTACAAAAGTGTGAGACCTTGTGAATGGTCATCCATTTTTTGTGAACATTTTGGGTTCATCTTGGGTGTAGCCCTGACTGGGCCCTTGTGCTGCCCAAGGTGTATCCATTGAGGCCTTCTAATTAATACCTACTTTATTCTTTAACTCTGTCTAGTCTCTCTTCTAGGTCAGCCTTCATAAGGCATCAGCATGAGCTGAAATACCCCATGTCAGAGCTGAAAACCTTGTGTGAGATGCCCCGAGGGTGTGTTAACATGTTGCAGGTATATACACTGATGTAATTGGACAGATATAAGATCTTCTAAAGATGGATTAGCCAAATTGAAATTTAACAATCTAAAATTGGGACCAGTGGCTTTAGCACTCTCCTTAGTGCCCCCATAAAACAAATAAACCTCACACTGTCTAACCTAGATGACTATATCAAAATTAGTGTGTATCTCTTTTTGGAAGCCAAACATTTATGCTTGCATCCTGCCAAATGCATGCAGTATAAAGATATCAGCTCCTCACAACACACTGAGACCAGTCTGGGAGCAGAGCAGAAATCCAAATGCGTTGTGCTTTTTTTTGTCCAGCACCTCCACCTCTCTCTAGCCCTCCTTCTGTCACAGGGGTGAGAAGTATCTCCATGTCCTTGGCTGTTCCATTCCCAACCCCTTCATTTTCATGCTAGTGAGAATAAAAAATACTGTCATGGTATGGGTTGATGCTCTCACTTTGGGTGATATTTGTAATTTGTTTTTCCAAGGAAACATCCCCGCACTTTTGCTAACAGCTTTTTATATGCATGGCTGTGGAGCAATTCCCTCGTTCTTGTTCGCCTGGCATCTTTGCTGCCCTTAGAGCACTCTAGTTTGTTGTGATTGCCATTTCTTTGTACTCTTCAGAGCACCACGTTTTACAGTGTTTTACATTGAATTGTTTTCTTACACAATGTCCATGATACAGGTATCAAAAGCGTATTGTTACTTCTTTTTCTTCCTTTTCCCCCTCCCTTTAGACAGCTAAATGAAACTGCCAAAGCTGTCACATGTTTCAACTGAATAGCCACAATATTGTGGTGCTGTGCAATATTTTCCCTTTCCTCTCTCCCCAATGCAGATGTCATGTTCCCTTACGCTGACACGCCCAGAATGTGGCTGGAGACTCCTGGTGTAGATTGATGTTGGTCTACTGAAGGGAAGCAGCTGAGACCCACTTTCCACCAGGAGAAAACTGCTGTATCCAAAGGAACACCAAGGACATGACTTATCTGCTTATGCCAGTTTCTTGCTGACAGAAGTCATGGCTGACCAATAAACCTTGGTACTTTTGAAAGGGATTTCCTCTTTTGAGCTTGTTGAATGATTTTGAGGCAACATCAGGCTAAGAAGACTTCTGTTATCTGTCATAATTTTCCTTAATCATTTTTGGGGCGTTTGATTGATCTTAAGATATTAGTTTTTTTGTATATAATAAGGTTAAAATGGACAAAACATGGTGCTGGTTCTCTTTCTTGTTCTTATGATTGCTCTTGCTTTCAGTTTTATAGAGGAAATATAATGCTTCAGACTGGCTTATTCTATTGAACTTCTAAATTTGCCTTCTCCCACTGTCAACAAGCATGAGCTTGGAACCTGCCCTTGGGTGTCATTCCCAGGGCTGCAAATTTTCCCTGGGCATAGCAGTGAGGAAATCTCAGCTTGCAGTATGTGCATCTCCCCTCATCAAACTGAAAGCCAGGCCAGTTCACTAGACATTAAAAAAAATCTAGATTTTCTGAAATCTTGCAAGACATTTGGATAAAACTGGAGGCATGGAGTGACTAATAAAACTGGATGAAAAGAAAGTGTATAAATTTTATTATCCAACAGCAAATTTCATGAAAAGGATCTGAGGGATTATCTGAATGTGAAGCTTAAGCTTAAACTTGTGGATTGTGAGCAAATAAAAGCAACCAAACGCACACAAAAAAGTGGGATTGTACACTTGGGGTGGAGTGAGCTGCTTCAGTCCCTTATGGCATTTCATATCAAGAGGGTTTGTTCTCTGTGGCAGTGGGGCAGCAGCTGCCATCTCACTGCAGAGCACAACAGATGGTGAAGAGGAAAACTCTGCTCTGCTTTTGATGAGTTTCTGGGCTTTCTTCTTTTAGCTATTTACATGGCATGAGAGATAAAACAGCCCAGTGAAAGGGCAGCATTTCTATCTACCATTTTGTAGATAGAAATGCCATCTTTACCACAAGACTGTAACTCATCTTTTGTTGAAAACGCAGGTGAAGGACAAGAGGTGATTTATTTTGGTGAAGTCAAAGGGGAACTGTAACTTCCTGCAGCAGGAAACCACCATCTACAGAAAGAAGCAACAGCTGAGCTGGAGCTGGGACTATGGATGCTCAGAAGCAGCAGGAGGTTGACAAGGGAGGGAACAAGGCTGATCTAAGATTTCCCTGTTCTCATTCCTTTCCCCTTTAATTCCTTCTCTCTGTGACCAGTAATTTTATCTTCTTTTGGATTGGTGTAATACCCACACTGCCAGGCAGGTATCTTTCTGATATGAATTATTTTAGCTCCGTTTTGAAGATGGCACTGAATTCATCCATGATTTCAGGTTACTTAGGAATAATAAAAAAAAAGGCATCTCCACTGTGTGTGGCTTGGCTGTGGTGCCCCTGGGGCATCATCCCCTGTGTGCTGAGTCTGCCCATCTGCAGGGCTGTGCAGCATGGCCGGGAGTGGGCAGTTGTGCTCTGCCTCTCCTTGGCAACAGCTGGGCTTACTGGGGGGCTGCTGATTGCTCTCAAATCCTGACAGGGCAGGTGCTGGTGGTAGAAGACAAAAGAAGAAGAAGAGGAGGGATGCTTTGCCAAAAAGAAGATAGTTAATGTTTAGCTACACAAAATCATCTGCCTCACACATTCAAGTAAGAAGTCCACAGTTTTCCTGAAAATGCTGTTGCCAAGAAGGGGAGAGGCTGCTTAAAGCCTGTTTTTTTCTTTTTGGCTGCAGAATGAACATTCCCCATTGCCTCTTGGAAGTACTCCTTACCTGACCCTAAGGAGAAATATTTATTTCTCTTTGCCCTGGACCAGCACATGTGGCAGTTATTTTTGCAGCCCTTTCCAAAATTTCCTTGGATGAAGCAGGACTTGACCCTAACTCAGGAATGGATCAGCACTTTTTAGACCTGTTCTTTGACTCAAAGTCTTTTTCTATCAGAAGATCTTTTCTGGCGAACATTCTTGCAGACTGGAAAATAATAAATGGATAGCTCCATCATTTTACTTGTGTCTCCCCACATCCATAAGATTTTAAAAATCAACTTCCACCCAGGAACTATTGAGATACTTAATGTTTAAACAGCTATTTTCCTAACAGTGGCCTTCCCAGTGGTTTATTCCCACAAATTGTCTGCTTTCATTGTTGTGCAGGGTAGAAACACAAGCTGACAGTCAGCAGTCTGACAGTAAAACATCAGCTGGAGCAGTAACAACCAGGTAACCTGGCATGATGCAATCCATCGAAATCTCTCTCAGATGTTAGCTTGGGGCTGGGCAGAGAGGGGAATAGCAGATATACTTTCATGATATTTAAAATACAGATGACATTTAAGATTTTAACTGTTTTCTTAGACTGATCTGATATTATGTTTTCTAAATTTTAAATTCAGGAAAAAGACATCCCTGAACTTAGAAGAGACAAATAACCTTCCCATCATAGTCTAGGAGGGATGCATATTTCAGGGTTTTTTTATTGGCGCAGTCTGCTCAGCCCTCCTCCTTCCTCCCCTCTTGCTGAGTGTGCAGCTACAGAGAGCGATGCCAGGTCTGTGCTCATGGGCAGTGACGATGTGTTAGAAGGAATGCTGTGAGGATCTGAAAGTCTGCTCTGCTCTGAAAACTAAAAGTTGATGGGCTATGACTGGACTTGGATTATGGTTCTTCCTGAAAACCGAGAAAGTGGAAACTGATGAACACAGATGCTAATTTCCTGGGAAAGAGGGAGGAACTTTACATTTCTATACATGTAGATGTGGGAAAAAAAAGCTAATTTGAAGTATGTGAATATCTAGCAAAGTAGTTTTTCCTTCACTCATGCAAGTTCTTCTGCTAGCACTGGGGCAACTCTTTGTTCCAGGTTCTGAGTGGGAAGAAAGCGCACATAGTGTTGTTTCAGGCTGCTCGTGCTCAGAGCTGCTCCCAGCAGAATCAATGGGATTGATGTTGTTATGAAAGCAGCAGTGAGGCTGGCTGCTTCCCATCAGGTGATGATACAGAAATCAGGAAGAAGTCATATTTTCTCTTCTTACACAAGAGAGAATGGCAATTGCATTTTGTTCTTTGCCTTTCTTTTAGCACAGCTTTTCTTTAACTCTTTGACTTTACTCAGCTCTTTGACAGCTAGTTAATTTTCGATAAATAAAACATGATTTTTATCTTGATCAAGTCAACTTTCTGTACTGATTACTGGGCTTAAAATGCTACAGGTCTCTGCATGAGTCACAAGGAGACAAAAGACATCTCAGATTTCGTGGCTGTTTACAGTAGGGCTAATAGCAAATCCTTTATCCAGCAAAACACATTAGCTCAAAGCTCAGAGGACTAGAAAAAATTACTTTGCTTGATTAGCTTTAAGCTGACATGTCTGAAAATATCAAACAAGAATCAGTCTGCTTTTGAAATTTGTTTCCAGTTATAGAACATGACCTTCTGGACTCCCAGCAGCATCACATCCTAACAAAAGAGCTGCACTTTCCTCTCACCACAAAGGTGCCCCCACAGACTCTGCTGGGTTGGATGAAACCATTGGAGACCCCTGCTGAAATCCTCCATCTATGTCGAGAGGCATGGGGAATCAGAATGATCTGATGAAGATGCAGAGCACAAATCCTGTGAGGAGTGGATGAGGGAGCTGGGGTGTTTGTCCTGGAGAAGGGGAGAATCAGGAGAGACCTTATCACTCTCTACAATTACCCAAAAAGAGATCGTAGCTAGGTGGTTGTCAGTCTCTTCTTGCGAGGGACAAGCAACAGAGCAAGAGGAAATGGGCTCAAATTGCACCAGAGGAGGTTTGGATTGGAGATTAAGAAAAATCTCTTCACCAAAAGGACTGTCAAGCACTGGAACAGGCTGCCCAGGGAGGTGGTTGGGTCACCATCTCTGGAGGTACTTAGAAGACGTGGTAGATGTGGTATTTAGGGGCATGGTTTATTGGTGCACTTGACAGTGTGTGTTTAACAATCATCCTTGATAGTTTTAAGGTCTTTTCCAATGTAAGAAATTCCATTATTTTCTGGTTTTATAATTCTCTCCTTCTCCCCCTCACATCCAACACTTTCAGAAGCAGGCTCACCCAACAGACAGAGTTGTACAACTTTTTACTTGAGGTGAAGGATACTCTTTCAGCAGGCATTATGTTGGCAATGGAATTCTCTGCATTGCTCCCAAATATGGGATTTTTCAAATGGATTTTCAGGATATTCTGGCAGTTTACACAGCACAAGCCAAAGTTTGTACAGTTTGCACAGTAGACAGATAATGAGTGGCCTTATCTGAGCCACAAGAAGGGGCAAAGCACAGACCTGCTGGCCTAGGCAGACTTATAAACGAAACTCGGAGACGCCATCTCCCCACAGCTTTTTTTCTCACTGCTGTCTTCATGTGAAAAGAATGACACAGTCCTCTAGAATGAGAGCTGGCAAGAGTTCTCTGCCAGATGTAGAGCATTGAGCATGGAAACAACAAAGGTCCAAGGTCCCAGCACAGGAGAGGGAAAAAGATTTCCCTGCAAGATTTTGTTTACATATCTTGGGCTTGCTCAGAGTCTCAGTAGGGAAGGTAGCAGGCAAGCTGTTATGTGACAAGGAGGTAGGAAAGGTAGGAAAATATCAAACCTAAAATGATTAGGTGCTTCTTTTTAGGGCTATGAAACAGAACTGTGCTGATTTAAAGTGGATAATCTCTCCAGCCTGTATAGCACTTTCAAACAGGTGACTTTAGCTCATACAGGTTTTAGTAGAGTGAAGTCATATAAAGAAGCAAGGAAGAAGAATATTGCAGCAGTTTACCCACTGCAGAACAAGCATCCAGTGTTTTTGGTTTTGGTATTTTTTGGATTTTTTTTCAATGAATATTCTATGTGTTTACTTTTCATTCCCTTTAGCAAAAGTATCAATGAACAGAATTTTTAGAACCAGGCATGAATACACTTCTCTCAGACCCTTACAAGTGATATACTGGTATTTACCCAGTCAGGATAACCAGGTCAATTGTTTTTGGCACAAATCCATAAGCATCAGTTCCTCTGTCTGGCAAATGCTGTTTTCGTAGCAATCGTTGGGACTGCTGTCTAGTCTACTTCCAAAACATCCTGATAGGAAACAAGGAACAGATTTAGCAAAACAGTCAAGTCCTGGTACAGCAAGAGCAGCCATCAGTGGCAGGTGATGATACACATATGAAGTAGTCCAAGGAACTGCTAAAATTATCTGCAAAACAAACATATAACTCCAGTTTACAATAGATGCCATTTTCTCCAAGGCCAGATTTTAAAAGTGGAACCTATTTTACATTGAAAGCAATCTTCAGCACATAAGGAAATTTCATCCTATGACGTGCTTTGGTTTTGTCCTTATCCTTTAAAATTATCTGCCAAACTTAGCTATAACATCCAATATTTGGGTGGAATATATTTGGAAGTAGTTATATATATAACTTATTTATATATTGTGTGGGGTGACAGCTCAGGAGTTACAAGAGGTGCAATGTCTAATGCAATCAATTGTCAACAAATTATTAAGTTTAATTTTCTAATAAATTTATAACCTTTATGGAAATAGACATAAAAACATAAGACTGTGTTCACCAACCTTAGAAGGATATCTGCTCTAAATTTTAGTCTTGAAAAGAGAGCAAATCTTTTTTATAGTAGTGTGCTGTGCTTCAGAAAACCAAGAATATGACACAAAATTGTTTTCTAAAACACTTTGTAAAGATTTTCCCTGAAAACTCTTGCCAGATTTTAGTCTGTAAAAGTTGTCAAAGAATGAAATAAATCCATATTCCAAGGACTAGAAAAAGGACTGGTTTGCATTTTAATTTTAAGCAAGATATCAAAATATGCTCGAGTTCTGTATTTGCACTAGTAATTTAATAATCTAAATCATGCTTACATGATGCTGACCTAGAAAATGGTCATTACAACTCAGGAAAAAGATCTTGGAGCTGCTGCTGCCAAAACCAACTCAGTGTGCAGCACAGACAAATAAGCCCAAAACACCTTGGGCATCATCAGGAAGGAAGTTGAGAACAGGAGATGCTTTATTTCTATTTGAAATCTCATGTGTCTTCATCTTGAGTGTTGTCTGAAATCCTGTGCTCTCATCTCAAGGAGGATTTAGTGAAGGTGAAAAAGGGCAGCCACAATGTTCAAGAGGTTAGAACAGCTGCTTTTAGGAAAGAGATTAAATATCTGGGATAGTTTAGTTTGGAAAACAGAAGGTTTTGTGATAAAATGAAGATAGTAGATACATTGAGTGAGGAACTGTGGGCCTATGCTACTTGATCAAATTAGTAGAAGATCAACTTAAAGTTAGTAAAAGGAAAGATTTCTTTTTTCATTTGGCCTCAGACTTCTGGAACTCGCTGCAGTTGTTGCCAGCAGATCAGAAAGGGGTAAGACGCATCTGTGAATACTAGAGGGAATAGGAAAGGAGGTGCCCTCTAGCACTCCAGCAAGGGTAAAGGAGTGAAGAATGTGTCCTCGCTCACATGTACTTCCCAAATTGCATCTACTTTCTCACTGTTGAAAAAGAATACCATGCAGCATGGGCCAGTGGGCTGACTCAGTAGGCATTAGTTGCAATTTTATGCTGTACAGCTGCTCCTTGTGCTGGAGAGGATTTTAGTGCTTGTTGTACAATGCTTTTTGCAAGACGAGAGCAAACAAGCTGACAGTAACAGGATGGGTTACTGAAATAGTAGCTGGAACTTTTCCCTCCAGGAAAGGTGAACATTCCTGGAAATGCTTAGAAATTTTTACTAGCAGCATATTTTCCCCCTTTTTCTCACCATTGTTTTGAAACAATAAGGAGTGATACACAAACCACCAAAATGTAAGGAAAGAAGTGTCACAATACCGTATATGTCTATAAAATGCAGAGAAAAGTGTAACCTGTATGAGTAGACAAGTCCTTGTGGGGTATTTTCCTTCCTGTTCTCTTCTAGCATTTCATATCTGTCCCAATTTTAGTAGGTTAACAGTACTGTCTAAGTCCTTAGTTTTCAGTTGCCATCTCTTGTAAAAGCCATCCAGTCTCATCTCCCTGAGTCTCAAAGCAGCCTGCTGGAAGGTTGTTTCCTACCCCGATACGAGATGAAGAGTGGAGCTTAAAGAGTGAAGAAGCCCAGCACACAAGTACCTGTTAAAATCTTCATTGCTCAGCTATGTCTCCTGACAACATTTCCAGTCCTTTATCCTTGAATTTCACATTGAAAATATGAAGAGACAATAACTCTTTGTTTATGGGCAAAGAAATTCACACTATCCTGTTTTGTGAGTCCTGTAGGCAACATGAGAGCTTCTAGAGTGTGAATTGTTTGCTCACAGGCTCTTTTTCGTGCAGGAGGTGCACACAGTAATTTCCATTTTTTCCTCTCCTGCATACTGCACCATTTATTAAAAGGAGGATGATCATTGTAGAATTTTCTCTGCACTGCCCCATAAATAATAAATAATAAACAAAGATGTGTGAAGCTAGGCATGAAGGATATTGGTGATTTGCCATTTATCTTCCAAGCAGCAGCCAGATATCTCCTGCCAGTTGTTGTGCATTTTGCCAGGTAAATTTTATGGTTGTCTTATTGGTTACTCTGTGTGTTTGTTCACATGTGGGGAACACCAAGCTCATTTCAGATGGGATGCATGTGAGTTTGCAGACAGAAACCAGCTGAAGGCAGGACAGTGAGCTGCTAGTGCAGATGACCTGGATTCTTAACATTTGCTGTGTTGTTTCAGACTTTTGCCAAAGGCCCTTGATTTTGCAACTTTGTATTTCCAGCCTAATGACAACCACTATTCAACCTTTTCTCTTGCAGCAGAAACTCAGAGCTATGAATCTGCCCTTACTCCCAGCTGCAAATATCCTTACAGAGGCTATGGTTCACTGATGCAGAAGTTGTAGTCTATGGTCTATGACTATGTGATAAAGAAATATTTGAGAAATTAAGTGCAAAAGAAAACATTTCACACTTCTGACCCAAAACTGTCCCAGAAATAAAAGTAGTATTCATAAAGGCTGGACCATCATATATGAAATTTCTCAAAGTATTCACTCCTCTAGGGGAAGACAGCAGGTGACCTACAAGTGAAAATTAAGTGATTAAGTGGTCTACATGCCACTCGAGTGTTCTTTGTTTGGCTGGTTTTTGGGTTTTTTTTTGTTTTGTTTTGTTTTGGTTTTTTTTTTTTGTTTTGTTTTCTTCATTGTTTTAATTGCTGCTAAATAAACCATTAAATAATTTGGTTTTTTTGGTAATATATTAAATACTGGCAGATTAATAGACTCAGTTACTCTGTCTTCTGGAGGCTCTTGGCAGACCTTGTGCCTACTAACATTATTGAAACTGTTCTTCAGGCTTCCCTGCTGCTGCTGAAGAAGAGAATAGGAGCAGGACTCTAAGGTATGTCCATGCAGAGCAGCTGTCACAGTGTCATACTATGTTTTCCATATTTACTAGGTAGGTCTGCCAAGAGCTGGCACACTGAGGAGATAAATCTGTGAGCAACGCAAGACAGCGGCCTCAGAGGAAGGATCAGTGGGTTGAAGTGGGGCATCTGCTACAGCCCTTTGCTTTCCAGGCACAGAATGCTTTTCGTGTCACATGAAGGTAGTTGGAAACATGATATGGTCTCTGCTTGTGCATGAACATGTTTTCTGCTTGTTCAACACCTACCTTGAGACATATCTTTGGTCTTGCTATCTTAAACTGCAATAGAGCCAATGAATGCAGAAACTGGCCACCTGGATGCTTCAGGTGAGATTTATCCCTAAGCCAAAGCTAGCAGAAATATCAGATTTATGCTTTTCCTTGGAATATCACTGAGCCTTTGCAAAGCCAGCTCAAGGCTTCTTGGAAATGATGCCCAAAATATAACAATAATAATGCAAAAACATTTGCTTCCCGAGAGAAAGTAAAATTAGAGGCAGAATGACCAGGTGGGGAGAACTGTGGAGAGTCATCTTGCTACTCTCACTGCTGCCAGGAGGACACGGGATGGCTGTACCTGCTTCTCATAGACATCCTCCCAGTCTTCCTCCCTTGCTTTGCAAAGGGAGCAGGCACAGCTGTCTCTGGCACAGCTGAAGATGCCAAGGATGTTTTGTTGCTGCTCACAGTATTGTGAGGCTTTGTTCATAGTCAGAATTCACTGGAGTGCCCTGGCTTAGAGAAAAAAAATCTTTCTAGGGTCTGTTTAATCCTGGCTATGTACAGGTGCTCATTCCACAACATACATGGAAGGTTTTTACAGCACTGAGATTTGTTTGCCTTTTTGAGCTTGGTTTTTATTATTTCTCAGAAGTGTTCTTTTCTCTTTAAGTTTGTCATTTGGGAAAATGATTCATGACCATTGTCTGTGTGGGTACAAGGATTGGACCACAACTTGCAATTTCAGAGCTCATTTCCTAGATGAGGCCACAGATTTTACGCACATGTTTAGGAAGTTACTTCAGCTCATCCAGGCATCACTTCCCCACTTGCATGTAGCTTTCCACTTCAGTGGAGGTTGCTACAGCATCTCAACTTAGATGTGAGTATGTAACAGCAGAAATCACGACTCTCTGGTTACTCAAATTACTGCGTGAAAGATAATGTTCTCAGTAATGACTGTGTAAAATTTCAAGCAGTGGAACAGCAAAGGTCAGAGCTCAGCATTAGGTGCAGGCTTTGTGCAAACACTACTTGCATCACTGGAAACTGTTACAGCTCCAGTGTGTTTGTCCCTCAGCCTCTTTCCCGCTTAAGCCCTAGAAGTTTGAACCAGTCACTGCAACACAAGCTGCTGACAGAATAGCAATAATGTGTCCGTCCCTTGTTGCCAAGACCAATTAGATTCAAATATCACAAACATTTCCAAGAGAATTAACATGTTGGCACTAAGCAGGGGTTCACAAGAATTGCACAGATGCAGCTGGGGCTTTTTTAAGTGCCATGGCAATGCAGGCATGTGGCAATGTGGTAGGAGAAGGCAGGCATTTTGGGCCATATGACACCATGAGCCACTGGAAGAAATGTCTGTGGCAATGTGCCACACTGGTGGTGTTGAACCTGTTAGATAAGATGTTTGCAGTTTGCCAAGATGCCCTGTTTCCTGCTCACTGTTTGTTTACTTTTCCTCTTTGCTGGATGGATCTGGCTCTCCCTGTCTCCTCCCTTCCCCAGCAGTGAAGCCCATTCTCTTGGCACATGCTGCCCACACGTCAGAGATGGTTTGTCCCTCTGCAGCTGGCAACATGGAAATTTTTGGCCCTCAAATGCCATCCTCCTTTTAGCCTCTGCAGCAAACAGCACGCTGCATGTGTGGAGCAATATAGTGTTCATGGCCAGGGAAGGGATGAGGAGCCATACAGATGTGGGCTTCAAGTGGAAGTGATAGTTCTGGCTCAAAAATCCCCGCTTACTAACTACACTTTGGGCCCTGGTGCTGTTTGTGGGGGTGCAGTGCAAAATCCTGCTCATGCCACCAGCAGCAAGTCAATCTCTGGCCTTTCTGAAAGAAGACAGGACCCATCTCACTCAACTACTTTATGAATCCATATGGAACTTAGAGGATTTGGACTGTGATTTTTTTCTGACCCACAGAAGGCAGATCTGGGGGAAAATGCACAGCCTTCAAGATGTAAAGCAACATGCTGGTTTGAATGCTTTTGGTGGAGGGAAGAAATGAGGATTTATACCTAACAAAATATTTCTGACATCTCAATTTTGAGGGACACTTTCCTATAATGGATTCCAAATCACTCCACAAATGAGTTTGTGAAAATTTATATGTAGGGAGATCTCTGTGAACAAGGACAGAGAAGACAAGAGCTGTTTTGAAACTTATTGCATGTGCCACCACTGATCCATTGATGGGGAAAAAGTCACTTTTTAAGTATTTGGCACTGAAAAACCTCCCTAGAAAGATTAAAAATTTTGCTAATATTTTCAAAAATGCGTACTTATTTGGGATTTCACAGTTTGGTCCAAATCTAATGTTTAGTGTGAGCAATGCCTTAATACTCCTGATTTTGCAAAAGTCCTTATATTCAGTCTCTGAAAAAATCTGTTTTGTTGTCAGATGTACAAAAGTGTGGAAAACAGTCCTTTTTGAATAATGCTTTGAAAGTGTCCTGGATAAGGCATTGCTGATAAAGTGTGACCTGCAAAGCAGCAGGAGCAACTCAAGATAATATTCTACATCACTTTTTATGAGAGGTAGCTAGAAGCAAAATAAACCAGAGAATTATGCCTCTATGCCATGAGAAATATTGCCCCATGGAAATTAAAAGCTGCACACAATTGCAAGTGTTAATCCCCACCTTAGACACTGAAAAGACCCTTGAATTTCCCTTTGGCAGAGCTTCAATTTCTAGAGGAGTTTTTGTGTGTGCACAGTGGTTCCCTGGTCGACACATATGGATCTGTGCCCTGCCTGTACCTGCTCAGCAGGAATGTAAACAAGACAGAGACACTGCTCTTTTTAGCAGCTTGATTTCTTGAAATCACCCAAGGAGAAATCCTAAGAGTGTTTCTTGTGTCTCTACGCTGTGTGTGCATGCTTTGTGGCAGAGAGAGGAAATTGTGCTCACTGCAAGTGAGCCCAAGAACAGAGAATAAACTCCTTGTGACTCAGAGAAATGAGAAGTAACATAAAGCAAAGGTTAAATCTGCAAAAGTGTCACTCATTCACTATACAACAAATGAGGCTGGAGCAATCCCTGAGCAAAAGCATCCAAGGCAGATGACGTGACTGCAATCACGTATGTTGGCATTTATCTTGCCTGGTTAAAGCTCTCGTGCTATCCATGTTGCTCAAGAATTGATATGGAAAGGTCAGATACATCGCAGAGCTGAGAAGAGAGCAACTCCGGGGCATTTCAGCACCTTGCAAATGCTTACCAGACCAAAAGCTGCACAGGATTCCTGGGGAGCCCCACTCATCAAGCCCCTTTAAGGGTTACTTGATGCTGCCACACTTGCTGTTTCTTCTTGTTTAAACTGTGTCCTAAGGAAGGCTGTGAGATAGGACATCTGTAACCCATTTCTGGTTTTGGTTACTGTCTCATTTAGAAAGACCTCTGATTTCCTTGTGTTTGACCCTCAGTTTCTCATTAATTAAAGAGATGTCACAGTATATGTGTGTGTCTATCACAAAACTTAAATCACTCTTTGCAAAGAAGTTTTATATTTCGTCCTTTCTCTGGAAGAGCTTAAAAACTATCTAGAAGAGCTAAAAAACTATCTGGAAGAGCTAAATCAGGTGGTACACTTCTGACAGTAGGAATAGTGCAGCTGCCAGCTGCTGTTTCACAGCTGTGGATTTCTCCACCATGCCAGTGTTATGGTAATAATTAAAATGACAGATATAGAGCATCCATGTTTGTTTTTCTAGCATTGAGCAAACTCGATGCTGACCATTTTATAAGTGTGTGAACTCTGTTGACCCTTGGCTGCACCTCTTGGGAATGCAATGTACTTAATTGTTATTATTGTTTGGAAGAGAGGGCTTATTCAACGCATGATTAATAAGAGAAGCCACGTGTATATCTGTGGCATAAAACCCTACTCCTATTCCTTCAAAAGCACAAGAACATGGTTTCCTCATGGTGGGAATCCTGACATGTTTAGAATTACAGGCAGGGTTAAAGCCTGCACTAGGTCAAACTATGAAATTCAATAGTGAAATTCAACGCACATTTAAGCATTTTCAGGTGTGGGGTCTAAGTTCTCGGTGCACGAGTGAAACACCTTGGTTTTGAGAGGGCTGGAGAGGAGGAGAAAGCACGTGTGGCTTTGTTTCTTCAGTGCTGCCACATGACAAGAAGTGGCTCAGTTTATCCTGTCAGGTGGAAAGCAGGTGGTGTAAGTTATACAGCAGAACAGCTGATTCCCTGAAATGCATCTCAAAATTAGTTTAACAACCCCAGACAAGCAGAGCCTGTGGTTTAATGACAGCTGAGTGAAGGTTTGCACTGTGCTGATAACATCCTGTATCTCTGTGCTGTTGTGGTGCATGCACACGTACTTCTTTGCAGCCAGGAACTTCTCAACAGATTTTCACACTGGCTGATTTGGCTGTTATTTAACAAGTTTGTTTTCCTCTTCCTGCCATGGCTTTGTTTTTGTTGCTGTTGCAGTAGTAAAATGATCCCTGATATTCTCAGAAATTCCTCATAGCACTGTTAATGTTTTGACTGATGTTTTGCTGGAACTGGTTATGCTGTGATTTTTTTTAAAATGTCACATCTGTTCTCAAAGTGCAGCTACTTAATTGGTGTACATTGCTGGATTAGATTCAGTACCCACGCATCTATTAGCAAGGTACAAAGCTGCACAGGTTGTCAGAACATGCTTGAAAAAGAAATGGGAGCTCAGCTCCCTGTAGCAGAAAGGTGACAAGCTCTGCTGATGTGGGAGGTAGCACTGCAGGGTAAAAACACCCAGGGCAAATCAAACACACAGGCCCTGCTGGGTGCTGCAAAACAGGGGCAGAAGGCAGGGAAGACTTCTTTGCAGTGAAAAGAGTCCTGCTTTTGGAGACCATTCAATCTGAATAAGAACAATATCAAGAATATTGATATCTCCTATAACTTGTCTGGTATCTTCACATGCCTATCCTATTCCTTATGCACTGCTAAATGCTAATATATAAAATACTTAAGTTATCTAAAAAATGCTATATATTTTATATATAGCATACAAATAGTATACCCCAGTTTTTCCACAATGCCTTTGTAACAGATTACAATTTACTTAATATTGAGATCATACATCATTCCCTTTTCATGGCCTGGGGAATGGAGAAGCAGAAATAAAATGGCTTCACATAGAGGCCAGAGGTTCAGAGACAAAACTCTGCATAGAATTAACTTTCATTTGCTGTAGTTCAATAGTCTGTTTGCTAGGAATTGTTGCCTCCATCTTTTGCAGCATGAAAATGTAAAAATACAGAGCAATGGTATTAAAGTACCAGAAATAGCTTAAAGAATAGACCAATGTAAAAAAAAAAAAAGGAAATAAAACATTTTCTAACTAGACACACAAAACGATCTATTCAATTGTTACTGTCACTTTCCACTATACTTGTTTTTCCTAACACAATATCTGATCTACATTCTTGTGTGCACTTCCAATGTTGACAGACTCCTGTTTTTGCAATTAAAAAACAAACAAATAAAAAAACTAAACCCTTGAAATTTTTTACTAACTTCACTTGCTCTAGGAGAGAGAAAGAAAATTATGAAAATACAGCAGGACTCCTGAAAGGTCAGTTGTTTTAGGGGTTTTATTTTCTTTTTTGTTGCTGTTGTTTTCCTTTCACTTAGTGCACTTTACAAATGTGCTGTAGGCTCAGTTCATAGTAAGAACACATCTTATCTGACAAATAGTAACTGATGCAATATGATTTAAAAGTCTCCCCCATCATGCAGAAATTAAAATCCTCTCTCCAGGGACATTCCTCAAAGCATAAAGCAGAGCCTTTCTCCACATTTAAAGCATTTTGTTGTGTGAGAAATGACAATGAGCCATAAAATCTGGAGGGAAATGATTACTGAACACTAACATATGCCCCAAACACGTGGAGGCTCTCAGCTGCACTTCAGGCCAGGGAAAGGAGGGTCTTGATCTTGTCTGGTGGAGGGCAATTTAAAGAGATGCTGCTAACAGAGGACTGAGGCCCTGAAAGGCTGCTTTCAAAATAGCAGCAGCAGATGCAGCAGCCAGCAATGTGAAGGTGCCAGCTTGTTTTGTTTACAAATGCATGTCCTGTGTCCCTTTACTACCCTGGCATGCTCTTTTCTTAAAAGAGATAAGAACAATTGTCTCCACCATTATTACTATTATGGCATTATTACTAAATGGCATAAAAAGAAGATAAAGGTTGCCTACTCAGGCACTCAGAAGTTAAAAAATAATGGGATTACTGTTGCCTTGGCAACATTTCTCTCTCTTTCCCCTGCCCCCAGTTTCATTCTTGGAAATGGCTAAACCACTTTGCTGAAACTCTATCAAATAATTAAATAAAAGGTTCAGTTGTGGAGAGACAAACGGCATCAGAAACTTCCTCTTGCCATTCCCAGAGCATGAAAAATTTCTAGCCAGCTGAAAAAAAGGGTTTTATGATGAGAAAGATCAGGTACTGCCACATACCTTGATGGGACTTGTAGGTCCACCTGCATTTTCTCCTTTAATTTAATTTACTTTACACAGATCCCTGAAGACCACATTTGATGTGCACCCCTTTGTGCTGTCAGAGGTAAGGCCATGTCAGCAGCAGCACAGGGACCTCAGTTCCTTTCAGCTAACCAAGGGGTGGGCTTCCCACCCCACTAAAGTGAAGACTAGATGGGATTGAAGCAGGATGAAACAATGCTGGAGGTAACCCAGGCCTGGGTGACCCATATTCAACCCAAATTGATGTGCCTGGCAAATGGAAAGAACTCTGCCCCTCTGGAGAGTATTGGAGGGTCTGCAGAGGTCCTGAGCAGGCAGCCCCTGGGGTAGGTGACGGTGCCTGGTGACATCAGGCTCTCTGTGGCTGAGCTCTGGATGAGGTCAGGCAAGAGTCTGACAAATGGCCCTGCCTTGCCAACACTGCTGTCATTGGTGCTGCTATCACCCAGCAAACGGGAGCATGAAGGAATTTGCATTCTTGCCCTGTCCAAAGCTGGAGTGGCAATAGGAGCCATGGAGGTATCTGTGTTTGCTCATACCACTTACATTCTCCTGCAAAGAAGCTCAGTGTTTGGTTTGTAACCAAAGGGTCTTTGTAGACAATTGTAAAACATTATGCCACGGTTCATTTTTCATGCTAATTGAATTTATGATGAGGTTTCTTTCAAAGAAAGTACAGAACATTTCAGCACACATTGGCATGGCTGAAACATCACCAAACACTGACCTGCTGCAAAGCCCAGAAGTACTGCTATGCTCCTTTCCTGACATCTGATCTAACAGGGCATCCAAAAATGTGAGGTAAAGTGGCATGCATAGGGGCTGGAAGTGGACCAGCTCACCAGCACAGTCTGTGAGAAATTATCCAACAGCACTGTGATGGGGGGGAGGACTGTGATTTATTTAAAAACTGATTTCTCTGGGGATAAAAAAAAAAAGCATAACTAAATTTGCATTTAATGGCACATATTTTAAAACCAAAACAATTACAGCTGCATTAATTTGTCTTCCTTTTCTTTTGCTTGGAGCACAGTCAGCCCTTGCTTGTTGCTCAGGATTCCTGCTGAATGCCTTCCTGACTCAAATCAGAGCCCTCTGGCAGGCAGCTCCTCCGCTGCCTCTGCGCACACCCAGCATCAGCAGAGGTGTTTCATCAGCACCCAGGCTGGTCCATCAGGCCCATCAAGTCCTGCTCTGCAATCCATACCCAGCTAAGGGGGACCAGTGATTGGCCCCACAGGTCCGAACTGGTGTGTCTGTGAAAATTTAACCTGAAGTCACAAGCAGAGTCATCCAGGACTGACTCATGTGAGGTGTCTGTGTGGCTCATTCCTGCATTGGGAGTGCTGGTGATACAGCTGTCTGTGACCTCAGACAAGGACTAGGGCCTGCTGGTTCAAAAACATCTTCTTCAATTAGATATTTTGTTCATTTGTCAACCTTGGCATCCCATAATAGGTGTTTTCTTTCAAGGGTGGACACCTAAAGGATTTGATATGTCTTGTTTCTGCAGCTCTGAATCAATCCCTTTTTGTCAGGGAGCTTTTGTCAGTGCTAAGTAGTACTTTAAGTTTAAAATTCTAAAGTCCTTGGATCAGTTGTGCACAGCTGCAAGAGAATCAAATGCTGTATTCCCTACTGGTGATTATCTGTCCTCAATCCCTGCCCCTCTCATGCACTCATGTCAAAATACAGTGTTCCTCTTTCTAAGCAAAGCATTAAAGAGTGCTCTTGTCTGTTTCAAATACCTTATTTATAAGTATGTAAGTGTTAGGAAATGAGGAGTATATTAAGGTCAGATTGCAACTTGTGTAATACAGGGGAGCAACCTCAGCAGAGCAGTCCACATGTAAGCCAGCTAAAGATTTGGCCTATAAATTGATGGTTAATAAATGTGGAATAACAAGTCTAAGAACATCAGGCTACCAACAGCTGCTATAAAGTGGAATCGGTTGTTCAAAATCCTCCAAATACATTAATGTGCTGCTTTGCATTTTATTGCAGAGATGGATGATTTGTCCTGCTGGCCAAAACCCAATTCTTTCCCAAGGGAGAATGATCTGCAGCAGAATTACCTCTGACATATTCCTTTCAACACAGCAACCATTTTGAAGGCATAATGCAGTTTGGTCATGCATGACAACAATTTTTGCAGCAGAGTAACACGTGAAAAATCTAAATCATGCTGGATATTTGAAAGGAAAATCCATTTGATTAGGATATATGGCCTGGGAAATGCTCTCTCTGTTGTATTTCACATCAATAAAACTTCTCTTGATTTGATTTGTATGTAGTGAAGTTTCACTGGAGAGTTACTGGAAGTCTTGCTGCAGAATTGAAGCTGAGACATAGGTATTAGAAATGTAAGGGTAGATAAGCATTTTCTATCAAAATATTATTGAAAAAATAGTTGGTTTTGCTAAAATTATTTTCCTCAACCAAGAATTCTATCAGGGAGAACAAGAGCATAGCATTTAAGGACACTCAGCAGCATGAAAATCCACCAGAATGCAAAACACTGTACACACTGAAGGGGAAGAAAATGCTGCCCTGGTTAAAATTTGGTCAGAAAAACAGGTGTTACATCCTGCTCTGCTGAAGTGAAAATGAGAAGAGCTTTGATGCATAGACAGCAAAGAAGGTTTGTCTTTCTGTTTCACCCAGGCAGCAGCACTTCATGCCATGCAGTCAGTCACCCATCGTGGTCCAGCACAGCCCTTTCTCCACTCCTGGCTCGGGGGCAGGATGGGGTGCCCAGAGCCACCCTGCTCCTTCCTGCAGCACTCCCACCTCCTGTGGGGAATGGGTTGGCAGGAGGAGATGTCCATCCTCTGACAATCACCAGTATTTCTTCTTCTGGACAATTCTCTTTTCTACATCTCACTGGTCTTTCCTTTTCTGGTATTTAGGTTTTTCCGCACTTTCAGGTTTTGTGATCCCTTTTTCATGGCTAGCCCACTGTCTCATTTTTCTGCCTGTGATTCTCCAGTCAGTGTTCATCATTTATGTAGGCAAAGGACGTGCTGAGGGAATGGGCACCAAGCAGATGCTGCTGCCACCCTGTAGGACCTTTGCTTGGGGTGGGTACCTGTTCTGCTGCTCTTCTCTTTGAATGCAGGCTCCCTGCCTGGAAGAACTCAAGTCTGTTTACTTAACATGGGGCTAAAATAGTTGATTTGCACTTTTCAATATTGAGGGGATTTGGGAGCAATTGCCCATCTGTTGTTAAGTCTAATGGTAATTCTGTTTCACACTCTGTTATCATTTGTACTCTATTTATTACTATAACTGTAGAGGTGACTCCAGCTGGTCTTTGAACTCGCAGCTGTTTGTTACCATCTCCCAGCTAAGAGGCTGCTACCTGCCATATAATCACTCTTAGTGTGTCTGAGAGTAAAGTCACACAAACTTAAATTGCTGCTGAAAGTTTCCTTTTTTTTTTAAATTTTGTCCTCACAGGTGCAAGGAGTGTTTGCACAGTCAGTCATGCCTGCCAGCTGGGAGGAAATAAACACCCTCTGGGAAACAGTTGGGAGTAGATTTTAAGCCTCTTTGCCACTGGCACGGCCATGTGACTGCTCCATATTCTCATCATTGCAAGGTCAGAGAGGCTAGATCAGACAACCACTGTCTGCTGTACTTTCCAGAGCGTGGGAAGTGCTGTAGGCACCTCTGCTCACAGCAGGGAGATGCTCTGGGAGGCTGCTCCTTCCTGCAGTGACTTTGGTCACGGCCACTTTGGGGAGCTGCCACCACCATTTGGGCTGTGGGAGGCTGGAGCCCTGGCTGGCCCAGGAGTCCTACATGTGTGCAGCTCGGGGTACCTGGGGGGCCCCATGCACTCCTGGGGAAGACAGGGCTGTGTGGAGTCAGCAGACCCATGGCTGGCACAGGGTCCCTGTTGCAGTGTGACCCTGAGTGGCAGCACAAAGATGTTTCATGGCTCAGACTGGATGTTCCAGATTCTGCAAGCCAAGCTCCAAGCTGAGAAACACAGTGTCCTGATGGTGACTGGCAGCCAGCGATATGCATCCCTTGGAAAGGCAGTTAGGATCAGCAGGTAGGATCACCTAACAAGTGTGGTGGCACACAAAAAAGGACAATTCCAAATATGAAAAGCAGATGTTTGCTTGACAGTTATTTAGGGCCCAGAAAGCTGGAATAGTATGAGACATTAATTTAGCTGTGAGGTTTAGTTTCTTGAAAGTAATTTCAAGGATTTCTTCTTGAACAGGTACAATAAAAGGCTTTTAATATGCCCAACCTGGTTTTGCTGCAGCATGCCGTGTGTCTTGCCTCCATTTCCCTTTTACTGTCAGCAGTCTTCAAGCACTTAATTCTACTCTGACATCTGATTTCTTTAACAAAAATATACAAGTGAACATCTCATCTACATCTGAGGAACAAACTCTCTTCAGTTGTCAACAAAAAAATTATGGTAACCTAAAGAAAGTATAGATTACATCATTTGCTTTACTGAAATTCAAGTGCAAACTGAAATTCTCAGTAAGCAAATTCTTATTTTTTCACAGGAACCAAAGGTTTGACATGCATCAAGGCCAAGTGTGTGGTTATTGACTTCAGAGTACTTTGAATTGGTGCTGCAAATAGCACCAACCAGTGGCTCAAGCATCTCTTTTGTCTGCATGCCTTCAGCATCCATCTACGTTCCTCTGAAGAGGCAAGTTTAACTTTGCTCTCATTTACTTCTGGCGAAGGTATTTTTAGATGTCATACAGCTACATTAATACAAAATGTACCTTTCATTTCACACAAATATTCAGAAGAGGAAGTAGAGTACTCTGCCAAACACACTGAAGTTTCTTGCCATTTCATGGGAGTCTGAGAGAAGAAACAATTAATTTTATTTTTAATTTAATTTAATTATCATCTGATTTAGTTCTCATCTGTAATGGTTAATTACTTCAAATGAATTCTACTTCCAGATCACAGAATTTATGAATAAAAAATGTTCATGTGCACTGCCTAGGTCAGGTGTCACAACTCGGTGCAGATATCCACACAATGAAATACTTCTGATTTTAATTGGTGTGTGAATGGATATGCTGACCATGCAAACAATCAATAAAACACTAACCAGACAGTGCAGGAAAGTAGGTGGCCAAAGATATCAACAAGGCACATATCTGTACAACACAAACATCTCCCTGCAAACAGTGGGGCATGCTCATGTTATCACAGATGTTCTGTGTCACTGAAACAGCCAAAGTCACTAAAGTGTCATGATGAAAAACTGCTTAATTTTTTAAGCAAGAGTAGGTATATTTTCTTTTTGACCCCTTAGTGACTAACTGGTACTACTTCCTTTCTGGCAGCGCACTTTCCAGGCAGGTCAATGGAGTTCCTTCTGCCTGAGGTGACAGATTGAAGTCACTGAGGAAAAAGTACCACACAATGCACACCAAACCAAGCCAAGCCAAGCCAAACCAAACCAAACCAAGCCAAACCAAACCAAGCCAAGCCAAGCCAAACCAAACCAAACCAAGCCAAACCAAACCAAACCAAACCAAATCAAACCAAACCACACCAAACCAAACCAAACCAGAATTTATGCTTCTTCTCACTGCATTATAGTGTGTTATAAAGGACTCACACCTGTTTTTTTCTTCCTGTGTTTGTGTTTCTTTGGGGGTATCAGAAATACCAAGACAGTGCATGCTCTTGCACTGTCTCCCAGACTGTCTGTGCATGATTGTTGTTTAACTGCTTCCAACATCCATCTGTGGTTACAGAAACAAATATTAAAACTCTGCTTGACTTAGCCAAATAAAATATGAAGTTTCTTACTTCACAAGCAGATATAGAGCAAGCAATCTTGACCTCTTTGTTACCATTGCCATTTGGGTGGCTGACAAGCAAAACTTATTCATCAGTGACAAGCCAAACATATTCATCAGCATCCTGCACTCCAGGATTTGGCTCTGCTCAGAAGTCAGGCTTCTCAGAACAAGGAGGACCTTTTGGTGCCCTCTTGGCACCCTGGGTACAGACTGTCATGCAAGCTGAGTTTCTGGCCTGGAAATATTTCCCTGGTAATATTTTGAGCTTCAGGCCCTTTCCTGTGCTGTGTTTTGCAGAGAAGTGGGGTCTAGAGTGAGACAGGCTTTGTTATTCTCATGTGAGCTCAGCTTTCCTCCCATTTCCCTTCGCAGATCCCTTTGCAGGATATGTTTTTATTGTACCCTTGCTCACTTTGGTTCAAGCAGAGTTATTCATTTCCTGACTGTATGTGACCATATGCATGGCTGTTGTCAGTGATGTAAATCCCCAGCCTTCAGCTGAACTAAAATCAGCCCACGATGTTTGATGTGCTGTGTTAATGGGGCATGGCTGTTTTGAGATTTCTGACTTTCACAGAACCACACGTTGAGGCTGTGCCTTTAGGAAATAACAATAACTCATTAAGGCCACGCTCCAGTGTTTCTTTTTAAATACAGATGTTATTAAATGTGGAGCTCTAGACTGCTTCTGAAAATACATTTTCTGTTTCTTCTCTGCACAAAACTGAATAATTTATTTCCCTGAGACTCCTGTTACTCAAGCAGCAAAGGTTGCTCTGATGTCAGCTGCATGGGTGAGATGTAATGTGGATAGCTGTGAAATCCCCTTTGACAGTAACAATCAAAGTGGAAATATCCTTCCAACCCAGAAAAGTCTTTCCTCACATATAGGCTTCTACTGTTTTGTAATTGTAGCTGCTAAATCTGAGCACTTCAAACAAATCACTCGAGAGAGACAAAATTCTTCCCTGTAAACTTTTAATATTCAGAATATAAAATATATATCCCTGGGAGAATGGAACCAGGAGACAACAGAAACAGAGTTGCCCTACCAAAGGCCAGTGAAATCTAAAATAAGACAGGCTGTGGAGGCAGGTATTTTGCAAGGGCCCTTGTTTGCACTGGTGCCTGGGAGAAGTGTAGGGTGTCCTTGTGAGGAAGGGGAGCAAGTGGAGGAACAATACCATTCCCTGAGGAGCATTCTGGGGGAATCTGGCATTGTGTTCCCATTACTCCTTGTCCCTGTGATATATATCAAGGGAGGATACAGAAAAGAAAAGGGAACATACTGATAAAACCGGAGTTTTCAAAAAATACTCAGAATCGTTACTATGACTCCTTTTGTGGCATCAAATCTTGCTCTCTTTAAGGTTGTTGACAGAGGAAAATAGAGTTTAAGGTCCAAAGTCAGCTACTTAGGCAGTGGTGGTCCCAGAAACTGAATCCTGGCTATCTGAGGGACAACCCCAGGAGCTGGGGAATAGCTGGATGTGGGAGATCTGTCAGTGCCTTACAGGAACCTGGAGCCAAAACTCCCTTTGAATTAAGTCAGACCATGCAGTGAAGCCAAGAGACTGGCAATTCTACCAAGCTTTGTCTTAAAGTACTGGGATACCTTGGTTCTTAACTGCATCTCTTTAGCACAAAGCTTTAGGTGTTTTCATCCTGCTTGAGCAATCCCTACAAATTAGCTTTTTGGAACATGGTACCCTATTGGGCTGTGCAAACAAGCCACATTCAGCTGAATGCAAAGCCCAGCTACAGTTTCAATTTCTGTAAATTATGCAAGGATATGAATGATGAGTACATTAGTAAGCTAGACCAAAGGCTGATTCATTCATGTATTGATTTACGCATGGTTTATCTTCATGCCTTCCAGAAAGAAAAAAATTAAAATGGTTACACTAAGCTGTAGAACTTGAAAGTGGTGGTTGAGGGGGAAAAGTGATTGTCTGGTAGAAGAGTGGCAGATGAAACTGTGGTATGTGTAATAACCCTTTTTAATAATTTGCATCACTTTAAATGCTTCTTAGCTCTGTGTGACTGAAGTAGAAAAAATAATAAGCTTGTAGAGGAAATTCACTTGATATTTTATTACTTTTATGTCATGTGTTTGTTCAATGCCTTTCTTCCTCTCTGCCTCAAAAAGCAAAACCAGAAGAAGATGTTTCTTTTATGTTTAAAAGAATATCTCAGTAACAGAAATAATACAAAAAAAATCATTCCCATGGTCTGGGAGTGTTTCCAAGCACCTTATGTAAAATCTCATTAGAGGTTTTGGATGGACAAGTGGCAAAACCAAGGGAAGAGTGTGTTTTCTTTTTTTCTAAATTTCTAATTTTCCTAAAAACAACAAACAAAAGAAAGGAAAAAGAAAATATATCTATTCCTTGCAATTTTCAGCCAATCAGGGTGCAGCAATGACATATAATTTTCTTCAGTGTGTGGGTGAGTAAACCATAATTCTTCACTCCCATTGTCTTTGATGATAAAATGTAGCTATAGGGTTTTTTAGGCTTTTTCTTTTTTCTTTTCTTTTTTTTTTACCTATGAGAAGCTTTCAAGAAACAAAACATCACATGAACAGACAAAATACAGGTGGTTTCTTGTATCAAGAACTGTTTATCTGTAAGCATGAACACAAACAAATCCAACTTACATAAAAGCAAGGCATGTAATGTATCTTCTGCTAATCCTTTCAGTTTTTGTTTTAATTAGCTGATGCAGACAGCGAGCACATGGTAAGCTGCTTGTTTTCCAGGATGACTTAGTCATCTGCCATTTTTGCACTTTTTTGATTGGCTACTGCTAAGGGCAAGGAAAGCTCTGTAGTGGTTGTACATAAGAAAAATGACTTGAATATAAAGCTGCGAAAACCATCTTTGCCACCCCCATGTCATTAAGTTCTTTACTTTGGCTGACAGTTTTAAGCACATCATTAGTTATATCTACTTTCATGTACACAAGTTTCACTTCTTAGGTTGATTCTCAGTGTAACTGTTTATTCCAGGAGTAGGAAAACATATCCCTCAGCGCCCTCCCCTTTTTTTTTTTCTTTCCTTTTTTCTTTTTAATCTAATAAAACATGAGAAAATCGGGCTGAACTTGGTTGGGAAGTGCACATGGACCTCCCAGTCCTTGCTGCCCTGAGGAACAAAGCATTCTCACAAGCACTGTCTTTGTCAAGGTTTGAAATGGAGGTCTCTCATGCTAGTTAAGTATAATTTTTTTCTTAAAAGCCCAGAACAGCTTTTCAAAATGCCAGCTGTCCACTCTGAATGCATGTACAGATTATTGATAGACAAGAAACACAACATGTCTTTTCATTTAACCTAGCAAGTGTGTGTAAACAGGCCATGTGCCTAGAGTGGATGTTTTATCACTCTCGTGAACAGTAAAAGTGACACAATGGCAGCCTTTTCTTTCTCAGCAGTGTGGATTCCACCCGTAGGTGTCTGTAAACACTCTTGAAAACCATCACTGTATTTTTAATGATACAATGAAATATATCAACCTCCGAAAACATGAGATAAAGTCAATTAAGAATATCCCCAATTAGCCTTTTTCCCTCAACTTACAGAAGAAAAAAATCAATTTAATCCAGTAGTTAGTGGTTTTGCAAATTTCTCATAATTAGAGAAAGAAAAGAAAATGCCTGAAGAGCAAAAAATCTGAACACCAAGCCTTTGATCCTGGATTTGAAGCTAAGCTGTGCAATTAACAGTGGTTTTGTCACAAAGAGAAGAGTCACAGGAAGAAAGGATGGAACACTGTACAAAGAAGTGATCAGGTAAGACTGATGAAATGGTGCTACAATAATTTACAGTCACACAAATCCCTCCTCAAGAATAAAAAAAGCATGTGGAAAAAAAAAAGAGAAATAAAGAACAACTTCTAAACAATTCCCTCCAGGTTATCTCACCAGAGGCAAAATTTAATGCCATCACATCTGGGAGGCTGTGTTCAGACAAGGAGCTTCCCAGTGTGTAGGAGCCATTGTAGGGATGTCAATATGGCTTCAAGCTGGTTTCTGGCTTCATATGAGAGGTTAGTTATAGCCCAAGAGAATATTTGATGGCTATTTGATAATGCACATTCCCACAGCCAAGAAGAGTGTTTTTGGTCTGGCAGACCAACGCAGCCCTGGAAGCTGCCAGAGAAGGAGGCAGTTTAATGCCTTTTCTCTGATGGACCATAAACACCCACCTGAAGAGAAACCCACGTGCAATGGCCTGTAGGTACCAATAACCTTTTTCTTATGCTGACAGAGAGGTTAAAAAAACAAAATCAGAATCTTGCAAGGATCAAAAAAACAAAACCAAAAAAGGTGTTTGACTAGCAAATGTCTTTGGACAAGTTACAGTCCTCTGACACGTTGAACCAATCAACATTGCTTAGCTCCTTACTCACACTAAGCTCACTGGCAATTTCTTGCCATTTACACAGAGGATGCAGTAATTTCTTTGACTGTGGATCATCAGTTGGATTACCTACCTGGAGAACTCCACCGCATTGTACTAGCTTTGGAGACCTGCTGCCAGCAGCAAGTCACAGCTCCACATTACTAGACATGATCAGGTGGCAGGGAATGGCTTGAGATATATCCACAAACGTTCATGTGGGGATACCTTTTCCAAAATGGTCTTGTTCAAAGTACTCCCTGTGAAAAACAATGTGTGTCTGAGGTGGCACAGAGTGAGAGGAGGATACCAGTTTTTCATGTCTTATGTTGGGTAGACAAACCTTTGTGCTGATGCTGCTTGGTGGCTGGCAGAGCTCCTTCCCTTAGCTGACAGCATAACTCAGTCCATTGCATTTCTGATGCCAACATCTTTCTTCCAATACTCCACAAAAGCTTTGTGATCCCCTCTGCACTACTGTGAAACCAATGAATCCTGCAATTTAAGATTTTCTGGCAATTGTGTGCTACTGCTGAAATGAAGATGGGCTTTTCATGCAGAGGCTGTGGCATGCATGGAGTGGGAGGGGACAGATTCCAGGTTTCCAGAGGCAAGTTAGGGTGCCCAGAGAGGAGAATCTGCAGATGAATCCAAACTGTTCAAACCACATTTAGGTATCTATGTACAGTGCAGATAAAGGGTTGAAGTTTGCCTCCCACAGCACTGTGCTAGAGAAACCATAGTGGCTCGAGGTTATCAGAGTTTTTTTATGCATTCTGTACATTTAAAAATGGATGAAGCAGGTGACATTTGAAATTTCCTATATATTTAATCATAGCTCTGAACTTCCTAGCTTTAAAAATTATTTTGGAAGGACTGAACAAATTTAAACTAGGCTTTTTGCCACTATGTTACTTATTTGTGCTGTCTAGTGCATTACAGCTCAATGAAATTTGGTACCTACAACATAAATCATTGTTGAAAATCTAAAATAACATTTAGGGCATCTCTGTGATGTTTTTTTGTGGTTTTTGTTTCTTGTTTTGTTTTTAAATTGGTTTAGTAAATGTTTTTTTTTTGTTTTTTGTTTCTTTCACAATTTTTTCATTCGAATTTCAGTTTTAAGTCTACAGAAAATTAAAAGTGCATTTTCCAGTTGCAAAGAGATTCATTGAACTTTTCTTGACTACCCATCACTATATTGCTTGTCATATGAGGCAATATAGAAGCTAGATAAAGCTTTTGAGGACAGCTTCAACAAATCATGGAATGGGTCTCAGCTCTCTGAAAAGTAAACAGGCTAAGCTGAGAAACTGACTGAATCACACACAGATTTACCAGAGGCATGGGCATATCTTGACTATAGCTGGAGATATTGAACATGATAAAGTGTTCAAAAAACTTTTGGGTGTGGCATCTGGGGCACGGTTTAGTGATAACATGATGATGATGGGTAAATAGCTGGACTTGATGACCTTAGAGGTCTTTTCCAACCTCAACAATTCCATTCTGCTATGATTCTCTGTAGTAGCTCTTTCCTGCACTTTCCAACACTTTCCTTGCTATGGCACCCAGGAGTGGTAGCAGAGACTCTCTGGTGCTCTGAATCTTACCATAATCTCAGTTATCACCTCTGATCCTTTGTCAGCTCCCAGGAAGTAAAAGGAGCATGGACTGCACTGGCTGCTGCTATGTTCTTGGCTATTGACCAAATCTACAGGGTGCAGTTTGATGCATCTTTTGAACAGTTTAGGCTTTCTGTAGTTCGGTCAGACTAGCAGCATTGTCTGAAATGAAAAGGAAAACAATGTTTTAATTTCAAGCTGTGGTCATAACCAGCAGGATCCTCTGCATTGTTCTGAAGCTAGTGATACAGCCTGGGAATAACATATGCTGTTTTTTCTGCTCATCACCTGCAGAGATTACTTTCTTCATTAGGCCTGAAGTTTCATAGCATGGAAATCAATGGGTTCTTAAGCAGGAGTTAAGAGCTGTTTGGTTTTACCATTTCCTCCTGCTTGTGTTTATTTAGCTGATAGACAACAAACAGCATAGAGCAACAGAACAGGGATGGAGCAGTTAGCAGGAAAAAGTAAAAGCCTGCTGTCTATTTCCCCTGGCTTTTGGTGTTAAAACCAGTGAGAGCAGGGTTTAGTTGGATGTAAACCAAGATGCTGTGTCATAGCAGAAGATATTAACATATACATTAACAAGATAATTTATGTCTTGTTGATGTATATGGACAAGAAGGTGCAAAGAAATCTCTTCATCTTTGGAGGAAAAAGTCACATACAAATAGGAAGTCAGTGAAGAGGTAGCGTGTGATCCCATTTCATATATGAATACTTGGAATGCTTTGAAAGGGAAATCTAAAAAGTGAACTTTATTTATGGACTAATCACCAATGGAAAAAAGAAAACATTATCTAGGGACAATCTGAAGAGACTCTTAATTTGGGTGCTCTGAATCTTGTACAGGGGAGGTCAGCCTCTCCACTGGCAAAGGAGAAAGCCCAGCAACACTAGTGCCCTGTGCCTGAAGCCAGCCTTTGGGAAGGTTTAGCCTGTATTTCTGAGCATACCCATAATCAACAAAGTAGTTGGTGCCTATGTCTGAGCCTGTACAGCTTCTGTGCATTTCAGCAGCATGTGCACTTAAGGTATGTAAACGGTGTTAGAACAATAAACCAATAACACTTCCTAGAAATACAGTGGAGAACACAATTCTGGCATAGCCCTTTATTTTTGAGTTTGGAGAGTGAGATTTTTTTTCTTTTCTATTTTAAATCAGCTTCCAAACAGTAACTCATGCCAGGAAAAACAGAGCCATTCTCTCAATGACAACAATGCTCATTGTGTTTTCTGTAACAGATGCCAGGTTTTTATCACCAGGCCAGACATTAACCCCCTTGGTATCATTCTGAAAGGAAGCATCCGTGCACCCCACTGACTTCTATTCCCTATGGGGCTTCACTATGCCTCCTACCTTTAAAGCTTCATGCATATTTCCTCGCCCAATACATCAAGATCTGCAGAGCTGACCTTATTTTTTTCCTCTCCTTTTGAAAGGTAGAATTAATGCTTTCTGGTTTCCCATCAAACCTGTGTAATAAAATGAACCAGAACTATATCTTGGGATTTTTTTCTGGATTTTTTTTCCCTTCTAAACAAAAGGAGCTAATTTGGATAACCAAGCTTTAAAAATCTTTCTTTTTACTGGAAAAATATCACCAGACCTTGTCCACTAAGCACACCTTTTTTCACAGAAGTGTCTGTTCAAGTAATATCTCTTCCAGTTAATGGATTTCAACATGTGGAAATCTCAGACCAGCAATTACATATTTATGGTATGGAAAGACTCACTGGAAGTGCTTCTGACATCCCTTCAGTGTTTAAGATACTGCAGTCACACAGTCTCAAAGTGATGTGCAAGGAAAGTCTCTGCTGATAATTCCACAGGGAAGAAGAGAGGCTGATCCTCCAACTGCCAGTGGTGTCCAAGTGACATGGATGTCCTCCACTGACTGCATATTTCCCTGTGTACTTTGCAGTAGTGCTTATATCTGTGCTACCAATTCTAAAAGTGTTGCAATGACCAGCTCATGCAGCTACTACTGCTTCTCTGAATGGGATTATGTAGTGGTTTTAAGCTCAGTTGGAAATGAAACACCAACTGGCAAAACTGCCAGTCAACACCGCTAATTCAAGAGAAACTTGTGTAAGATTATGGCCAGGTATAGTTACAAAGAGCAAACTGTTGTCCTTAGTTACTGTTATTACTGTGTCCTCATACAGTTCTTTCATTTCAGTTGCAAAAATATAGATCAGACTTACCTGAGTTATTGGTGGTTTTGAAAGGAAAGATCCAACAGTGGGATTTCAGAATAGAATTATTTAATTACACAAGCTTTTTATTTTGAGGAGTAAAGAGGTAAAAATGAATGCCATGGAGGCTTACTAAATGATTTATATTATGGAGACAATAGAGGACAGCTAGAATCTTCATCTTGACTACTTGTGCAAAACCCAGAAACACATGGAAAAGAAAAACGTATGAAACTGAGACATGCTCATTTAAACCCACAGGAACAAAACCAAATGCAACACATTATTCCTGGGAACTAACAATCACAGGGTATTACTGAAAAGAAGTAATCAGTAGGACTCAGAAAAGAAGGCTCAGGAATTAAAATATCATTTGCCGTCGCACTGGGTAGGATAACAATTATCTGTCCTCATACTTCAATATATGTGAGCTGATTATCAACTGGAAAATTTTTAAATTTTCCCTGAAGCAGTAATATTACACAAGTGTTAAGTACACTGTAGGGAATTTAATGTTTTCCTCTGGAACATCTGCTATAGAGCACTGGCTGAAAAAGGATATGGAACTAGGCAGATCACCAGACTATTACAATGGTAATAAGTCCCAAAATAATTCTAGCATTATTATGTATACTACTGCTTTGCAAACACTTGGAATGAGATGGGCCAGATATGGATGTGAATGTGCACTGTGGTGTGGATGCTTAAGAGGGCTCAAGAGGTTACTTTGGAGGACTATATTTAATTTCATTTTTATTTTCCTTTTAAAAAAATTAATTAGAAGATATTTTGGGCTTTTTTCAGGCATAGAAAAGGATGTTAATATGCCAGGTTAATATAAAGATTCAGATATGCTATCTTAGGAGAAGAAGGAAAGATTTAAAAAATGAATAATTAAGTGAGCATTAAAATAATATAGCTGCTGATTTTCCATAATTCTATTGATATTGTTACTCTTGTTCATAATAGTTCTACTTAGAGAGATTGATAGTAGCGTTTATCATCCTTCTAAGTGTCCTATCAAATTCTGGTGTGTGCAGCAGAGCTGATAAGAGATGACAAATGCCACCCCTGGGATCTCCATATATTATATTTATGCATGGCTGTTCACTGACAGCCAGTCACAGAGAGCTGGAAAGAAGTTTTATTGTTCTGGTGGGGCAGCTGCTATTCTTCTTCCACCAGCAGAATAGAAAAGGATGCCCCTGCCAGTGTGTGAGAAATTGAAATTTAATTTCTTGCAATTTTAAAACTGCGCTGGTGTGCAAAGAGGCCATCATCAGGGGATCTGGAGGCCAGTGAAAGGAAAGAAAAGGAGGGAGTAGATGAACTCCAGCCTTGGAAGCTGATGCTGAAATAAGAAGAAGGGGACACATAAGAGAGCATTCAGGGACTTAGTGGATAAAGAGTTCTCTGCCTGTGACTGGTGGGAAAGCACAAAACAGTTCACTAATCTTGTCTTGTCTCAAGGACCTTTTGTGGACTCTCATCCTGGCAGGTGGGAGCTTCCTGCCTCCTGGTGAGAGAGGTACATGTCAGGTGCAACTTCCTGGCTTGGCCATGGTGCTAAGAAAGAAAGATCTGCCACACCTTTTCTTCCTACCCTAAATCTCTTCTGAAATTCAGCCTTGTTTACTGTCACTCTTCTACTTAAGGAACAGAAAGAAATTATGATTTTTATGCTTTCTGCTCCCATCTGGACTACTGTCCCAGATTGCCTTCTGTTACTGAAATCTTTTGCTTGAATGGGATTTACTTTGAGAACAGCTGGGACCACTGATCATTTAGCAACATCTATCAGTATCTGTCTTTTCACTTCTTCATTCTTCCAACCACTCTTGTTCATTTTTTCTTCTTGCTTTTCTCTTTTAGAGTTTTTCTCTTTTAGAGTTTTTTTTTTTTTTTGCCCAGATGCAATAAAGAAATCATTGAAATATGACTCACGTATCCTCAAGGCTCAGTAGCTATGAGACAAACAAAATGAACTCAAAGCATATTTGTTAGAAAAAAACCCAAAACAACCCAAACCAAACCCAAATTCATGTAATGGTCAATGAATGGCCAATGAATGTCAATTCATGCAGTGACAGCTTTGGTACCACTTTCCTACCATGTTTGCACTGACTTTGTGGATAGTCACATATTTAAACAGACCTATAAATGAACTTCAAAGACATTTCAGGACAATGAATAAACTAACAATTTAAAACAAAGTTTGTAATAAGTGTAAGACATTTAACAGAAAGTTTGTATGTAGACTACTGTGAAGAACTTTACTTATATAATTGGTTAAAAAAGGAAGAAGTTGGACTTTATCTGTCCCTATATTTAAAATTAAGAAATGGTCACGTAAAATAGTGTGGTTGGCTTCTTGTGAATGTTATGAGCTAAAATTATATTGGACATTGGTTAATCTGAGTCCTTGCTTGGTTATATGTAAGCAAGGCTGATTTGCACTTTTCTTTTTACTTACAAAGTAGATTATTGCCTCTATCTATAATCTGGATTGTGATTATTTGTCAATAACATTTCTAAGACATTGACAGCTGTACATAATTGTGGTAGGTATGCCAGGCAAATGACACTACCTAGTAACTGTTTTTATGTACAGTCTGGCTGGTTTTGCTTAACCCCAACTGGCAATGAGCACCAGGCAGACTCTCACTCACTCTTTCCTCAGTTGGATGAGGTATAAAATCAGAAGAGTGAGTGAGACAACTCATGAGCTGAGATCAAGACAGTTTAGTACGTAAAGAAAAATCCACATGTGCAAGCCAAACAAAATAAGAAATTCATTCACCACCTCCCAGAGGCAGGCAGGTGTTCAGCCATCTGCAGGAAGGCAGGGTTTCATCACACATTCTGAACAGTGACATGTCACCCAGATACATCTATGGAAAAGTGGAGGACTGACACTACATTTTAAACACTGAATATGTTTTACAGAGGGGATGAAGGGCTGCTGAAGGGTGAATATTTTCCCTCCAAGGAGAATTTCCTAGCTGTTGGGATGGAGAGTTTCAAGGGACTGTGTATTTCTATAAATATAAAACATGTAAACTCATGGGAAGGTACTGAGATGTCTCTCTTCCCAGAAAATTAGGCAACTCATTAAATGACAGGTTATTGAAAGTATGTGAATACAGAGCTGCTGCTCAATAGGTTTTGGGCCAGATTTTCCTTTGCCATTTTATCTGTCTCATTTTATTACTGTGATGCTTGTGATGCAAGTGCCTGGCCCCACCAAGTTGATTGTGGCAGGCTAAATTAGACCTCTGGCTATCTTGAATTGACATCAGAGATCTGTGCAGGGATAAAGGCACCTCCAAGGACTGATTCAGGGTCTTGGGATGGTACCTACTGCCCTGGAAATCTTCCTCTTGGTGTCCATGCAAACGAAGCTGCCTGTCAGCCCATTGGAAACTCAGTGTGCAATGGTGTGTCTAAATGAGTGAGTGACCAACAAGGCCACAACTTTTGCATCAGCTTATCTAAGAAAAAGAATGAAGTGTCAAACAACTTTCTTTAGGGAAAGGGTATAGTGGCATTTGTGAGGAGTGAAAGCCTTGCAGGCTGGCCTTCAGGAAAAGACTGCCAGTTTCTGGAGCTGATCTTCTAAAAGAGCCTAGTTAGTCATGTATCTAAAATATATTTTATCTCCCTCATCATGTCTTAAGCAGAGCATCCCCACAGGACTTGTGCTGCTGCTGTGCGCAAATCTGATTTCCCCACTACTCAGAGGTGTCATCTTTGTTCACACTTTCCTTGCCTCCACCCATTGGATAATCCTCCAAATGAACAGATGAAGGCATTCAGAATATGAATGATAAATTATGCTGGAAACCAGCAAGGTTCCTAATATTCTAAGTGGAGTTCTGGAACTGAGGCTCAGCAACAGGTGATCAGTAATAAAAAACATGTCAGCTCTTTTGAGATGCTGGTCATCTCATCTTGTCAGGTAAGATGAAGAATTAAAGCCACTCTTTGCCCTCTCAGCATTATGAACAGCCTCAGGCTTTTCATTCTGCCTAAAGCCACCCCAGGGTGCAGCACTCTGGAGTGTCACAAATACCTGCATATCTTGAAAATCCTTGTAATTTCAGACTCTTTCAGAGTTTTCAACAATGCCATTGTCAATAGATGATCTCTTTCTGACAAAAGGGCACCAGAAATTTTGTGAGAATATGGAATTTATGCATATAACTTTTTAAGGTGAATGAAAACTGTCCATGGTTGGGGAAAGGATGATCAGCTGATCTTCTGGTTACAAATTTGATTTTAATTTGTTTTGCAACTCCGTGCTTTTTCTTTTACTTATTTCCTATGAATATGGAGCAGTACTTTGAACTTAAATAAAATATTTCTAATGTCTCCAAGATAAGCATTTATGCATTTAAGCTTTTTTTTTCATGAAACAAAGCAAATTGCTGGAAGAACTCTGCTATTTCTTTGTACAACTGTTGGTTTTCTCTCACAATGTAGTTGTCCTCTTTGGCCTTAGGTAGTTGTCCCCTTTACATTAGATAAAGCCATACAAACATCAGTCAAAGGAAATTTATACAAGAAATGCAAGACACGCAAACATAGATTTTTGCATTAGCTGTTATCAGACAAGAAGGTTTTAATATTAAAGAAAAAAACACTTTGGAAAGTTACCTAAACCAGACAAAATATTTTATCTGAACTCTGCTATGGAGAAATAGCTTATGAAACAAAAGGTGGCAGTTGAAAGGTAAAATATAAAGTAACAGATTTTTTGGATTTGGATGGCATATTTAAACTGTGCCTTGACTACAAACAGCATCCTGCTTTGGGGGAAGATATGATTGGAAAAGTTGGTTTGAAAAAGGATAAAATTTACCACTTTCTGAAAAGAAAGAAACTTTCCAATTTTTTGTACACCATTTCCAGCCCCCAAGTGATGAGCAGCCAAGGGCTGGCAGAGGGCACGTGGGTGAAGATGTACAGCTGGGGCAGTGGACTGTTGTCTTCGACCTCCACATTTGCTCCTCTGCTTCAGAGGACCAAGTTAGTCCTGCTGTTTGCAAGCAGAAAAAGGCTACACACAAAGAAACTTTCAGGTTAGTGTGGGAGAGAGCTATAGAGCAGCTTCAGATTGCTTCTGGGCCATTCTCAGCTGCAATCATAGGAGGCATGTGTTGTGTGGTGCTCTGCTGTGCTGGCAGCACTGGCTTTCAGAAGCCAGACCCTTTTTGGAAGCTCATCAGCTTCCATGACTTTTAGATCAGGGAAATATTAGAACATCCAGAAAGATGCAGATACTGCTTTTTAAAAAATGTGGTAATATCAAATGAATAAACAACAAAAGAATGGCTTGTCCATTGAAAAGAATTTGTCTTTATTTGAAGAAAATATTCTTCTGACAAAATAAACATGTTGAACAAAATGCGCAAAAGTACCAGGAAAATGGACTCCTTGAAATTAATATTATTTTACCAGGAATGTTCAAAATTTGAAATCAAAACACTGTTTCTATTAAAATCCAGCTACTTTCTGGAAACACTTTCAGAATTTCTTGACAACATGCAGTATGTCTAAAATGATACTTTAAAAAAAGGTGATTTGAGTTAAGATGTTTATAAAGTGAAAACATGTTCTGCTGATCAGTTGTAGCTGCCATAAAGCCCCTCTCATTTCTATGACTCCTCTGCATGAATGTAGCCTTTTTTGGAAATCCTGAGGGGGCAATATGTGTTCCTTCAGAGAAACACTAATTTTTTCAAAGACTCATTCTTAGATGAGTGGAACTTAAGTGTTTAGACTTGTAGCCTGCACCTAAAAGCTCAAATACATTTCACTAACTAGCAAAAAATTATATTTCTGCAGCTTAAGCTTTACTTGTTATATATGAAACCCCAAATCACTTCTATTTTTTTTGTGTGGTATAGAAGTAATTTCACAGGATATCTGGGTTTTAATTTTCTGTTGACTACAAGTAAATAATCACCTAATTCTGAATGATAGGACTTCAAAACATGAGTGTTTGTAATAGGAAACCTTATAGTAACTCAATTTTAAAATACAACTAATTTAGAAAATTGAAAAAAAAAAGAATTTTTAAGGAAATTTGAACAGAGATTATTCTAAGGACTTTTAAAATTTTTATCATGGAATTTCAGAAGTACCAAAGACTTGAAGAGACCTTGATCTTCAAAAATCTAATAATTATTTATCATTTATCTACCATCTTCTTCAGGTCTGCTGATACAGAAAATGTTACTGGAGTCTGGAGTAATGTGTCTGGAGAAGAGTCTACTTTTGTCTGGAGAAGAGTGGAGTCACCAACTGCTAGATCAAAAGGGGCTGTAAAAGGATGAGGTAATGCTAGGTATTATTTTTCAGCCCACATGTTCCAATAACTCCATTGCCATCTCTGATGAATCACCCTTCACTACCTTTTTCTTCGCATTAAACAATAATAAATATCTTAAAATGTACCTTGCACTTCCCGAGTACTACTTCAACACTGTAGTTTCTATGGAGACAGGATTATTAGCTTATTGCATTTACTTACTACCCTGATTCTGTTTTCTCCACTTTTGCAACACCCCAAATATTTGATAGCTTCCCAGATAAAGAATTCTCCATTCTATGTGCTTGATTTTACAGATTTCCCTGTAATTTCTGTTTGAGTTAAAGCAGTCCTTGTGAAAAAGGAATCCAAGTTAAATCAGATTGTAAGTGATAGCAAACATGCCAATATATTGGGGAAACAGTTACAATGTTTGATTGTGGTCACTAGCATCATATTTATTTTAATTTTCCAGCTAAAATTAGTTCAAAGTTTGCTTTTTACAGTCTTCTGGACCCATACCTGCTCTCCTCATATTGCATAAGATAGCAAATAATGTCCCTGGTGTCTAAGCCCCCTAGGGCAAATTTCATCTGAGTTTGTTGATCTAAAGCAATTCAACTTGTGTAAATACTCTTCTCCACTCTTTCCCAGTTCTAACCTGAAATCTCATTCCTGTGTTACTGAGGTTAAAGGTCATATCTTCATGATTGCTATTGACCTTCTTATCAATGAGGGGATTAAACATTTGTTTTCGTTAATCATCTGTCACCTTTTTTTTTTTTCTTACTCCTGATCTTGTTACTGAATGACTCACATCTCTCTGTTCACCCTTTAAAGCTCTTCTTTCTCTTGTCCTCACATGCTTGTGCTCTTCTTTCCTACTCAACCTTGTTACTCTGGTTAGTTTCCACTTTCTTATTGTGACACTCACAGGTTTGAGATATTGAAAAAATGGTGATTTCAATCAGCAGGTTTCCATCTAGGCTTGTCATTCTCTCTCCACACTGAGACAGGTCGTGCCCAAGTCCTTACTGTTCAGGAAAGTGCTGTTTTTTCACAGTGATTTTCACCTAATTTTCCTACAAAGTTTCATTCTCATCTATTCCATCCTTCCTTCCCTTGAATTCATTCTTGCTGCTTCCAGCACATCCAGAATTATCACCTTTCTGTACCATGTTGGTTTATTTTCCCAATGACAAAGTGGATGGCTAAAATCCCCAAAGCAGGCTCTGTCTCCTTGATGGGCTTCTTACATAAAGCTTCATCCTCTGGATAGATATTCATGGTGATCTGCCTCCTCCTTTGCTGTAGTCCCCACTTTTGTTGGCCTTTCCATTGCTGAACTTTTTTCATCGGGTTAATGTGGTGGTTTAAAATCACCCTTCCTCATTTCCCTCACTTATCTTTAATGATCAATTGATATTCCTTCCAGCAATTTTTTAGCATATTAATATACCCCAGTAAGTCTTTATTATACCAGGAAAAAAAAATGCATTTTTTATAATGTTGTGATAGTATAAATTCTTTTCTTTCTTTCAGTGTCTATGCACATACAAAGTTTTCAGCTAATTGAAGCACTACATTTTCTTTGTTCCTCTTCTGATCCTGTTATCATAAGTGACCAGTGGGTTCTTGGAAGTCATGTTCAGTTTATCCTAAAGCAATCCCAGTAAGGTTAGGAAAGCCTATGTACAATGGTACATTCCATGCTTTTCCAAGCTGAACTGCATTGTTCCTACTATGAGGTAGAATATCATATCGAGAAAATCAAGGTCATTACTGAGATTCCAGTTTTTCACCATACACTAAGTTTTGGAGCACATTTTTATTTTTCTGATCCTTTATCCATGACTGAAAGGATTATGAAGGCAGACCATAAAGGTAAAACCTCTAACAGGAGGATCTCTTCTGGCTTCTTTCATTATCTTTGTGTGGATAAAGTGCATGGGATAGTTAACACATGAGATTGACAGGTCACAGAATAAGTTCCTCAAATGTTTTTCTTTCAGTTGTGCAAGAGTAGGAAGAATAACGTGTTGGGCAGCACTCTTAGGTGAACCATGGTTCTCAATTCTGTTTACAGTTCATGGTGTCACACATCAAATTGTTCTAGCATTATTGTTGGTATCAGATCATAAGAAATAATGGCTTAGTATGTTAAAAATTAAGAAATGTGTTTTAAAAAACTATTAGGAGCAGGTGTGAGATCAAAGCCAAACTTGTACTTTGCCACTTGCTCTCTCTCATTTTTACCTTCCCTGCCTTTTTGCAGGATCTTTTTGTCCCAGCCACTCTCATAGCTCACAGTTGTGATGTCTTTACACTGAAAACTTTTCGTTCTTATTTGTCCAATGTTTAAGGAAAAAACAAACAAAAAAGAAAGAAACAAGCCCTGGTCCAAACTGGAGCCATTTGCAACTACTGTAATGTAAATAGTATGTGGCCCAGACATACAATGAACTGAGGGACTGCCAGTACTTTCTGGGCCCACACACTTGGAAGGGGGTGGAGGGAGCAGGAAATGATTAGCAGAGGGGAAAGGCAGAGCTCCACCAGGCAAAGCTGAGGAGGCTCTGCAGTTTCAAGCACTGCCAGCCCTGCTCAGGGCTGTCTTTGTGCACATGTTGAGATGAGGAAGCTGCTTGAGGTCAGCCAACTGGGCTGTTTCCACACTCGCTAAAATTCTGTTTTATTGGCTTGAAAGCACTCACAGGTTAACAGTAAATAACAAGGATGTAGTGAAGAAAGCAAGTAAAAAGCTTGTTTTGAATTTAGAGGTTGCCAATAGCACTAGCTGTGTTAGTACCAGAAAAAAAAGCATCATAAATATCTAAAGTACCTCAGAGTAACTCAAATAATGAAAAAAATATTTTGGCTCTCTGCTTGTTTTCATTCACATCTATAAGCTTGCACACACATATTAAACCTAGTTGTGCTCTTTGTAAATTTAAAGCAAAAATCATTTTATTGAGTCATCAGCTGGAAGAGGTATGAATTCTTTCAGTCAGTAGGAGCACAACAGATTTTCCACAGGATTCTTTGAAAGTCTCCTTCGTCTGGGCTGAACCATCACATCTGGCATAAACTTACTTCTGCTGACTCCAAGACCCACATCCAGGACATGAATATTCATCATGTTACTCATACTGGGTTCATTTCCCTCTGATGTGTTTAACTCCCAGCACCAGGGAGACACTCAAAAACAGCTGGGGAGATTTTGCCAGGTTTTACTATTCAGGCTAAGCAGGAAATAATTTTCACATCCCATGAAACTTTCCAGTACAAGGGGGTTCTTTACTTTCTTTTTTTCTTTTTTTTCTTTTTTTTTTTTTGTATCCTGCTTTAGCAAAAAATCTTGACTAAATACAGGTTTTCAGTGAAGAAAACAAAAAATTCCCCTTACTCACCTTAAAATAAATCAAACCAAGAAAATAATCTCCAAATCAAGAAGAAAGGCCCATTTTCCATGATTCAGGCCCCAGATGTAAACTGGGATGCCCTAACACCAAGTTATCTTTTATTTCAGTAAACATTATTTCAGTCTGTCTCTGCACTTCATTCCCCACTTAAAATTTCAGCTTGAATCTAAGAGTTTGTTTTCCCAATAAATCTTCACTGAACTGACTGCTGAATTTTCAGATTCTAAAAAGTATAACATTTTTTATATTTTTATATAAAGAAAGAAAATCCTACCTAGCTTTACTTATAGCATTATTTGAGGACCTTTAAGAACATGTAAGAAAATTTGTGCAAGAGCTGTAGAGCTTGAAATACAGTGATTGATATGACTTCTACGGGCTCTTTGTAAGATCACAGAATCACAGAATGATAGAATCACAGGATCACAGAATTGCTTGGGTTGGAAAAAACCTTGAAGATCCATCACCCATGCCATGGGCAGTAACACCTTCCATTAGACCAGGTTGCTCAAAATCCCATCCAGCCTGATCTCAAACATCCACTCCCAGGAATGGGGCATCCACAGCTCCTCTGGCCAACTTGTTCCAGTGCCTCATCACTTTCACAGCAGAGAATTTCTTCCTAATTTAAACCTGTTCTCTTTCAGTTTGAAGCCATTCTCCCTTGGTTTGTCACTACATGCTCTTTATTAAAAAGTCCCTCTCCATCTTTCTTGTAGGCTCCTTTCAGGTACTGGAAGGCTGCAGCTGGGTCACCCTGAGCCTTCTCTTCTCCAGGCTGAACAATCTCAGTTCTCTTTCCTCATGGAGGAGCCCAAACAGCTCCATGTCCTTCCTGTGCTGGGACCCCCGAGCTGGATGCAGCCCTGCAGGTGGGGTCTTACAGGAGCAGAGGGGCAGAATCCCTCCCTCCTGTGCTGGCCACACTGCTTTGGGTGCAGCCCAGAACACATTTGGCTTTCTGGGCTGGGAGTGGCTGGGTTGTGTCCAGCCTCTCATCCAGCTGCACCCCCAAGTCCTTCTCAGCAGGGCTGCTCTCCATCTGTCCATCCCCCAGCCTGGATTGATACCAGGGGCTGCCCCAGGTGCAGCACCTTGCACTCACTTATTAAACCTCATGAGATTCCCATGGACCCATTTCTCAACCCTGTCCAGGTCCCTCTGGATGGCATCCCATCCTTCAGGTGTGGCAATCACACCACTCAGCTTGGTGTCACCAGCAAATCTGCTGAGATAAGTTCTAGGATGCAAAAGGATGCTGTCCAGTTCCCACAGCTGTCTATTGAGCTTTCAACAAGTGGCAGAAAGATGACAACTGTTACCTTCTTCTGGGTAATTGAAGGAACTGTGGCATCCCATTGTGGCTGGAAGCAGGACACGGGGTGCTGTGCAAGCTCTGCTTGCTGCATGGCCACCGCCTGGGAGCTCCAATATGACCAGAAGACCTGGCCATCAGCCTTAACAGAGACAGGAAAGGAAGGCCTGTGAGATGACGGCAGCTTAACATTTTATAGATTTTGAATTCCCCGAATTAATCCCAGTTTTGAAATAGGCATTGAATAGCTAGTATTATGGCTAGGCACAAAGAGAAGAAGAAAACAAAGATGCTTCTATATGATTAAAGGCCAATTTTATCTAAGAAATAAAGAAAATCACCTCTAAAATCCTACTGCCTGAAGTAGAAGCTATCAATACTGGATAAAACAGAAGTGACAGGTTGATGAACCTAAAAAATACAACATAATGCATGTAACTCTTCCAAAAAAAGCAGGAATCTGTACTAGCTTAGTCATTGGCAGGTTAATGTTTACCATTAAAAGAGGGAAGTTTAGTGTTAAAAAAGTTGACTTCTACAAAAGAATAAGTCTATTCAGGGGAATGAGTCTATTTCACCTTAAAAGACATTTCCCATTAATGCAACCCATAAACTCTCATGTAGATGTTTGACTTTGTCAAATATTTTGTATGACACTGACATATTTAACATTAAGATATTTGTGTATAACCTGAGCTTTAAAGCACATTTTAATATCTCATTAAAATTCCACTTGGAGAACATATGGCATATAAATTCATTTGTTATCTTGATTGATGGCATTTCAGTGAGCACTGTTTGAATCTAGAATCAAAATATAGTCTTAGACCTAATGAAGCAGACTGTGCAGGCTGAACTTTTTGTAGCTTCCCACAAACTGCCTCAGTATTTTTTGGCAGCAAATTTGTGAAACACATCACAAGGGACAGATCAAACATACTTTTAAAATATGTAGTCTGGTAATAATTGTGATTATATGTGTGAGAGAAAAAACAGAGATTCAATGACTGATAACATTAAATAATGGTATTATTAATAAATAGAATCATCTGGGAGAAATGGAAATGTGCTTACAGGGAGAATTGTTTCCATTCTGTCTGGAACTGAGGGAAGGTGAACCCAATCCCAACAAGTGATGCAGTTTGAAAAACAAGTTTTGCAAACAGCATGTGAAGCATGAATGTCAGCAATGTACCATTAGGTGGTGGCTGAAGGAAAACAAAGAGGCTTTAAATCTGTTGGCTTATATACACATGAGAATAGCAAAAGAAATCTTATAATCAACAACAGCTGAACTTCCTGAACTCTTTTGTGAGTCCTGCATCCTGTGTGTATCTTTGTGACAGAAGCCTCCTGAGCATTTCAATAACTCAGCTTGCCAGTGCCAAGATTTCCATTATGGATGATGTCCAGACAGCAACAGATCCTGTCTTGTTCAGACACCTGTCTCACAATCCCCCTACAGAGGTGCCTTTTTTTGCTCTTGATTATAGGGAGAAACCCAAATGTTCAGTGCAACCCAAACAATTGGATTTTAAATGGCTGCAACTAGCAGAAAGAAATATGATGGCTGTCGTACAGACCCACAGAGGAGTAGGAGTAGGAATGAGTGTAGGAGAGTTCAGCCTGCCATTTAGTTCTTCTGTGCTGCTGCTTTGAGAGTTTCTCCTCAGGACTGTTGAAATATGTACAGCATACATGTAGCTTAGAAATTTTTACTTCACCTCGGAAATGCTTAACTTTGAACTGCATTTTTTGTTTTTCTCTCTTTTTTCTTTTTAATTCTCATTAGCTTAATAAACCTGAAATAGCTCAAGAAAGAATGGAAATGTGTCAAAACATCCCTTCCTCCTCCCACTTGCAAGCAGCGTGTTATTTTAGATGCAGATTTGGGTGCAAATGCCTGGGCCAGACTTTGCTGTACATCAGTCTTTCATACTGAATCTGGGCCTCCTGCTTGGCTCTTCCAGCATACTTCACAGAAATAAGGGACTTGGGTCCCTTCACAGAATATGGGACAATCTTGTGGTTTGCTTTTAGATTCAGTGTTAGGATTGTGGAGTTTTGCCCTGTCCCCAAAGGGGAATAATGAGGTATTCTTTTGTATTGGCAGATAAACAAGTTTTCTTTTCCCCTAGAAAGTTAGGAAATGCAGAAGCTGGCTCAGTGAAGCCATTGTGGGACTGGGCTCTTTGTACCTCAAAGCCTACCACGATGGGCATGAAGGGGCATAACAGCACCATGAGTCCCTCCTTACTCACTTCAGCCTTACCATGCTCCAGAAGAGGCAGTGCCTTCCATATAAGCCAGCATCAACCTTAAAAACAAGTTTTCTTAACTATATGCATACAACAATTCAGGTGTAAAAGTGTCTCATATTGATATTATATCCATAGTATCTCCACAGAGAGCAGGTGTTCTTTCTGAAGGAGGATGCTGATTATGATGATGATAGTGATGATTGCACAGGCAGCAGTTGCTGGGAGAGTTGTTATTGCAAAGCAGAGAAGTTCACAATAACAAACCCCACCCTCTCTGCCAGCACACATTGAGTACACGGTACACCACAGGCTAAATTTATGCTTTCCTTTCTAGCTGCTTTTTTTTTTTTTTTCCTTCCCTCAGCTTAAAGCTGTTATATGTATTATTGCAGGTTTTGATCTGTTCTCACCAGAACTGCTACAGGGTCATGGGATTTGACATATTAAGATGGGCCATGTGAAGTTCAGAGCAGTACATTAATGGCTCAGAGTGGGTTATTCAAAACTCTCAGGCTCTCCAACATGCTATCCACCACCCTCCTCCCCTTCACCCACAAGATCAGGCTTAGCTCACATTTGTTTTTAGAAAGCAGAACTTGAAGCCAGGTATTTTGCCACAAACATTTTCAGACTTACAATCCAAGCAGTTGTAACTGAATGCTGTCTCTCACATGGAAAAAAATTCTGTACATGCTGTACATTCTTCAGTGCAAAATAAAATCCAGATGGCCTTTATTTTATGAAAAGAGTGGGACCAGCAGATGAAGAGACAGAAGTCCTTTCTTACTCACATCCATTTCCAATCCTAGCTAAAAAACCCCAACCAGCCAAAAGCTCTTGTGACTGGCCAAAGGCAGACAGTTACTGAATTATGAGACAACAACATGAGGAGAAACATGTTCTTTCTAAAAGTAAAAGGACATTACCAGATGTAAATTGAATTAATATAAGTGTTTATCATCTTGCAGTCCAAGAAGTCAATTTTTAAAGGCATGCTGGACAGCTTGGCATGTGGATAAGTCAGGTCTGATGAAAAACATAGGTTGCTGCCAGAGAACACTGGGAAAAAAAATGGAACAAGGTAATTTTGAGTGGAAAATGCAGATGTTGTTATTGATAAAGGCTGGATGGAATACTCCAGGGCTATCAAGATACTTTCCCAATTTCTTTTGAAAGAAACTCTAAACAAGTTTCCCCTAGTTTTGTGCTGTGGTGGAAACAGTTAACTAATGGTCAGTTGATGCCCTCTTCCTGCCACAGCATATGAAACCCAAGAAGAAATAAGAAAGGATCCCCAACATCCATTTAAAACTCAGTTAAGATTTTCAGAAAGTTCAATTTGCACAAATAAGGAAGACAGATATTCTTTTTATTTTTCAACAGTATTACAAAGGGGGCTTTTTTGAAATATATTTTGAAATGTATATAACTTTATAGTTGCTGTTTACTCTTATGACCTCCTGCTCTTCCTTCCTGCTTTGCTTTTAAAAAGAGAAAAGTAGAGAAAAATCACATTTTAAAATATGTGTATTTCAGCCAAAAGAAATTTTGTTTGTCTTTTAAATCCATTAAAATATTAGAAAAAAGATTAAGATTTTTTTTTATTTTAAAAGTTCATATTTAAACAATACCCCCCATTATGGTGAGAAGATTTAGATCTAGACCTATTAATGGCTTTGAAGATAAGTCAAGCACTCAGTTCTCAGAAATCAATTAAATAAAAGTACTAAAAAATTTAATTTAGTTTGGATGGGAAGAGAAAGGGAGGGATCTGTATGTTCCAATGTGGCAGGAGAATAAAACAAATTAGGAAACTGCCAAGGATGCAGAGGAGTTTTCCTTAGGTAGAACAGAGATACAAAACAACAAAGCAATAATAATATAACAAAATGTAGTGCAGAAAGTGGATTTCCTTCCAGAGTTTCCTCTTGAGTTCACAAACTGTATCACAGTTTTCTAGGTGCTGTAATAAGGGGGAGCAGCCCTGCCTTTTTCAGGTGAAATTTTGTTGACTTGAAAGCACTGGAGTTTTATCCCTATTTTTAAAATGAAATAGAAGGTTTTATTTCACTCCAAAAATTCCTACATTAAATACTGGATCTCCACCCCTTAAAGAAAACCTCCACTAAACCCTGTGTGTTGTTGGGGTTTCTTAGTTCCGCTAACTGACTGGTTTTGGTGATTTGGGAGAGGAGGTTGAAAGCAGAGGTATCCTGTGCAAACCCCATTTTTGCTCATGTGCACATACAGGAGCGTGCACAGCTCTGTGTCCATAAGCACACAGACATGGGGGATGTGTCTGCATGTACAGAAGGGTCAGAAACACCCACATCCAGCAGCCCTGCTCCCAGCCTTGGGCTGTGCCAGCTGCAATTACCGTGCTCCATAGCCCAGCCTGCCCTGGCCAGCTGCTGCCAGGTGTGCCAGCCTTGGTGCCAGGCTGTGTCCCAGGGGAGGGAAAGCAAGGCTTGCCCTGGGAGAGAGGAGTCCAGCACCAGCCTCCTGCAGTCTGAGGGTGCTTCTGGATTCTCCCAGCAGCTGTTCTGCCTTGTGCTCTGCAGGCTGGCTGCTGTCCCACGGCTGTGTCATGGCTGTCTCCATCAGCGGCTGCAGGATGGAGCCTGGGATGCTGCTGGCAGCTCCAGGGCAGGTGCACAAGAGCCAAAGAGTTCAGAGGAGAAGCACCAGTGCTCACTACAGAGCTGAGAGACTTCTTGCCTGAGGGAAACAGCATCAGACTGTAGCTAAATGCTATCAACAGCTAGGAATAGTTGCTTTCATTTGGATCAGAGGTCGCCTATCTCTAAATTGGCTGCTGTGAAGGAGAAAATAAAAACAAGAGCTGTGAGTCACAGGTTCTGAGGGAAGGGATGTGTAAAAGACTGTAATGGATTCCTCCCTGCTGCTGACATCCTCCAAACTACCCCTGGGCTGTAGTTTGATGAAGGCAGTGAAAGCTGATATTTCCATACCCAGATATTTATTTAGCCAATATTAGCAAACCAGCATAAGCTCAAACACATTGCACTGTTTTGTGTGCTCAAATCTGACACACCATGAGAGCAGAACTGAAATGATCTGATTTCATACTCCTTAATGAGTTTTCCTGATACCAGAGACCTCTCACATGCACTCAGCTTTGTTCCAGAAATGACTAAATAAGCTTTCACTCAGGGCCAGACCTCTAAAACCAAAAAAAGTTGGACAACAGTTCCTGTAAACTGTGAACTATACAGACAGCTCTTAAACATCTTGCTGAAACTATGTTGCTGATAAAAACTGGCCGCCTTAATATTCAATCACATTTGTTTGACTTTTTTGCTGTTTATGTATTTTATTCACATTCCTTTCCTTACAAGAAGTCTTGAATTACATGAATTACATGACTGAACAATTTTGAGAAAGTAAATGCTACAGCAATATAAGTACAGCTGGAGGAAATTCCTGTTTTACGTAAGCCAGAAAGTGATTTGTATTTTCAGGAAGAAGTTGTGTGTTTATGGGTTTGTTTGTGTATTTTTTTATTGCACATTCTCTTCTCATGCACCAAAAACCTGTTTTCAGTATCATTGTTCATTCATATACCACACAAGTCCATCTGTTTCTGCTACAGCTTCTTTTGTTGGACATGGTATTCCAGACAAGGACACACAATTGATATATACAATATTATCAATTAATTTGATAACATTTCTGTACCTTTGTTTACAAGTTGTTTGTTTTTATAAATGAAGTTATGTCTTCAGCACACATCTTTACTGGATCACTCATTCTGACTGATAAGATACCTTCATGGGTGAATAAAGTTATTTTGGATTTTTGATGTTTCTATGAATACTTCTCAGTGTTCCATTTTCAATCTTCTATTTATCAGTCCTGAAAAAGTAGTTTGATGACACATTCTGCAGCATTATCCCTAACATTCTACAAGGAAATTTGTCTTGTCTGGCAAAGGTGTTATCTGATGTCACAGAGAGAAGCAGTTCCATAAATTTTTTTTACTGTTTATTAGGTTTTATTTCAATGAAAAATTTTGCCTTGTTAAGCCAGGCAACAGTTTAGGAATTTTTTTCCCCTCTAAGTTGTGTGATTGCTCATACTAAAAAAAACCCCAAAAAACCACAATGAATTTTTGAAAACTTGTGGACCCTCTTTAAGAGCTCAGTGAAATAAATTTGCATATTTTCAATTAATTTATTTTTAAAAAATTTTACTTCAATAAGCTTCAGGTGAAGCCTTGAGACTGAAGTTGTCCCACACAGTGAAAAAATGCATTTTTAAATTTAAATATTCTGTGAGAAAGCAGAGACCCAGGAGGATTAAGCCATTTTCCATAATTTCCAATCTAACTAGAACTGTCTTTTGGAAATAATTTTGGAGACTACTTAGAAAATCCTACCTAGTAATAGTAAAGGTTTAACAACACTGCAGTAAACTTAACAAGTTACAACAGTTTATTCTGTTTGACCTATTTTACCTAGAAAAGAAGAAGTTATATTTGAGAACTGTGTAGAAATGTTTATGCAAACTGACTCTTGGTCTTACTGCCTAACTGTGCAGGTGACAAATGGAAGGACTCTTTTTTCTGTGTTTGTTAGACATTACTGTATGAGAATTCCAAAAAAAAAAAAAACCTGATGAAGAGGACAAAGGATCCTGGGCAGAATCACCTGGCCACCTGGCAAGCAATTGTCCTATTCTAGGGAAATCACTGATTCAGAAATCAGTGATTTTTATCTCTGTATAATTACTGTCCTTCCAGTCTGTGGTCGACTCCATTTAGACTGCAAATTTTTATAGGCAATAAGATGAGACTCATTTCATCATAGGGTAACCTTAGAAAAGTCAGAGTCTCATTTCAGTTATTTTTCCAGTCTCTCTGTACATTTAATAAAGAGAGACAGACACTTCAGGGGGTGAATCATCCTCCTTGTCTAAGACTGCAATAACATTAATTGCTCTCTGAACATTATCCTCACTGCCTCTTGACAACACTTTAAACCAGATGTTAAGCTATGGACAGATAAACTTAAGTGAGATGACTCAAGCCCTTTCATGCATTGCCTGATATCTTATCAGAGTTGCAATTTCCAGACACAACTTTAGTAGAAATAAATAGCAGTGTGTTGGGCCAAATGGAGGCTGTCATAGTTTTACAGTTTTTTGGTGAAAATCTCCTAGAGATCTTAAATTTTCAAGGGAGTTCTCAGCCTGCATTGGTCAGAAGACCAAGCCACATGTCTGCAGTGATTGTTACTTCCCTTTTTCATATATTATATGGAGTGGGGCAATACTGATTTACCCTCACTGCTTTGCGATACAACACCTCAAGGGCCCCAGAATGATGAACTCGTGAGCTTCATAAACAGCAGGACAGGATCTCTGCTGACCTGCCTCCTCTGCAGCTGAGAGCCCACCTTGGTATTTAGGCCAGCTCTCATGTCACTCCCTGCTTCCTTCTTATGCCACAAGGCTTCAGAAAGAATGAACTGAGAGACAGGTTTATTTCTACTCATGCTAACTCAAAACCGAGTTTGATATAAAAGTGCTTCATCTAAATCAGATTTAATATAATTTTATAGTCCTTTAGGGCCATTCTTAAGCTGCAGAAAGCTTAAACCACAAATAAATCCTGTAATTCAAGATATATTTTATAACACTGCATCAAAACTGAGACTTTTTATTCAACTCCTATGTTCTTTAACTTCTCTTAATATTTCACCAGAGCTTTCTAACCCAAAAGGATGGATTTTTCAATTCACATTTGCTACGCATCCCTAGAAGTTGACACAGAATATAATTTTTAATACAATTACCAGTAGAAATATATTTTAGAGAGTAGGTAAATTGCCAAAGTGGGGTTCTGGGTGACTAAACACTGTTCAGTTCAAAGCAGAAGGCCCTGCTGCAGGGCTTTCTGTATGGGCAGCATCTTCTCTGTCAAGAGCTCTGCTCTACAGGTGATTTTGTGCTAACTCAGCTGTGCTGCACCCCATGGAGCAGTGAGACAGCGAGTTGTGTCAAGGAGCTGCAGGCTTTCCACCCATCCTTAACCAGTCCATGTCTGGGCCCACCTTCCACATCTCAGAAAATATCCATTGTGGGAGTTGAACATGAACAGAAGTTTTGGGTTATGTCTTACTCAGCTCTGGTGCCAACACACATGGGTAAATTATGTGACTCTATAGGTCTTGGTACATATATGTTGCAAATTGCCTTTTCAGTGAATCCAGAATGACAACTGAAAAATGGCACATCTAAAGTTTCTGCACAGCAGAATACCCAAACATTTCTGTCAGCAGTTGTCTTATCAAATATCCAACTTCAGCTGCTGCAGACTTTTGTTTTCACTTAGGGAAAAATCCATCTTGTGAAATAATTGTCAAGAGTTCTTGAAAAACACATGAAAAATGAGAATTAAATATTCATGATTCATATGCTAAAATTCACATTTTTCTATGGTCTGTGAATGCTGATCTCTGAAATGCACATGACAGCAAATGGAAGGAGAAACTTTGCTTCGAAGGGGATTTTATAAAGGTAAAGAACCCAATTTAGCAGTTCTACCTTTGTTCCTCCTTTTATCATCCGGCCAGGTAGGTTATTGTCTTTTCTCTTTTCTGCCTCATTTTAAAGGGCAGCTCCATTTGATCACTTACAGCACACTATGGAAGCTCATTAGGTGGGAGGTCTTCCTTTTCAAAATGTTCTAAATATTAATTAAATATAAATTATAAATATTATTTAAATATTATTATTTAAATATTATTTTCTAAAGTGTCTTGAGAACATTCTAATTCAAATTTAAATAATTTCAGATAAATGCATTATGTTGTATTCTTTCACTTGCCAGCATCTAAATAAGAAATAAAATATTTAATTTAAATTCAGTCTGGCTTTTGAGTCCTAGAGAAACAGAGTTTGCAAGACAACAGCTACTAGTTGAAAGTGAGGGTATTTCCCCAACATACTATCCTTCAGAAGAGGTAACTAATACTTCCTATAATATTTGTGTTCCATTTGGTAATATTCAAAACTTTTCATTTTCAGCTTTGCTACCTCAAAGCAAATGATGATTTGTCTGTATCACAACTCTAAATGAAGAAAACTCACAACAAGAGTATCCCGCAGACAGGTCAGAAGAAATAAGATTCAATTTACAAAAGTTATATTTGTGTACTTCTCTCTCTGAGACTGTAGTGACTGTCAAAGCTTGTCTCTAAGCACTGTTCTGACCTATTTATTCTTTGTATATTGCACCACATGTTTGTAAAGTGGCAAAGAAACTTCACAAGCTGTGAAGATCTTCAAATATATTCTGTGAATTCACATATAGAAGGATAGATTTCTTTTTTTTTCACTAATTGCCTCTGTCTTCTCCTAATCTTTGACTTTCATATTTGTTTATGTTGCTTCAATAAATTAAATCTATTTTAAAAATTAAATAACAGTGATATTTTCATGTAAAATTTTTCATGTACTTTTAAATTATAGTGTGAAGTGTGCACAACAAATATTCAACTAATTTCAGCTAAACTGACTCGACCCTTTAAAAATTGTGCATATATAGGTATTATCAGGAGGTATGTGTTTCTAAACTAAAAGAAAAAAATTCCATTTTGATTAAATTAATAAAGCTCTAGTAAGTCAGTAGAATAATGCTAAAAAATAGCAGCAGGATCTAGCTCACAGCATAAAGATTGTTTCCAATGTCAAAAGTACTCATTTTTGTTTGATAGACAGATTTCTGTGAAGATAAAATGTACCAAGAACAGCATGGGTCTTTATGATATTCAGAAGTGATGCTAGGACAGAGTAATTTTGGAGAGTTGAGCCAAAGTCATATTGTACATCCATGGAGCTGGGGCTTCTCAGCCATTTTGTTTCCTGTAGTAATCCATTCCCTCAGCCAAATTTTTTGTTTTAATACTGGCCATCAAGAGATAAAGCTTCTTTGCCTGAATGAGACCTGAACCCCAAAGCCCTCTGGATTCACACCTGAACCCTGATACTGACTTTCAATTTTCCATAGGTCTCTTGTTTATTCTTTTATTTTTTCATTTGGCACAAGTTCTGCAGTATGTATGTTAGGTCCTGTTTCTGTTAGGCATTAGGCATTTATTCTGCTCTGTTGTTCTCTAAAATTGCCCTCAACACCCCGAGCCACTCAGCCCCTGAGCAGAATCCAGTTTACCCACAGAAAACCAAATTGTCTCAGAGAGGAATCCACAATGTCCGCGAGACAGACTGTGAGCCAGAAATTCTGAGGACAGGAAACAATCTTGGATTTACTTTGCATTTTTTGAAAGATGCCTGCATCCTCTCAGGACTCTGATTTAGGGATGTGAATAGGCTGACCCATTATCTGAGGATTAAGAAGAAAAAAGGATACGTCTACCAATCCTGACAATTAAACATCTGAACCTCGTCAGGCCTCGCACAAATGTGAACAGAACCCTTAGTAACAGAAGTGTAGAATTTTTAAAGTGCATTAGTGGCACAGATGCAGGTATTTAAAAGTTGTGAACTCTGGCAGCAACTTAATGAAGGCTTTGAGAAGTTTGATTTTGATCTTAGATTTAAGCTCTCAAGGTTCGTTGTGGCACTTATATAACCAATCATGAGAAATATTTTTTGTGTGTTTTTGGAGTTGTGATGCTCATGTCTGTACAACTGTGAGTCTGAATGTGGAGGTGCTGATGGCCACTCGCCCTACACAGCCAGAGGGCTCTCAGGGGATTTACTGTAATTAAAACCATACCTATGGCTGCTCATAATGTATGGACTACTTGCACTTGTGCATGTTTGTGTATATTATCCACTGTACTCTTTTTACTTCTGCTTTTTTTGGGTATCATTAGTGTTTGGGTATTGATCATCATTGATCAATAACATTGCATTTAAAAACATTTATCTGATGTATTTTTACAACTTTTTCTATAGTTATCTTGCTATTAATTTACTTGTTTTAAAAGATGTGAACAATTATATGTATAGAACATCATCTCACATTTTATAAAGTATGACAGAAGAAAACCTGTCATTCCATATTTAAAAGATAATAAAATGACTCAATATTGAAACAAAATATTTGCCCAAAAGCCTATTACACAGGTAGGGGGAGAAATGAGGAACCTAACAGAAAACATGGGAAAAGTCAGAGTGTCACTGCCTGAGCTAGACTTAGGGCTGGAGCTGCCAGAGCAGCACACTCTGCTCACAAGGGAGCAAGTCACATGTGCAAAGGAACACAGCACCCCCCAAAAGGGATTATCTATGCCACTGTAACTATATATCCATTCTTTCTTCATATGCAGATAGCAAGAAAGAGAATTATGTGGTATCATGTTATCCATTAAAGATGCACATTCTTATCACAGAAATTCAGTGATTTCATCATAACTCTCCCAGTCAGCGTAACATTAGACTTCCTTCTGCAGATTACTGATTGCAGGCTCTTAGTGCATGATCAGATTAATCCCAGGATGGGGGCTGTGTGCTCAGACCTGCACAGTGTCCCATCTAGAAGCTGTTAAAAATATGTGAATTTTACCTGCATTCTGCCATTGAGCTGGCACAACAATAAGAGCAAGAAGTTCCAGACTTAGCTATACATACACATCAGGAACTGGAAAATCCATTATGCACAGTGGGTCAGGAGAGCACGGCTAACTGAGACAATGCCTGACAACAGTGAAAACCAATCCTGTGCATCAGACACCCTCTCCTTTCCTACACACACAGAAATAATTTGTTGTGCTGCCATGGGGAGTGCTTGCTATTAGTGGAAACATTTTCCTCTCTTCAGCTTTCAGTTTTGTAAAAGGCTGGGGGAGAAAGATGCACACTTCCCTTCCGTACTAACTGCAGGCTCAAGACGAACCCAGATAGGTAATGTGATTAATAATTAAAAGCTATGTTAGCAAGGGACACAGTATCTGCTTCTACATGTGAAATTCTGCCCCAGGGTTAGGTGGAAGATCTGCACTCTTTAGCTTGCTCAGCCATAGTGCTAATATTTTGCACTTCTCTGTTTTGAGTTATTTTCTAGCAAGATTTAGATGAGCTCTTATTCATTTTCATAGTGATTTTTGATTACCTTATTTTTTCAGTGGTTTTTTTTTGTTTGTTTTCATTTTTGTTTTGGTTTTGGTTTTGGTTTTGGTTTTGGTTTTGGTTTTGGTTTTGGTTTGGTTTGCTTTCTTTTCTTTTAAAATTTTGTTTCAATAAACTGAGACAGCAGATACTTTTCTTCAAAGCCCTTCAATTAACAAGGAGGTACTCAAACTAGAACAAGTCAACACATATTAACCTTCAGGTGGTAAGCAAACCAAAAATTCCTCTGCCCAAGGACAGCAGTTGAAACAGTTACAGGGAAAGAGAATATGGACAAAACGTGATATGATGGCCATTCTCAGCATTGTCAGGTCTGATTCTGTATTCTTCAGGTGCTGTTTTGCCACTGAGCATGGACTGGACAAAAAAAAGTCTTTAGGTTGGAAGAGCTCTCTGACCAATTCATTTATTGGTCAGAGATATTATATTTATTATTATACACAATGTTATGTATTTAAGCATCCTTCAGGAAAAATAGAAGCTTTGAAAAGAGGGTTTATAGACATGTATTAGAAATATGTGAGGAGCTAGGTGAAAAATATGGACTTTTTTTTACTTCTTGACAATCTAGTCTTCTTCAAAGAAGGAAAACTCCACTATTTATGTTTATGTTTGTGTTAAACATCTTTATGTTTAAATGACCAGAGAAATGTCAGGAAGACTTTTTTTTTGAAGATGCACATGGCCATAATTTTTTTGCAGTGATAGTTTTAGGTTTGTAAACTTCTAAACTGGGTACAAAAATCAGCAGAAAACTTTTCATTTTATTGAATGAATCTTCCCACACTCGGTACCAAGGCTCTTATGGTCTGTTTTTTGCTGTGTATATTCAGGCTCCATTAAGCTAAATTTTCACATGGGAAGTTTGTCTGACATTTTTTATTTATTTTAAAACATTTTTTTCTTTCCTCAAATAAACAAAGAAGTTGTAAGGCACAATTATTTCTGAATCTGAAATACTTAGGTTAGCAATCTTAATTTTCATAGCATTTCAACTATCAAACAAACCTTAAAATTACTTTTTATACAAATATCAAATTATATGACAAATGCTTCTTGCTATATGAATCACCATAACTTTGCATGCATACTAAAAATTGTGTTTTAACTTTTAATGTTACAAGTCTTTGGGAATGTGCCTAAAACACTAAATATTTTTTGCGTCTTTTTTCAAGTGCCTGAAAAAACACAGCTTGGAAATGGAAGTTGCACACCCCTCTGATTTTTTATTTAAACATTCTGAAGGGATCCTAGGATCATGTTCATGAGTTTCTTCATGAAGTTCTTTCTGGATACTGCTAGAATTCTCTTACTGTATGCTGATGCCATTTCACTATTTCATCTCAGTCACAGGTACCTCCCCTTCCCCCCAGTATTGCTCTGTTTGACTATTTCAGGAAAACATGTCATCTTGGTGAGCTGGTATGGCACTTCCAGTGCAATCTCTCCCACTTGGCTTTTCCCTGTGTCATACAAAATGATTTTTGTGCCTCTCTGACTGTAGCATTAAGATGTGGCAACTTTATGTGCTGACTGAATACCTGCTTCAGGTGTGATTAAAAAGGCCAGCCTGTCGTAGAGCTTCCTCTCCTCCTAATCTCAGCACAGTTCTGTAATAAATTTCAGGTTATGTCAATCTTTATCTACCTTGCCCAGCCTCCAGAGCTCTTGGCAAAAGGCATTGTTTGAGCTACATTCACATCCCATTCCTATCCCAGGGTAGTTAATCAGCTTCTGAGAGATGATGAACAGAGATTTGTTTTGTTAAATTTAAAATAGTAAACCTCACTTGTAGGAACTGTAGAAAGGACTTGGAATTCTTCATCACCCTTGCTCATCTTGATGTGTGTTATGATTAAATTCCAAGACTTTTCACTCATGTGTACAAAAAGAAATTTCTGAAATTCATCTTTAAGAAGGTTTATAGCAGCTAAATTTCAAAGGGACATCAGCTCTGTTGAAAACAGGAACAGATTCAATAGCTGAAGTATAAGCCTACAGTCAGCTGGTAAACTTCAAAATTGTAGCCTAGAAAATGAAATTCCTATTTGCCCTACAGGGATTGAACTTGTGACATCCCCTGTTATACAATGCATATGTAAATAGTAGTAGTAGTAATAATAATAATAATAATAATAATAATAATAATAATAATAATAATAACAGTAATAGCTTTCAGTTCAATTTTCTTCTGCCAGTGTCGTGGAAATAAAAAGAAGTTTTAAAATTGTTCAGAATTTTTTTCTGGCATTCATAAGTGAGCATCTCCAGCCTAGAAGACAGCAGAGTCAAATTTCAGGCTCAAAAGAAGGCAGAGATGGACAACCTAGTAATGACAGGATTTCAGAGTATATGCAAGACAAAGTTTATAAACACAACTAATATTTACTGTTAGGTCAACTGATACTGTTTTAAAGAAATAAAAACAGACAAGTCAAATCTTGAAACTTGTATTTCTCCAACAGTATTGGCTGACCTACTGGAAGATACTACTTGCAAATGTGGCATAATGAAATATTTTATCCGTGATGATGTCTGGTAGTCACAGGCTTCCTATCTTGCACTTTGCAAGAACATTTTATTACCAAAAACAGAGAACATATACTGGAGGGAAACGAATGCATCATACAATAGACAATGTAAATTTAATCTAAACTTTGTTTCTAAACTTTGAATGTAATCACAACTACTATATCAGCCCTTTAGATCAAAAACCAGAAAATCCTGAGGTTTTCCTCCTCCTATGTTATCATGCAAACCAATGATCTATTATTGGAATCTATTTTATTAGCAGCACAAACAAACTCAACTTGTACTTGAAGAACAAGTGCAACCTGTACTTGCCTTAAGGAATAAACAGTGAAACATTTATGAAATGTGTAAATTATCCTTAAATGACAGCAAAACTGTAGAACAGCAAGTCTTATTAAAATTCTGCTAAGTGAGTACAAAGTTGGTTGGCTTAATGTGCATTTATATATTTTTAAGCAGGATACATATTGCATAAACCAAGGAACTCTGGGATTTTTTTTTAAAATAGATATATCTTCACCCATGTTTGTCATAGCTCAGGTCTAAGTAACTTATATTATTATTGTTATTCTCTAGGGTTGACTAGCTGCTGCTGCAGCCTGATCTTTCACCAAGCCAAGAAATGGAGGAATTCAGGGAATTTAAACCTAAACCAGTAAGAGCTTTAGTCTTCAGTGCCATTTCATGCTCTATAGCTGAAATTGCATTTGAAGTGTGCTTGGAGATTTGTTAAGACAGAGGTAGATGAAAAGAAGAAAAGAACGGCTGTGGAAGGGAAAGAAAAGCATAATTCAGAGAAAAGAGCTTCATGCTGATCCTTGATGCTGTGAATTCTCCTGTCTGAGAAATGAAGATCTATCAAAATGAATGTTAAATTAGGATGTATGGCTTTTGAGCAAATAGCATGGTTTTCAAGTCCTCTGACTGATATATAACCATGCCACAGCTTTTACCACTAGCCAGGAAATAAACCAGCCAAGTTATTTAAACTTTCTCCTCTCCAGAGTTACATCTGGAAGGCAGCTGTGTGTCCTCTCTCCTTCTACCTACAAAGTGACCCAACTACCTTCCCCAAAATGTCCCTGGCTTTCCCAGCTGGGATCAACAGAACTAAGATGGCTGGCATGAAAGAAGCAGAGACATGTCCAGGCTCCCAATGGCCCAGTGGGATCAGGTCTTCAAGGAAAGAAAAGATGCTGTTTTGTGTTTGCGTACCCTGAGAGACAGTGTCCACTCCAGCTTACAGGGCTGCTACGCCCCTCATCTCAGCCAAAGTGGATTGTCAAGGGAAGGAGGGTGGGACAGCATGTTTGTATTCAACATTTGTCAGTAATTTTGTATTCTTCCACTTAAAACAGAGATCTCTCTAGGTTACTGTCCAGCAGCTCAAGGACCAAATCTACACCGTCCTACTCTTTCCTACCATCAGAGGCTGGGCATTGTCTGCCCACTTCTGATAGCATGGTCTTTGTCCTGAGTTTATGCATTGTTGCACCTGTGGAAGGCAGCCACCTGTTCTGTTAGTTGTATCAGAACAACTGGAAATATAGGCAAGAGGAAATTTCTGACATCATCATCTGGCTGGGGAAGTGTAACAGCAAAAGCAAGTGTACAGGTCTGGGGAAAAGAGACATACAGCAGAAAGCTGTGTATCTCCTTGAAAATTGATACTATGCTACCTAGAGAAAAATATATAACTTTGTGCTTCACCTTCCATTATTTGGTCACTTATAAGGTATTTCACAGCCTGAAATTGCACTTGTTTCCATGTTCTATTTAGGCAAAGGGTTTCTCTCCCTTGTCTCAAGCATTCCCAGAATGACTTGACAGTACTGCATTATTTTTGTTTTGCATTTCTATGAGGAATTTTGCACCTATGAGCTTTCTCAATGATGCTCCAGCTGCGTGCTGACTAACATAAAAAGTTTGGTTTTTGCCTTGAAGGCAAACATGCACTTCTCTTTGGGGAATCTCCATGCTGGAATTTGTCACTGAGACATTAGATGTAGAAGATTTAAACCATCCCATCAGCTACTTGATATAAACATACAAATCACAATAAAAGGACATCTTGCTTATACATGGGGGCACCTTTTGCCCAATAGCAATCAATTTTATGAGAAATAACTATTCTACTTAGAAACATAATGTCAATTTAATTTTATTGGTCGGAAAAAATGCCCTCACAATAAATAAGGAAGAGAATTAAAACTGAGGCCAAACACACAGTTTGTGATGTTCTTTTGTAAAGTTGCTTCTCTTAGACAGCAACAACCAACAGAGCTTCACCAGTGTCACTGAAGTTTCTCTGTCTTACTGCAGCTAAGGATTTGATCCTGTTATTTGAACAATTGTGCAAGAGTGGCTGATGTTTAGGAATTAAGGGGAAGCTAGACAGCCATGTGGTGTCACATAAGCCAATGATTTGGCCTTAATTTTGTCTGACTAAAATATGTAAAGCAGTGGTCATGAAAACAGTAAGTAAAGACAAAGCAGTTTTGTCCTAAAATTGCTTAACGAAGGCAGCACTGGCTGAACAGTAGCACTGGTTTTTACTGACCTTTCATAAAGAAAAGGCAGTCTGTCTGTCATTATGCAAATTCAAGAACATCTGTTCCATGAAACCCTGTAATAATGCCTGAGGTTTGCATGCTATGAGAATAAAAACTGTTTTGACAAAGGCTACAGAGCATGCTTGTATCAGCCAGACAGCCCTTTTTTCTAGTCCAAGTCCACCTCAAGCATAGGGGGGCCAGACCTTCAGCTGGATTAATTGTTGTGGCTCAGTGGAACTGGTTTCTCAGAATACTGTTTTATTTTGTGAATAATGAAATCTAAGAGGTAACCCCATTATCAGAGCATTGCTATTTCACTGGTAACAATGGCAGCAACGGATGGGTGACACAATGGGAAGTGTTTGTTGCAGCCTTCCTATGCAAGCCACAAAAGAGGCACCAGGCACTGTGTTCAGAAGTCTGTCAACGACTAACTCACATCTGCTTTGGTTTAATGAAAAAAAAAAAAAAAGAAAAGAAAGCAATATTGACAGCAGATATAAACAATAAGTGGATGTCTCAGTTCTGTTTCATACTTAATAAACCTCAGGAAATACTTATTAAAATATATTGATTTTTCCAACACCATTACCACCTCTGAATTTAAATGATGGAGGGGCCGAGGGCCGTGAGTGTTGGGGACTTCTGCACTCCAGTGGCAACTGCTAGAAATATTAGATATAGAAAAAAAAAGATGGAGATCAGACAGGAACACAACGTACAGCTGCTCACATAATTTTTTAGGAAGAGCAGCCACAGGCTGCTTTCATAGGCCTAAGTAGAGCATGGGGGAATTAGAGCAGAATTTCATCTTACTAACATACGACACAGCTCCTTTTCAGCATCAGAAGCAGGAGCCTCCTCTGTATATAAAGCCAAAAGATAGCTTTATCCTTGGCTGCAGGGGGAAAGAGGAGGCTGTTTGATTCTCTGCACTGGGGTAGTCATGGGCTAATGTCAGTCCTTGCTAGAGGACCTGCTGTACAGACACCATCACCTTTTCAGAGCCTAGCTGAGCAACATGGGACTCAAAAAATATTTCTGTCACACCTATTTTTAAAAGTACTTATTAACTTTCACATCACAGATATTCACAGATATATACACCAATATTTGCAAGGGCTCACAATCAGCTGGGAAGTTTTCCTCTAATATCGGGTTTTGTTTGATTGTTTGTTTTCAAAATCCAGCCTAGTTTTTAAGGGTGGGAATTTAGCCAGCTTATCTATAGGAATGCAAACATTAGACATTAGGTTTAAGTTGAGAAGGTGCCTCTGGCTGATCACAGATGCTTAATATACGTGTGAGGGTTCAGTGTCTGCCTCTGTCCATGTCTGCTCACTGAACACAGGGTGGAAGCCAGGACTCAGCTCACACCACCCTCACAGCCTCCACATAGCTAAACAGGGCTGAAACAAATCCTACCCCAGTGCCTGTAACCCAGAAAAGGTTGTTGTAAGTGATTTGATTTAATTTGCCTCAAGCAACTAAAACCAGGCAAGAGTCTGGCATTTGTTAAACAATGTGGCAGTTATTTTGGGGGTGATGGTGAAAACAGTGCAACCTACACTATCTCTGGTCTCCTTTCAGGAAGTCACCACCACAGCCAGCAATTGCTGATGTGGATGTTTGCAGGAGATGAGCTCTGTGTCCCCTTTTCTCGCTGCAATGCTCTTCCTGCCTGTTGAAAGTGAAGCAGTGTAGGACCATCTGCCTTACCACCACAGTGCTGAAATGTTTGTCTTGGTCTGGAGAGACTTTCTTGTGCAGGATGACCATCAGCAATGGTTCCTGCAGTGAGTGGCCCTGGCAGAGCTCTTGGGAAATGGCTGTGTTTCAAGCACAGAGGTGCTTGTGTTCCTGAGGGTAACACATGAGAAATGGGCTATTTCTGGCCGTTGTCATCATGGACGGGTACACATCCCATGGATATTTTTTCCTGCACTTTGAAGGTTGGGGGTGGCATCCTGGGTTGTGCTGCTGGTTTCTCTTAATGTTTTTTTCTGATACCTCTCATATATTCCCTCACAAATTAAATTTACCTTTGGCAATGATTCTAGCACCATATCAGTTTTGAATTTGTGGGTTTTTTCCCAGTAAATATCTGGGACTAAAATGTTGAGACTAAACTACACAGCAGATTAAAGAAATAGATATCAATATTTTTTTACCAATAAAGAATAGATCACTTGCTTTTATATAGATTAGGTGAATGAAAATAGCAGATGAATGGTTAAAGCCTCAACCTGTTTACTGCTAAAATTGAAATGTTTTCCACTCCTTAAAATTCACGCAGATGTTTTACCCTCAAAATTGGCATTACTAATTCTTAGGCTGAGTGAGCTGAAATGTGACAAGAGAAGCAAACAGAATTTTTTCTTACAAGATATAACCAAAAGGTCAGAATTATATAAAGTGTGCTGACACTTTAATGAAAAATGATGCTCTTAATCTGAAATTACCTTCTTGCCTTTCTAAATGCAGTTATTGATCAAATATAGAAAAATCTATAGTGTTTTCCTTCTCTGTGTGAATCATCTTGCTGTCCAAGGTGGAATTCAGAAAAGGAAAAATGTAAGACAAAGCAACAAAAGCTGAAAATCTCCTAAATCAACTGACCTTCATATAGTTTTAAAATTTTAGAAAGATAAAATTTCCTAAAACATTCCTAAAATAGAAATATTAATGAACCTTTCAAGACATTTTAAATGAGTTATATCCTTCCACCAGCTCTACAACTGCAAGCTGTAGAGCTGGTGGAAGGATATAACTCATTTAACAAGCTAACTTGTTAAAAATAGAGCATTAATACTACATTTCCTACATTTTTTTTATTGCTTTCATTGCTAGTGTTTGTGAAATGTTAATAGACAGTCTCATCACCCAATATATGCCTGCAGCTTTAGCTTCATGTCAACATGCTATTATTATTGTGATTACTATATAATGCATCAGGAATTACTTCTCATTATTGTTTTTAGTCATGATGATTAACTTGGATGCCTTCCTCAAAAGATGCAATTCTGCATATTTATTTGAAATCATAAGAGACCTTCCTTCAAACCTGAGACATGCCAGAACCAGACAGACAAATTATGTCACCAACTCTTATTTTATTACTGGTTACATGTCAGGTTTGTACTCTTTGGTGAATCTATTTGTGAAGCAAACAACCTTGTTTGGTCACATTGTATACGGATAGCGAATAACACATTCAGTTAACTTGCTTTCCAGAGAGGCAGAATGTGAGGAAGCAGAGATCATTTATTTATGTTGTGATTCATATTTTAAAGCCATCATTTATTTATAGTGTTGATGCAGTTTTCTTACTACCGTCATATCACAGTTGCCTATGGTTTCAAAAATAGCACAAGACCCCATATATTCCACAAACCAACACCCCATCACCACGGGCCATGAGTGCAGCTTTCTAGTGTACACTGCACAGAAGAACATCACAGCAAAACAATCCTTCATGCATAATTCACAAATCCAGTCTCTGCATGCTTTATGCTCTGATGAATTATTTGGTTTTGCTGAGGTAATTCAGAATGAGCTAAAAAGCAAATTATGGCAGGCATGTACTGTAACATTATTATTCTGCAGGCCTGGATTTTGAAATTACTGTTTTTGAGACCTGATTCCGAAATATAATGTATTCAGCCTCCATTATATTTCAACCCAGTGTCTTATGTCTGAGGATGTCTGTGGCCTTGTTTCAAAAGATTACACTGTCCAGAAGCTCTATTTGATTTCTTTCTTTTTGCCTGAAATGGGCCTTGACATTTTAAAATCATTAAATGCAATCTGTTTGAAATGCTCACAAAAGGTCACAAAGACTATGGGACTGCCCCTGCTACACTGCACCACCACAGCTCTGATCCACTTTAGCAGGGGGACTAAGTGCTGAAGGCATTCAAAATCGAGCTCCTAATGTATTAAGTGCATTAGTAATAGTCACAGCTCTGCTAGAATTTCCATTTCAAGGTCTAGATTACCAAGAGAAACATGCTGTTTGGGATGCAGTTGACTTTAAAAGGGTTTTAATATTGTGTTGGATCAGTTTCCTGAGCAAACACTTGATCGTTTCAGGCTTTATTTTTTCTTTTCCTACAAAACGTGGTCTGCCTTGTTTTGTTTTGTTTTTTTTTTTGTTTTTTTTTTTTTTTTTTTGTTTTTTTTTTTTTTTTTTGGTAGGGAGGAGAAAGAGGAAGGTAAAATTAATATAGTTGAGGCACAGTCTGAAATAAATCCAACAGCATATTGCATGTATCGGCAGCTGTTTACAAGACTCTCTTTAATTTCACACCAAAAGTATCTGATGACAACCTAAGAGAAAAAGGAATAACTATAGAGAAGAGAACAGCTGTGACATGAATACCTTTCTTTCACACACTACATTGTTGTCTATTTGACGTCAGAAAGACAGTATCTCAAGTTACTGAAAAGAAAAAAGTTCACCCATTTGGAGAATGAGATCTTAAATGCACTAAGGGTGCTAAATTTAATCAGGTTTCTGTAGCACTGGGTCAGGTTTTAAGACTGTCTTCTCCATTACTGAAAAAGTAGTAAGCCCTAAATCTCTTCTGCCAGGTCAGATTATGACCAGACATGGCTTCTTAAGAAATCCTCGCGCTTCCATTTCCAGCTGTTCCTCCTCCCTCCTCCCCCTTATCTCCATTGTGCCAGGGCAGTGTTCTCCTGGCCACTGGTGAAACCTTCTTCTCACCCTGATCCCAAGTTCACAGCACATCTGTGTGGACAGCTGTGCTGGCACAACAGAAGTGGCTATAGAGGCTCATGAGTGGCCTGGATGCTCCCCAGAGCATTCCCACCAAGCAACACCCCCAGGGCTACAGCCTAACTTTCAGCTGAGTACTCCTGTGCCCCAGGAGCAAAAATCCCAGCCACCAGAATTACAACAGCATTGTTGTAGGAGAGAAGCAAATGCTACCATTTAGTTTATCCAGGGTAATGCTGCCAGTCCAGCTGTTCCTCACAGCTCTCCTTAGCTAAAGAGATAAGGCAGGCATCAGATCTGGCCATGCTTACAAACCTGCACATATCTGTGTGTTTATCTGTGCATTTTGGGCATAGTGAGAGGCCCAAAAGCAGTGCACGGGCATGCTGAAAGATCACAACAAAAACATCTTGGAAAACTCAAATGTGGTCTGGACTGAAAATGATACAACCCCTTCAGTATTTGCATTGAAATTTTTTGTCTTGCAGGACAACTCTTCCTTGCAACTATTTTGATCAAAGCTGTAATAAAGTGCTACAAAATCAGCTCAGAGAAGCCCATCCATATTAGTAACATTTTTTTGTCACATTTAGTTCCAAAGGGATGCAGTTTACTGTATGGATATCTTAGTGAGATAAAGGCCATGATGCACCAGTGTAGATCACCATTGGTCTTATTTGTAAGGTGCGACAGTTTATGGAGATTGCAAGGGCCACATTCAGAAAAGGCTACATGTGATTAAAGTGAGAATTTAAGGTTGTGGAATCAAAGTGAGATCTGGGAATCTCACTCAAATCTTTGTTTATAATCCAGCACAGTCACTCCTGAATTTCTCTGAGAGAAAAAGGTGATAGAATGGAAGGTCTGTCCAGTGTGGCAACAGCCCTATGAATACAAGGATGAGGTTACTTCCTCCTCATTTAGAAGTTTACAGCACAGACTTCTGTCTCTGAGCTAATTGTCTAGACTCTTACAGTCATTGGAATCAAGAATTTCTAAAAGGCAATTTATCTGACCTGTTTTAAATGAGTCTGTGAGGAGAAAATTCACTACACCTTGGAAATGTGTGTTCCAAAAGAGATCAAAAAGGATGTGTGGATGGTGACAAAGGCACTGCAAGTTAGGCAAGAAGGATCCCACTCCAAATAAAGGATACCCAGAAAAAATTATTCTGGCATTCCCCAGATTTAGACTCCAACTGATCCCCATTTATCTTCTGTTATGGGTGAGTGGGAACAGGTGACATCTTATGGACATGTTTCTTTGACCCCTGAGAAGCACCGTGCTTCCTGCAGCCCCCCTGCCCCTGACATCTAAGAAGTGAAGCAGTGCAAAATACGCAGTCACTCATAAATGGAAACTGTTGACGTGTGAAACGTGCATGTCCTAACATCTCATCAGCTTTACAGTTGGTGCTATTTTAGGCTTCCACAAATGATTTGTAGCAAAGGTCTGGCAGGGCCAGCAGTAACTGCAGAAAAAAGTATCGCTTATAAGATAATTTTGCACTCAAGAAAGTTACACAGGGTTCTTGTAGACAAATGAAGCTCCTTCTGTCCCATGCCTCACCACCTGTACCATCTCAGGTTTTCTCTTCTGAGGCCTCGTGCCGTGCAGTGACCTGTGCAAGCCGTGACTAGAGTGTTTCTGTAGCACTAGGGCTGGTTCTCTGCAGTGCTCATGGAACACCTAAGCACGGCATCCTGACCCTGGGCTGTGCTCCCAGGCCCAGAGACAGGCCATGGAGTAAGGACATGTACAACAAAGCCACAAATGAACAGACTTCCCTACAGCTTGCATCCCTCACTTTGCCCCTGAGCTCTACTCTGAGCACGTGCCCTATCCAGATTTTCTCCATGTTTAACTTACTCTTGGATAGGTGTTGGCATGAATTTGAAATCTGATGCTGAAGACGAATGTGTTTGTGATCTGCAGATGGATAAATTCTACATCTGAATAAATGTATAGGAACTGGTTCAGAGAAGAGGAAAGAAACAGTGACATTATTGTATTTAGGTTATGTTTTGGTGCCTGCGCAATTAATTCAGAAAGTTATCTACAGCAAGATAGCAAGATATTTTTAGGATGTGGTGGTTCAATACTGCTAAGCTTCTGTAATCCTTAAGTAGTTCTTTTACAGTGCACTTTAAAATTATATTTTACACGTATGTATGGCAGTTTGTAGTCTACTTAAAATAAATATTTCCCATATATCCATATGCATGATCCACACTTATTTTGTAGTACAAGATGTGCTGACAGAGATTAAAAGATTGCAACACAGCAGAAGGCGTTGTGCTATCTTGCAAGTGCAAAGTAGGTACCTTTATCTGACTCAGTTTTTAGCATCTGTCTTCCGATTCATAACAGCTCCTGTTCCACATAAAACTATAATCACCTCTCCAGCCTCATTTCTTCAGGCATGACATTGTAGGCTCTTTGGGGTTGCAGCAAATAAAAACCTAAATAGAAGTTTAAGTCCCAAGTGTGAAAATGCTTAAACTGCAGTTTTCTTATTGCAGACTTCAGTACTGCCTTTGCACTGGGGCAAATCACCAGAGCCTTTCAAGTGAGTCTGACAATCGCTAATAATGCCTGTTTTTGTTAAAAAGATGTAACACCTTGCCTTTTAGACTGGGGTTAGGAAAAAACCCCTCCTTCCTTTACTCCCCATATTTCCTTCCAAAAGTGAATTTCCTTGCTGAAGATGAATGTGAAATTTCCTTGCAAAACTCTAGAAGCAGGGGTCATTTGCTTGCTTGTGCCTCCTTATAAAGTTAATCTGATCAGCCTGAAACTGTGCCTGGGCTCAGTCAGGAGTGAGGCATGCTGAGTGCTGCAGTGAGCAAGCAAGGAGGTGGCAGGAGGAAGCTTGCTGGTTTTTTGTCCATTTGAAGGGGGTGTCAGTACCCATTCTTGCTGGGAGGCTGAGGAATCAGGGCACAGGGATGCTCCTTGGCACTGTGCTGGAGCCCAGCGTGCCCTTGGCAGCACTGCCGCTCATCGTGTCCCAGCCGATGGGCTGGGGCACTGCTGCCAGCCCTGGTCTCCTGCTTCACTCACCAGCACCAGGGATGGGGCACAGGGCTGCAGATTTCACCTCGACAAGTCACAGGATCTGTTTTATTCTGCTTTGTTTTCTTCAAATTTTTTTTTTTGTCCTGGTGGACCTGGAGGCCAGTAAAATCCAGGCTGGCTCCGTGGGAAGGGGAATGGTGCTGCCCGGCTGCTGACAAAGTGATGGCAGTGGAATTATAAATTGCAGTAACAAGTCTTAATCCTCTGTTTTGTCTGTCTCCACCTTTGCCTCTCCCACTTTTTCTGGCATGTCCTTTTTGCACACTAGATTTTCTGAGGTTTTTATTGGTAAATAGCTATGGATTCTGCATAACAGGCTACCTTGTAAGGAGAGCAAGATCAAGCAAAGAAATACAATTTATACAAAAGTAGTATCAAAACTTGCAAGTAAATGAGTGAGTGAGACACTGATCTGTGGTATTTCTATTGCCCTTCCTAACGCAGGTTATGAAATAGGTCCCTCACCTCTCAGCTCATCACCTCATGTGTTGAACAAGGGGAAACCCCTGGAAGCTTGCCCCTGTTTTAGATAAGTGTACTGAGAAAGGAATTTGGCATGTAGCAAATGCACAGGACTTTTAGGTGCCTGAGCTTCCCTCAGGACTGTGGTGGGGGAGGCACACTTCACAGGGATTGCCTGAGCTGAGCACACCAAGGAGAGACTGCAAAATATTCCTTGTTTGCTCCATGCTAATTCTCAAGCAGGAAGTGAAAAATAAGTTTCATGAAGTATCACTACCAAAGCAGGAACTACATGAGCCAAAGGCATATCAACCGTGGAAAAGACTACTTAGAAACATTTAAATATTTTAATAAAAGTAATGAATAATATAATAAAATAACAATATAATTGTAAAAAAATCTTTTTAGGCTACCAACTTGCTAAAAGAATTTGTTAGAGAAGGAGAAAAAACAATCATACTTTCTCTCCTAAGGCAATCAAACTCTCTTAAATCATTGCTTATGACATTTATATTTCCTAAATACATTGCCAACAATGGAAAGAAAAGATCCTCAGGAATGGAAGCCTCTTACTTTTCATAATTTTCACAGATTTTTTAATGAACTCACACTATCTATGAAGGTATTTCACAAGACAGGATATGACTGGCTGTTGACGCTGTGGTTCATCCAATATTTTGAAAGACTAATACTGAAATAGAAAATTGAGTTTGTATTAGAAACCTTGTAAAGAAAATAAAACCTACCCAAGAGAGGAAAATAATCTATGACAGGACACTTATCAAGGAAGGAAGGAGGAAAAGACAATCTATTTTGTGACATTTTTATATTTTAAACAGCAGTATGAGAAGATCTGTAAAAAACAATTTGCATTTGATTCAAGTGCCACTGTATGAAAAATATTCCTCTAAAAAAGAACTTGATAATTTCTAATGCTTTTGAAATTCCATTTTCCAGAACAAATGGCCTTTCCAGAACAGTAGTAGAGAAAGAGAAAAAATTCTGAAAAACGAAAGGTTACAAAGTCAAACACTGTTATGTGAAAAAGTGACAGCTAGGGTTTGTAGTAATTTAATGTTTAATGTATTACTAAATTTTGCCTATAGCAATCATTGCTGCACATTAATTTTTAAAAAAATTCCTGCCCTAGAGTACAGAAAGCCCTCCCATATCAGCAGGTATTCTTCAGCCTGCTTTTGTAATTATTTGAATCTAGATCTCATCCTCTATACTATTCAAATGAAACTTTAAATGCAGGGTCATTAGAGTCCTCTTAGTAATTTATCACTACAACCCAGAGATGCCAAAACAAATTTTTATAGTTGCTACAGAAAAACTTAACAGTTGTTGATTCTCTCCCCTGATAAATCCATGTTGTTTACTGAACTAGTCCTGCAGGAACTAAATGGCAAATGCTGCACAGTTGTGTTAATCCCCTTTCTTGGATGAATGTGGGACAAGCCAGGGACAGAACGAGCAAAGGTCACAGCTGTACAATATTCTTGAACCCATAAAGGGAATACCAGAATCATAACATCCATATGCTTCTAGTAAAGATACAATAATAATCCTTACCTGTTTGAGGAAATGTTACTTTATTCACAAGAGCAGCTCTTTTAAAAGGAGTTTATAATTGCTACTCTTTCAGACAGTGAGGGAAAATATTGTGAGCCTAATGCAACTGGTCAGAAGGGTGTCATGGTTGAGCACTAGGAATATTTCTCAGTCCTCCATTCAGTCTTTCCAGGTGCAGCAATCCTCCTCTGAAGGAGAAAATCCTTTGGTTTTCATCCCCTTTTGATCCTTTTACTTAAGAAGCTGTGATGAGACACATGTCTATAGGGATAGCTGAGCTATCTGTGTTAGATCAGCTACATGTTTATGTTACCAGCAGAGCAGACCAAGAAAAAAATTATGGCAAAGGAGATAAAAATATTTGCATGTAAGATAATAACATCAGAAACACAGCATCATTTCTAAGCCACAGGCTGCTTACAGGGGTTTGTTTTTTGTTATTATTGCTTTTTTGAAATAGAGATATTAAGTTCTCAGTCTTACCAATGCAATATTAGCAAGCTCTCACAGGTAGAGGTGGTAATTATAAGGCTTCATTCATTGGGAAGCATGCTGCAAGCCTGAGGGGCATGGTTTCTTTGTATGGTGCAATTGTACTTCCTTCTCATAAAAGGATGGTGCTTCTTTCTCATAACAGCCAGGTAAGCATAAATTCTTGCCTTTAGCAGACCCAAACCACTGTCCATTCAAGACAGAGGAAAGACAGTCATGGTCCTCAGCAAGTGCTACTGGATTGAGTTCAAAAACCCTGTCAAATAAAGCCAAAAATTTATTGCTCTGAATGGGAATATTCATGTGCTATGCTAATTGAGGAGATCAAGCACTATAGGTGTATCTACATCAACAGTAGGCCAGGCACAAGAACAGAATAACAAATATTTCATTTGGAACCAAAATATAGAAATCTCCAGCTGGAAAATGCTGAGTTGAGGTCCCCACCACATGGGACCCACGCACCTTCAAACCATTATTCAACTTCAGTAAGCTGTTCTCTCCATTTCTCTGGCTTTTCTTTTGTTCTGAGCTGCCTGAGTTGCTTTTGTTTTGTTATGAGGTTCTTTTAGGCCTTTTAAAACACTGCTTGTGGCCCTCAGAAACTGATCTAACACTCCTCACAAAATTCTCAACTTCAGAGCACTCTTTCCCAAAGCTCTTTTATGATGAATATTCCAGTTAGAGGGTTACAACCTTACAGCTGAAGCAAACTACAGACTTTATCAAGGATCCTGTACATGACTTCAAAGAAAAATGCTAAAGCCTTAGTCTTTTCTCTACCTCTAGTTTTCCAACAGTCTTTTTTTCCATGTGATTAAGTCTGTAAGGAAATAAACAATCTCTCTCTAGCACAAATGTTATTTTCTGAAAATCTGTGTTGTTTTTAATTTCTTGATCCAATCTGGTAATTTTTTTTCCAGATCTTCCCACCTGCTCTGTAAAAAGAGCAGTCTGACAGCTTCTCTCTCCTTTTTAGAAGTTTTTTAATTAGTCTAATTAAAAGATGATAGTCTGTCCCCAAATTTCTCATCTCCCCCCACTGCTCTCTCTCCAAGGCTCAGTCATTTGCAAGTACAGTCTCCAGGAGTGGTTTGTGTAACTGAACAATCATCAGATTTAATATCTATCATTATTCTCCTAATGACAGCTTTAAAGATTTCTCCTGTCAGCTCCTGTGGTTTCAGCTCAAGATGATGGAAGTAGATAATGGCAAACCCCTTCCTCCTGTTTACTGTCCCATTTCACACAGCAGTAGAATCGTCACAGCACACACTTGGGGAAAGACCTCTGTGTCAGGAAAAATTGACCAATAACATGCTTATTTCTTACATCTCTGCTTTAGGCATTAATGGCAAAAAATCCCCCAAAACCAAACCAAACCAAACCAAACCAAACCAAACCAAACCAAACCAAACCAAACCAATAAAAAGGAAAAAAAATGCATTTAATTCTGTTTTATTTGGAATTCTGGATAGGAAAAAGCACAGCCAGATGGCAGGAAGTTACCAGTTCATTGACACTACAGGGTTTGAAATTGTGGGAAGGGACTTTGCCACCTCAGGCATGGAGCAGTTCAGAGAAGGACACAGTCACAATTTTAAGCCTGAAGCTAAATGTCACAATCTGGCTCTTAATCAGGTTCTTGCAGTTAAAACCTTTTTCCATGGGACTGTATATTTAATAACAACTGAGGGTGGTGTCTCCAAAAACGCAGGGTGTGAGCAGAACCTAAGGGCTCTTCCCTGGTATTCCAGCTGGCTGACACATCTGAAAGCAAACCTCAGCCTGCTCTAGAAAGATGTAGTTGATGGATTTCGTCACCTCCTCATTTATTCATTCGTGTACCAGTGGCCTGTGCCCCATGACTCAGAGCCTGTTGAACTTCACAATAGCTGTTCTCATGAACCTCCATGAGTTTTTATTTAGCCTCCCCCAAAGAAATTTGTTTTGGAGAGTTTTCCTTTCTAAACACTCCTCCTTTACAGACGTTTGAATAGAAGTTTTCAAAACTCACAATGTGTCTTGAAGCATATTTGGGGAGGGCCAGTTGCAGTACATTTGTAAAAGTCAGCAATTATTTTTTAATCTGCAGAAGGAGATGATTGTGTTCTTCTGGCTACAGCTATGAAGGGGGAAATGCAAAAGAAGAAGCTCTTTCAAAATCTGGAGGGAATCTGGCTTTGGAAGAGTCATGGGCAGAAGATGGGATGGCTTAGTTCACATGGAGCTCTGCAAGACCTTTTCATAAGGCCTGTGTCAAAATGAAAACGTTGCTAAACATTGCACTCTTGAGCTGTTGCATTCCCAGAGGATTGGGCTGGAGCAGCTGGTGTGAAACATGCACCATTTTCTCCACATGGGCAGTGTCCAGCTCCCAGGCCAGAGCTGCATTGTGTCCACCCTCCTTGATCTCTGGCAGGGGCCCAGGGCAGGCTGGCACAGGGGCCACTTGTTCACCTCTGGAGCTGCGCTGTTGGTGGCAGACCAGCAGGACACGTGCCAGGCTGCTCTGGTGGCTGACATCCCCCTCACCCAGAGCTGCCCCTGCCAGGGGCAGGAATTGCCCACCAGCTGGCCAGCCTAACAAGAAAAGACCAAAACTGGATGCAACCTTGATGTGGCTGGTTGAATGCCAAGGCAGGCTTCAGTCTTGCTTGAAGGCAAGTCTGTGCAGACATAACAAAGGGCAGCTCTTTCCCATTCAGTCCCAGTCCTGCCATGGAGCTTACCTCCATCTGAAAGACATGAGATTGTTCCTGCTGTCTGGTAATACAATTAATAATATCTTATTTTCCTCTTGAGTCTTTGAAGATATGTGAATGTGGGTGTGAGAGACTAAGCACAGGCAAATGTGACCTTTCTAAATACCTTAGCATAGACTGAGCATTTTACATTCTTTAAACTGTTCTGTTTTCTAATTTAAAGGACTGGGCATTTGTTCATTGCAATACTAGCTTAGAAGAGAAAGAAAAAAGAGCAGCAAACTTAGGAAAGTAAAATATGTTATAGTCTCAATGTTCTGGTGCAAACAAAGCAAAACTAAGTCTTTGCTTGGATTCACAGTCTGAACCTTGTTTAGGCCAGGCTGCAGTAGCAACGTGAGTGGGAGCAAGTTAGTCCTGTATCTGTGCTTCTAGCACGCCTATATCATAAAACTGGAGTGGCTCACCTTCCTTTCCCTTCAAGAGAGCAAAGAGAAAAACACAAATATCTCGGGAAAGATGTAACAAACAATTTGTAAAATGTAAAGTATTTTTATGGACTATAGTTCAACTGTTTTAGACTACAGTTTGACTCTTTTCTGAGTGCCAGGAATTTTATGAATGAACTCTTTATGGTGTTCAACCAATAAACCTCCAACATTTAGAGGTTTTTTACTGTGTGTTATTTTTTTTTGTATGTGTGGGGGGTTTTTTTGGTTGTTGTTTTTTTTTTTTTGTTTCGTTTTGTTGGGTTTTTTTGTTTGTTTTGTTTTGTTTTGTTTTTGTTTCTGGGGGGGTTTTTTTGTGTTTCATTTCAAACACCTCCAGCAGGACAGTGTAAATCAGAGAACCTGGATGTTTGTGAAAATTATTACTCTTACATGTGGCTCATCTCTCTTACCCAACCATAAAATTCAGTGTCAATATTTCTGAGAAAAAGTGTACTTAACTTCTATTTTTTTTTTTCTTTTTTTTTGGTCAGATGATAATTTATTTTTCCTCTTCACCAGGACCTATCTGTAATGATGCATAATAAGACTGTTTTAGACCACACAGCAGGAGGAAGTGCAGATATAAATAATTTTCCCAGTCCCCACAGTCTTTAGGGAATAACAAAGAGCATACTTTAATAGCAATTGTAGAGAGTACTAGGACTTTTTTGGAGGTAAGGTGAAGAAGAAACATGGTTTATGCTCAGGAACATACAATACTTCAAGTAGATTGCTAAGTGGCATTTCTTCTGGTTAGCTAACAAGACTGGTTTCCTAGCAATAATAGAAGTGCCCTTCATTCTTGGGCCACTCCTAGGGCAGTGGTTATTGCAGCTGGTTAGGATTGTTTCTAGGGCTCATCTCCTTGTTTTCATTCATTTATACAGTAATTAATCTTCAGTAATGTGGTAAGATCTCCCATCAAGGCATCAAAACTTTGTCCAAGGGACATGAGAAAGTCTTTTCCGGTTAGAAAAGCCAGGAAGAACAAAACTTGTCCTAAACCCACCCACAGGGATGACTTGCCTAACCAGAGTGCTGTACTAGAGGCACATGATCTTGGACCAACAATATCCATCCATCCTCCATCTTGGAGCACCCTGGGAATAGATCCAGAAATATTCTCCAGGACCTTAAGTTCATATTTTTCAAATTTAAATAAATGAGAGCAAGCCTTTCCTTCAAGCAAGACTGAAGCCTGCCTTGGCATTCAACCAGCCACGTCAGGGTTGCATCAAGTTTTGGTCTTTTCCTGTTAGGCTGGCCAGCTGGTGGGCAATTCCTGCCCCTGGCAGGGGCAGCTCCTCTGCATTTGAGTGTACTGGCATGGGAAAAACTCAGCACGTTGAGCATGATGTGCAGTTGTGTGTCAAAGTACAGTCTGAGCCTTGGAGCTCATTTCCAGAGCTCATCTGCAGCATCTGCTTGGGAGAGAAGTGAACCAAGGTGATTGCTTCCAGCAATTCGTGGTTTAGGGATCTCTCATGCTGGGGATTGCATCCAGACCTCCGTGTTTAATCTGTCCTCCATGGGTTTGTCTACAGTGCACCCTTACCTGCCTCAAACATTTCTGCAGTAAGTTCTCCTTTCTCCTCAAATGGTCGCCCTTCCATAGACCTCATCGTGCTGGACAACCTTCCATGCACTTAAATAGTGCCATCAAAGATGACATACGCAGAACTGTGGGTTGTTTTCAAGCTGTGGGAACTCAGATATTTATAGAGTGGCTTGACAATGCTTTCTGTCCTGTTCTTTCTCAATAGTTCATCATATTTTATTTGCCTTTCTGTGTGCTGCTGAGCACTGAAATGGCACTTGAAGAGAACTATTCACAATGACATTAACATCACATTCATAAATGTATAAAATAAAATTTAGAGCTGTCATAACCTTCTCTCTCTCTTCTATTTTTGGTTTGATTATATTTCCCACTATTATCACTGGAGGTTAGAGAGCATTTTTGGCACACAGTAGACTTTTTTACATAGATACTTCCTTTATTACCACCCCTTCAAGTGACTTGTGCAGCTGGCGTGGACTGTGTATTCTTATTCTTGGGACATTCTGAAACAATATATATATTGTGAGTTTGTGTCCTGTGGAAGCACCCACTAGCTGTGCTTTATTCAAGAGACAGTTTGTCCTACCTTTTGTTGCACTATTAACCTGCCCTGCCTCTCTAGAATATCTCCTCCTCACAGCAGAACACCTACATTCTTAACTCATGGAGAGTAAAATGTTCTTTTCAGCTGGGAACCCACTTCATAAATCTGGATGTGAATATTTCCAGTGCATCAGACCTGCTATTTTACAAAAATATGCATATTCACAGCCATATTTTATGCAAACATGTACATACCATTAATATAGGAATTTCATTAATGTCTCTTGATTGGGTCTAGACAAAACAAGGATGTCTTCAAGGGATACAATGAGAAGAGCTCATTATGCATATGCAGTTAAATGGGATGAGATCTGTAAGCAGAACTAATATGTTTCATTAGACAACTGATGTAGTTTGAAAAAAAACTGAAGATCTGGGACTCCTTGGATATTTAGATCTGAAAGAGAAACCTCCGCTTTAAAGGCTAAAGACAAGCACAGACCAATTGCTCAGAATTTAGTTAAATATGTATCAATTAGATAATCATCTGAAAAATGACAGCTGGTATCAGTGAAGTAGAGGTAGAGTACCACTAGAAAATGTAGAGTTAGAGTTATTTTTTCCTCAGCACTTGGCTTTTATCAACATTGAATTTCATTTGCAATTTTATCACCCTGTCTCTCCAGTAATGTGAAAGCTTTCTGCAGCTCTTCACAGCTCACTGTAGATCTGATTATTCTGAATAACTTTGCCATTAGCAACCTTTATCACCTCACTATTCCTTGCATTCACAAGATGATTTACATTAAGTATCCATACACCCTTCTTTATTAAACAATAATGGCATACTGGCACGGTGCGACACCACAGCCATATTCTGTGGGGTACTCATCATCAAGATTTTCTAAATTTTGAAGTAAAAACAATTTTCATGAAAATGGCCATCACAAAATCAGTGAGCTGAGTTTTTTGAGTTCTTGAGAATGTTTGAGGAAGGATTCACTTGACAGCTCTACCTAAGAATAAAATAAAGGCAGAAACCTTGGGAATGCAGACCCTCTGGAAAATGCTTGTTTACTGTGGTGAAGATCTGCTTCATATTTTCTGCTTTTAATTATGCATCACATTCTGTACTTTTTCAAAGACTATTACAAAATACTTTCTATTTCACTCTGAGCTGTATATTTATTGACCTCTACCTCCCTAACTTGTGAGCCAGCCACTATACCTGCTGATTTAGAGCCTTGTAACAGGGTGAGCTTTAGTGGAATTGCATCTGCTGTGCTTTGAGATCTAACTAACTTTGATTTGAGCACAGGCCAAACAGAGGTATGGAGGTTTTGTTTACAGTAATTTCCTGTATCTCGGGATGGAAAAAAAGAAAAATCTATTCACCAGTAAATAAATGACTTGCAGCATGGATTGACTTTTCTGGCAGGAAATGAAATTTCATGATTGGTCATGGTATATCCACATGAGATTTGTCTGGGTTTCTGCCAAATATTTAACATAGTCTACATGTATCTTTGGAATTGAAAAAGCTATTATTTAAATGCTTTAATCTGTACTTCAGATAGAATAATGTGCCTGACAAGCACGGTAGATAGTTGGAAAATACTAATTATCATTATTTTCAGGTTCTTTAAGATTTGATAGTTCTTTTTCTGGAATTCCTTTGCCTTTTAAATCTTGTATTAAAAGTTTGAGAAATATGAGAACTACTATTTTCACTCTCAGCATGGAAATATGAATTCCTACAGACGTATTAAATAAGACATCAGTGACAGTACACTGCAGACCCTGAACCTCTCTGTCCCTGGGCCCTACACTTTCCATGCGTGTCTCCAGTAAGGGGAACAATAGATGGGCACCTTTTCAAAACATTCCCTACTTGGCAGCAAAATGAGACTTCACCAACAGTGCAGATCGATGCCATGCCCTCTAGGTTACAACAGCTGGAAATGTTAATCCTTGATTATTATCAGTGGGCAGCTGAATTAAGACCTCACTGAAATAAGTGAGGAACTGATGTTGCTTAGTACCATAGTGCTGTGCCCTCTGTTAATCCATACTGTGTCAGTCTAAAGCAGACAACAAGTGCAGATATCCTGCATATTTTCCCCACTATGGTCATTCCAATACTGAAAGCCAACACTTGAAGTCAGTATAATGTTCACTTAAAGCTCATATAATCTAATGTGAGACTGAATTATGATGCAGCATGTGAGTTTGCCCCAAGCATTTCTGCAAGTAGATTTGCCCTTTACCCTTAAGCACTTCCACATTGGTTACTCCCTCTTCAGCTCCTACAGGTTTTTTTAGAACCACATCATACAGGAAATTATTTTGTAATAAAAACAGAGTGGGCAGCAGGTGGAGCGAGGTGATTCTGCCTCTCTGCTCCACTGTGCTGCCACCCCCACCTGGAGTGCTGCATCAAGCTCTGGGGTCCTGACTGCAAGCAAGACATACTGGAGCATGTCTGGACAGCTGGGGCTGTTCAGCCTGGGAAAAATACAAAAAGGTACCAGAGAGAACGTGTAACACCTTCTAGTACATTCCAGGGACCTATAAGGGAACTGGAGAGGAATGCTTTACAAGGACATGAGGACATGTAGCGATAGCACAAAGGGGAATGGCTTTAAACTGAAAGAGGGTAAATTCAGAGTAGATAGAAGGAGTAAAATATTTTACAGTGAGGGAGGTGAACACTGGAGAGAGAGGTGGTAGATGCCCCATCCCTGGAAACATTCATTGTCAGTTTGGAAGGGACTCTGAGCAACCTGACCTAGTTGGAGATGTGCCTGCTTATTGCAAGTGGAGGTGGACCTACAGGACCTCTAAAAGACCCTTCCAACCCACACCCTTTATGTGGTTTTGTGATTCTGTGATTTCAATTTCATTAAAAAAATTGAATGGAAAATGCTGAAGAACAAATGTATCTTTTGAGGTATTTTTCATGGAAGGTAGAAGACAATATTATCTCACTCTTGTCACTGGAAGACCTAAATCTCACTGCTTTAGTATACATAAATAAATATGTAGCCTGTCAGAACTTTACCACTTTGTAGGGAGGTTTTAGGAGTCATAAAAGAAAATAAGTAGTTTGGTGTCCATTGTGAAAAAATTATTAGCTTCCAGATTTCTATTTTTTTTTCCAAGTTAAACCATTTTTTAGAGATATATTTTCAAAAGGCAAGATAGAAACATGCATGGTAATAACTAAGAAAACTGTTATCAGATTATGCTGCCCATATTTAGATAGTGTTTTATTTTGAATTCAGTTCCAGTAAAAAAAAAGAAAAAGGGCTATGTGTCTGAGTCTAGGAGTGTGAGAAAAGACGTTGTTCATCTTTTGTGAAAATGGGAGTCTCATAAATATGACAAATGCCTTGCCTTTCTACTTGTCAAGAATGGAAGAAATAAGGCTCCTCTAAACCTGGGAAAAGGATAGATTTTACAAAGTGAAGTTGTATTTTATTTTATTTCATTATCAAGGAAATAGACTGCATTTTGTTATGTCTCTTTCCCAAGATAAGATAAAGGAAACATTAAAGAACAGATGGAAATTTGTTTTGAAAGGATATAATTAAGGATCAGGAAAAAACTAATCTGGATTTAAATAGCTTAAAGATGTTGTTGAATGTATTAATATAAGACAACATTAAACTGCAATGCAAGTCAGAGGGTTTTTGAAAGAAGCCCAAGAACTCCAATCTGTGAGCAGTCATAGTGAAATTTGGTGCATTAGGGGGATAATCCATAGAAATTCATGCCAAACTTATTTAAAGAATTTTTAATTGCAAGATTTGACCCTGGGAAATTCAACATTCAAGTCTTTCTGGTTTAGGCTCTTCTCCATCATCTCTGAGGTCTTGATTTAATGAAACTAGAATAGAAAACCCCATGACTTGAAAAGTCAAAAACCCTTTTATATCTATGTATCTACATATCTGTATATCTGTCTGTGTGTGTTATGTAGATTTATAATATATATGCAATGTTAAATATGTATATTTTATATATGTATATATTAAATATTTATAAAGGCAAGTGTGTGCTTAAGCAGTTTCCTGAGCAGAACTGGCTTGTTGAGTTGTGGGACATAAGGATCTTCTTGTTTCAGGGCTTCCCAAGATATTTAGCATACTCTGAAAATCAGTACAAGGCTGATATTTCCAGTTGCCAGCACGATTCTGGTATGTGAGACAAGAAGTGGTCACTGTGCCATCATGTGCACTGCTCATCCTATTGGTAAGAGTATATCGCCTCTCTGCTGAAAGTTTTCAGTAAAATCATGGAGAATATGAGGAAATTTTTGGTAGATTTGTTTTCTTCCAAGGGGTGGATGTATGGATAGATGTGGGCAAAGAATTTGATTCCTTTTACTTTTGCTATGGTGTGGTGTTTGAAGAATAAAGGTGTAAAATTTAAGGGTAGTTTGTAATGGATGTTTCTAGGGTTGCTTGGGGGTGTTTTTGTGTTTGCTTTTTTTATTTGTGTTTCAGATTTTCTTTCCTAATTAAATTTTTAAATGTTAAATAAATAAGTAAAAAAAACCTCTCACACCTTATCCCTTGCCTTAATGAAATGTTAATTTAATAATTCTAAGCATATGGCAGTTTTAAATTATGGCTCTGACATAATAGTTCCCTGCAATAAGCTGTCATGTAAACTGTGATTAAGCACCATTAGAATACGAACACCCACCTATTGTGTTAGAAAACCAAGTTTACAGCTTGTGTCAGCGAGGCAATCTCTCAAAAGATTGGTACCAGCTAGACCCAGCCCTCTCCCCCACACTAAAACACGACTCAGGCAGGGTTTGGATGAGTGAGAGCAGGAGACAATCCCCTACACCTGCCCTTGGTGACTCACAGAGCGCAGAAGATGCTGGTGGAGGATCAGCCCTGGGCTTTCTCTGCCCTGTGACCTGCACTGGGCTTTGGAGTGATGCTGCTGTTCCTGCTGGTTTGCCTAGGCAATCGTCCTCACTGACTGCTTCCCACAGGAGCCTTCCCTGCAGTCTGCACATCCCAAACAATCAGCAGTTCTGTTTGCTTATGGGATTCCTCCCTGCACATCTCGCTGTACTGTTTGCTCTGCCAAGCCGCTACCACCCTTGCTTTGCTGAGAATCACATCAGGGAACTGAACTCTCCAAAATAAGTCTGGTTAATTTTTCATTCCTCACCCTGAAATAATACATTAATTTTCCCCCCTCATCCTCTTCAATATGTGATTCTCACTTGTTCTGTGTCCCCTGCCCCCCTCATTAGGGTCACTCCTAGTTAAAGAAGGTCCCACATTCCTTAAAACACATTCTGTTAATCCCTTACCTTCCCTAACTCACTTATCCCTTCAGCTGGGCATGAACAGTTCTCTGCAGGGCTGTGCTTGATCTCTCACACTCTTTTGTAACATGGCTTCACAAATAACTTAATCAACAAGACTGAGATGGAGGAAAACTCAGGAGGGTGGTGGTGGGAACCTAACCCTCAGGACGGGAACCTCTCAAACCAGCTTTGCCAGCGGAGAGATTGCAGCAGTATGGGACTACACCCCTAGGCACTAGATGTAGTACACCAAATTTCAATCTAAAGATAGAACCTCAATTTATGAGCACTGTAAAACAGACAAAATAACCACAAAAAACTTTTTTTTTAATAATATCGAAATGATTTATGCTAACAAATCTACTATGTCTTAGACTATATCTTAAAATGGTACAAAAACATCAGTATGAGCTTGTTGAAACTCTTTAATGGAATTATGGCACAGCATTTTATTTGTTTCTTTGTTTTTTAAAGTTTTTTAAAGGGTCATTTGGTATTGGTTTGTTAGCTACAGACAACTGTTGAGCCTGCTAATCAGAAACAAAGAAGCAACCTGTGCCCAGAGGTACATTTTCAATTTACAGAGATGGGACTTCAGGGAAGTCTGCACTAGCATTTTTCCCACATGTATGGAAGTATCTTAACCATTAGATCATTCTAGATGTTCCCACATCCTCAACAAGTATTCTGTTACAGTTCAATTTAAATATATTGTAGAAAAGTTTACTGATAATTTTTTTATGACTGACAGCAGGCAAAACTGGAAGGCCTGTGATGACTTGACAATTATGCTCAATAATTTTTTTTCAGTCGCATTTGAGATTAAATAACAAAATAATTTCTTAATTCAAACATTAAAGGCTAGTCTATCTCACCATACTTCTTTGAATATGCCAGTGGTTGCTTAATGAAGCATGAATTACTGATTGTGAAACACAGAGAGATAAAATAAAATCTAAAATTAATAGCACACACCCTCTTACAGTCAAGCAGGAACTAAAGTCTGATTGTATTAATAAATGACAAGATCCTTTTATGAATGAGAGGAATAAGTAATTTAAATTATCTTATTTTTTTAGTATATTTTTAATTAAGTATATGACTTGTCATTTCATCAAATAAGTGAAAATGTTGTCACAACCTGTACCTTGTGTTTGTATACATATGCACAGATTCAGATAGGTGATGCATATGCAAAACTTCTTTCCAGAAATCAGGTGTTCCCGGAGTGGAGAACACAGTCATCTGTGCTTGAATGTCAGTTTGTTACTGCTGGAGGGGATGCCACCAACCCTCCTCTTGTAAAGAACCACTTTGTCATTTTGAGGAGGCATGGGAGAAATATACTGAGGCACAGCCCCTTTTGGGATGGATTGTTGTTAAAAGGAACAAAGTCTCCTTGCAGACCCTGTGCAGTTTGTTAAAAATATGAATTAACCTTGAAAATAGTTTGCCACACCCTTAAATGACAGATCCAACTCTGGTAGTCCAGGAGTCCAGTCTGGGCCATCCATCATCTCTGTCATGCATGGTCAGGATGTTCAACCTAAGAGTCTCTTGCTGCTTCCTGACCTGCTAGTTTTGGCCCAATTGCATTTTACAAGTCCCAGCTCACTGTGTAAAAGGTTTCCACATCAGGCCAGCTTTTAGAGCTGCTTCTACATTGAATTTGACCCATTGTGCTTTTAACAGTAGCTCATACAGAGAGATTTTGATCTTTATATAGGAATATTGTTTTTATTACACTTGGTAAATCAAGCCTTTTCATAGGTTAGATCTGAAAAAGTTCCCACATGTATTTCCTAGTTTCATGCTCAAACTTTGCTGAAGGTAACTCAAGAAGAGGGGCGAGCAGGTTAAAGCGACAGCAGACCTGTCATGTGTTTCATGTGGCTCTAGGAAGGCTGTGACCACTCAGTGAGCACCAGGATAAGGTCCAGCTTCCAGGGCCAGACACCCCTCTGGCAGACCTCTGTATCACATGGCTGTTGCACCTTGGCCCCTGCTTGTTCTGTTCTCCAGCAGCTTCTCTGAGCATTGGTTTGGTCTCTGTAAACTGAAGCCCATGTCCAAATCTCCTTTTCCTGTTTGAAGCTAAGTCCAGGTCCAAGAGAAAATTTACTTTTTGACAGTCTAATCTCCTCCAAATCAATGGAAAATAAAAAAGTACTGAGCCCTCTCTTGTCACAGCTCCACATGTTCTGAAAGAACAACCTTAGGCTGCAAACAAGAACAACCTTCTAGCTACAAAACAGAAAAAAAAAATTATTTCACAGCTTCATTGTAATTTTTATACCTTCTCATTTTGTGCATTGTTTAATTCCCTGCATTGCCTATGCGACTTAGCATCTGTTGACAGCAAGCCTCACCTGCTTACCTGAAAATCCTGAGGGCCATGATCACATCTAAGCTCAGCCTCCCTGAGTGTTTAAGCCTCTCCAGTTTTGAACTTATATGGAAATATCAGCATATTTTAATTAATGCTATTAACTCTTATCAGCAGTAAAAATACGGAGAGTTTGCAGAGTTGCCATAATTTTTCACTTTAGCTTTATCTAATCAGACCCTGAAATTGCTACAATTTCAAAAAAGAAGATGCCTATGTTTAGATCAGTGACAAAATTTTCAATTTCTTCTTTTTCTTCATTTTTTATAAATGAAATTTTTCTTTCTGAAGAAAGTCGGGATAGGGATTAAATCTGCTTAAATCTTGCCTGAACTTGAGTCCAGGCACTTAGGATCCAAGTAATTCTCAGCCTGTGAACCACTTGTGCCTCTTTACCAGGACTACCTAGCCCTGGAGCTCTTTATATTCACTAGACAACTCTCTGACTGGTTTGGGACTTCTCCTGGCATGTATCCTGGTTTGTACATATGATCTAGAGAGAAGGAACAGAGACTTTTATATACTATTGTCTAAATTTCCCTTGCAAAAATTCAGTACAGTGATGCCTGAAGTTGATACTGGGAATTAAAGGAAAAATAAAGTAAAAGAAGATAAAGTCCACTTCTGATTTAGGAGTTTTCAAATTAGTTGAACAAGATCAATTTCATATAAGATATTTGAAGTACTGTCTGAAGAAACCACAAAGCTACTGTCCTTGAAAAATGTTGGTGAATGATGAGGTGCTGAAAGATTAGTAAGGACAAACATACCATATAACTTTTAAAAGGAGTCAAGGAATTAAAGAATAATCAGCTTGATTTCATTTCCTAGGCGAGATCCTGGAACAATCACTCAAACAAATATTTGAAGTTGGTTGTTTTAAATGCATGCTCCAGAGCAAGCAGGAACTCAGTCCTGAAAAAACTAATGTAAGGAAGGTGCAAACCCATCTGGATGTGCATATCTGGGGATCAGTTTTGTAAGGAAATATTTAAGGGCATAAGAGGCAATGAGTATTCTATAGAAAACCATAAAAAAATTTAATTGCATTCATTGCTTTTTATTACTTCACAGATAATAATTTAATTTTGAGCTTAGAGAAGACTGGAGCAAGTCAGGGAACAGGGGCAGGGACCAGACTTTGCATGTGAATATTTTTTACAGAAAGTTGAGAATAATAATTTATCTGTGTACAGAAATGGTAAAAATAGGAAAGGATGGGTTCAATTTGCAATTAGATGTTAGAAAACCTTATATGGAAAGTTTATGCAATAATGGAAGTGATGACCAAGAAGGCCCTGAGTATGCCACCAGTAGAAATTTTTAACTTGTTAGATCACTGTATGTCAGACTATGTATAGCTGATTCTGTCTTCTGATAGAGGAGTGCAGCAGATCCCTCTTGGGAACCGACTATCCCATGATCTCATTATTGTATGAAAATGGCAGAAACACGAGTTCACACTGAAAAGATCGCTATTTGCAAGTATTCCTAAGTTGTTGAAACAACACAACAGTCTTTATCACAAAAGCTGAACCCACTGGCCTCCCTCTGACATTACTTTTCTGTTAGTCTCAAATACACTGATGCTAACAAAATGACCCCCTTTAACCCATGCTGGAAATGGTAGTCAAGCTGTAGGGTGCTCCAAGAGAGCAGGAATAGCAGAAAAGCCAAGACTCCACACAGGTCACAGCAGGTGCTCAGCAGAGGTGGCTGTTTGCTACAGTAAATAAGAGTCTTAGATTACAGCTGAACAAGTGGTGAATAATTTGGGGCAAAGTGTATGCGATATATGCAGAGCACAGGTTGCTAAATTGGTGTCTGTGTGAATGGGCACTGTAAGCTGAGATGGGAGACCTGAACTCCTGAGGAAGCTCTCTACAATCTATCTACACCACAAAGGCCAGAATCCAAAGTAAAGAAAAAGAGAAAATGTCAAGCACAGCAATTCAAAGAAGCTTCTTTAAGTAGAATACATCTGTTTTTTCATCACAGCAGTCTTTTGGAAATCCATCATCAAATGACCAATATGGAGGATATCTGAAATTAAATGCTTCAGGGAGGAAAAACTTTTTTTTTTTTTAGTCAAAAGAAAACATGGAGGATTCTTTCTTTTCTTTTTTTCCTGAAAGAATTAGAGGACCATCAAGCTCTTCTGTTGTTTTATACATACCATGGTTGTTGCTTTATGCTTACCATGGTAAATGCAGGACAGCATTTGGTCAGCACTACTGCACATTTGTTTGCGTTAATCTCATGATAATCAGGAAAATGAATTGATTTACTTATTGTCCTTTGCTCAGACAAAGCACACCACATAAGTACTATTGTTGCCAGTAGAAACACTACTCAGGTGCATAAACATGCAATAACATCCCTGCGCTATCTTTAGCACAGACAAATAATTCTGGTCACTACGTTTTGCTCGACAGTTGCTGAATTTCTGCTGATGTGTTTGGCATTTGGTTGTAATTACCTATTCATCTGAATTAAAAGATTGATCACTGCAGTCAATGACTGATACAAAACAACATGAAAGGGATACATTAATACTGAAATTTTATGTAAGCGTCGTTCCAGAGGGAAAAGAACATATGCAACAGGAAAATTGAGAAGACATCTGTCATGGTAGTCAAGCCTCTATCAAGCTTGATAATGATTATGAATCCATTACCACTGATATATTGTGTAAAGCTGTGGGAATGGGAAGCTTTTCACATGACAGAGAGAGTAATCAACATCCAACAGAAGTAGTCCCATCACACACACACCTGCTGTGTGCCTCACATCAGAATATGTCATTTGGAAATCTAAATGTTATTGGCATGGCAGAAGGAGACAGACAAATAATGAGATTCGCTTGTGAGTTATTTTATTCCTCTGCTAATGAGGTTTTCTAGTAACTAAACAAGCATTTGGTAACTTGCATATATTCCTCAGAATGTGTTGACAATACATGATTTAATCAATACATTTCAAATGCAGCTGAGTAATATTTCCAAACTATTCCTTATGAAGAAAGTCCAACTGCTTGTAATGGAGAAACATATTTCTTTCCTATATATTTATGGTTATATATGTTTTTCTGGGCATTTATACTACTATTAAAAAACCAAAACCACAAATTTAAAACCCCCTTGAATTATGTGGACATGAGTGTGTAGTCTAAAAATGGATGCAAAAATCTTATTTAAAATTAAGCAGAAAATTCTTTTATGTCAATCTTTTTTTTTTTTTCCAGAGCTGGACTGAATTCAAGTGTGTGTAAGAATAGGACCCTGTGTTTTGAAGACAAGAAAATACTAGAAGGTTCCGTCTATGAAAAAATCCATTCAGCTCAGAATCTGCTAAAATCAGATAAAACATGAATCTCATGTGGTGGGTTTACATATAGGAACTGCAGTTCATGTTTTGAAAACAATTTCAAAATATCCCAAAATATGCATACCCAGCATGAGAGTTTACATACACACATTTACATATGCACATACACAGGATGTTTCAGCATATACATACATATACATAAACAAAGCATACACACATGAATATCTTACAAACCATATATTAAATGTTTCAGCAAGTACTTAAGCATTTTTTTTCCTATTAAGTGTTTTGAATTATTGTGAAAGTCACAAAATTATGTCGTGTTTTAACCTTTTGGTTACAGGTATTTTTAACACTTGAATGATCAAATTGCTACTTTTTCCATTTGATTTATTTACATCACTTAAAAAACAAAAGAAGGCATCTCTATATAAACTAAAATCAAAACAAAACCTTTTAGCTTTTTAAATTATGAAAGATATATTAAGATGACTACATAAACTATGCTTTTTGCATGTATCTTTTACACAGAAAGATTCTGGTAAACAGGCCACTGGAGATGAAATCCTATGTTGTTGTGGGGACAAAAGTCTGAAGAATAATAAACCACTAAAGTGGTGAGATGGTAAAACAATACCAAAAATAGCAAACCAAAAGTAGTTTAAACTTTTCTCTCAGACATAGCATCAGTCTAGTCTCTGAGTGAAAAAGATACGTAAACATCACTTTTGCTTCAAATCACCATGGTCTAGCCAGGATGAGTCAAAAGAAAATCCATATAATTGTCACTGTTCTACAAAAAGAGACAGATGTTACGTGACACAGAAAAGGAATCCTAATTTAGTAAATACAAGAAAGTTAGGGCAGCTTTTCTTTTATTTTAATCTTTTTTTCTTAACATAATCCAAGAAATACTGTGACTTAGCATAGGATTTGTTCCACTGGCTGTGCTCTGAAACTGGTTACTGGACTGTATCCTTTGGTTGAAGGTACACGTGGTCACAGCAGTCCTTAGGGCTCCTCAGCACTGCCATGGCTAGGAAAGCACCAGATCTGCAGAAAACTCATGTAGAAATATTCAGAAAAGAAATTTGCCAGCATAGGCCTCATGCAAGATGAAGAGAGTGATTCAGACCAGCAGATGTTGGGAAAGATCATTGGTTCTGGGGCTGATAAGTGGGACAAGAGTTTTTATTATTTTTCTGCTCAATTGCTCCAGTAGAGTCATATTGAGTATTGGTTCTAGCTTAAATATCTCCTAAATTCCTGCCTGAGAGCAATGTATGTAATCCGCTGGCTGTTAAGAAAGATCAGTAAATCCAAGCAGGTGTAGAAGAAGGAGGAGTAAAAGCTGGGAAGAAATGAGGATGGAGAGAGAAAATAAAGGAATGAAAAATTGAAAGTTTTGGGGGGTTTTTTTTGTTTGTTTGTTTTGTTTTTTTTTTCCTGAAAAAGATGTTTGGCCAGGAAAATTTTCTGCCTATGACAATGAGTTCATGAAAATCAAACACCCATTTAAAAATTGTGTTTTGCATAGTATCAGCTGTCTGTGAAAAAAAAAAAAAGTATTTCTGAAACATCTGTAACCTATTATAGAAATCTGTAATTTCAGATCTTGGTTTGTAACTTGAGATCTGAATCTTGGAAAATAGACTCTTTAGAGACTCATTTTTAATTAGAAGAAACAACAGCAATTGGGAGGCTACACCACAGAACCAGAGAAGAACGAAAGCTCTGGAGATAAGAAAATTCTATGATGGTCTTTATTGCCTAAACCATAAATTTACAGTAACATGCAGTAGCAAGAATGTGCAGAAGATATTAAGAGAAAATCTAAGAAGCACAATGAGCCTAAGGTGGCCAGAAGCAGAATGTGCTTGGGATGGAAGGTATCCCAGCATATACTCCATGGACAGAGCTGCTGCATCTGCAAGAAGCCAGTGCAAATGGCCACAGGCAAGGCTGGTCACCCCTCAAAGGAAGCCAGGTAAGCACACATGCATTTTTTTCACTGTGAAGCAGGTTTCTGCAGCACACTGCAAAAACACGTAGCTCCATTTAAGAGATATTATTAAACTTTTCTTCATCAGTCACCGGCACTTATTTGTGGGAACTGCTTGAAGGAGATTGAGTGAATGGAATACTGGCTGGAATAAGAAAGGAAAACTTACAACATACAGAATATAGAGGTATTTTGGAAAGGGGAGATCTATAGGTAGATGGGCTGGTCATAGGCTGGGACATCATGCTTCAAATCAGTTATTGTACATCAAAACCATCAACACTTGCACCTAGTAACATGGGATACAGAGAGCTCTTTTGCTATGCCTTGTTCACCTACACATTAATTTTTCTCTAGTCCCAAGGAAGAGTTTCTGTGTGTTCTGCTATAGATCCTACATGACTACCCCAGAAATGTCACCTAGTCTGCCCTACCCCATTCAGTGTGACATCTCCAGGCTGGCATGCACGGCCAGGAGCAGCGTGACTGCGGCTGTGCTCCCTGTGCCTGTGCTACCAAACCCTGCTGAGAGCAGGGCTGTGCCTTGGCAATGCTCCCAGTCCTGTGGTGCCTCTTCACAGCACAGTATTGGTCCAAGCCAATGGACAAGCTCTGACAGAGCCGGCTTATGGCTCCCCAAAACCCCCTCCAGACTCTGCACATCCCCACAGAAGCACACATTTGTAGGCAAGCCTCAGTGGCAGGGGCTGGTGCTGGTGAGCCAAATTTTGAAAGCAGCACTAAAGTCTCTTAAATCCTATCTAGTCCTCAGGGGTTCTAGCATAAAGTGCTTTCAAGTTGGTTGTGTGAAATAAGTAGCAGTAAAATCCTTGGCTGCATTTTTCTTTTTGTTGTTATTTTAGTCAGATTGAGGTGGATTGGGTTTCACAACTTGCTTCAGCCAGAAAATGTTTCCTTAGTTTTGGGATTTTTTAAATTGGTAAATATGCTTAGATGAAATGGAAATAAAATGTTAAATTTAGATTTCAAAAAAACCACTTAGTTTTGAAATTCAATTCAATAAAAATGCATATCCCTAAAGGACAGCACTTTTCTCACTAACAAATATGTATTTAAATTTTTGTGTTGAATGAAATTTGATGAAAGAAAAGTCTAGTAAATGAGCTTTGAATGCACTCTTCCATCCTTGAAATAACTGCTATTAAATAAAAATTGATGGGTTTATGTTTACACATTCATTCATGTAAAAATTTGCCTATGTAAAATTGTCACAGGGCAGTCCATCTAAAAGATTATTCCTCCTATTCTGTTTTTCTGCCAGCATCCCTGAAAACAATATACTGTTCATATCAATGTTTATGGAAACTTAATTTGATAAAAGTAAAAATGCAGGTTCTTTTCTCTGGGCTAATTTAATTTGGAGATTCTGCTGTGTTTGTTGCTGTGGAGTACTGTCAACAGCTTGAGTAGTCTTGAAGAAATGAATGTGTCTGTGCAACAATAAGGTTCTAATTAGGTTGAGTAACTGGGAGAGTATCTGGACCTTACAAATTTGTCTTTTCAATCTATATCCATTTTGTTTCATCATTTTATTCATGGCCAGAATTTTTTTTGACATTTACATTGATGATGTCAAACCACAAACTTAATCCAAATTCTTTGAAGTTAGTAAAATTTCTTCCTTTTATTTTCATAGGATTTAATTTCATCGTAGTGAGATATATGAAAGTACATAAAAAACGAAATGTGCTATTTCTTTGAAATGGATGGAAAAGATGGCATCTTTTCTTTCATTAATCCATTACACTTTATAGCAAAGTAAGCCAAATTGGTATAACTTTGACCATTTCCAACTGAATCTCCTATTTGCTGGCACACAATTTTGGCAGGAAGATAACTGAGTTTATAGTGAGTTTTACCAGTGCTTCCAAGTACGCTAGGAATATAAAGACTGCTGAGGAGCTTTTGGTCATGGTGTTATCCTTTCATCTGATTAAAGTACCATGAAACAGATTTAGAGCTTTGTTTCTTTGTCTTCTCTTCAGCTCAGGCGTACAGTAATTATGAAGTATTTTCCTTGAGAGGTTCAATTATTGACATGCACTATTTGCAGTAATTGGACATTTACTTAAAAATAATATAGATTAAAAATTAAAAAAAAAATTAATGAGTACTACAGATAATGTTATGAAGTATGGCCAAACATTGATGTTCATCTGCTCATAAAGGAGAATGTACATGTGTGCATTCACTGAGTTTGATAATTATACTCATGACATAATTACCAACAGAACATGCTGTACCTCATTGCTGAATTCTTCTATAACTTTTAATGATGACTCAATAAAGAAGCAAGCTCTAAGAATTACATAAATATCAGATACAACTTGTCCACTCTACATTTGAAATAATTCAACAGGTCAAGTGTTTAGGCAGGCTGCTTTATTACAAAACAGTTAAGTAGCACATACAAGCAAGCAGATACTCATTTTCAGTGCTTTTTTCATTGGGCCATGTGAGATGGGGGTTTTTTGAGAAAGAAAATTAGTGTGTGGTCTGCTATTTGAAAACAGTAAAATAATCCATTGCAGAAAAGCACAACAGGTTTCAATTTAAAAGAAGAAAAGAAGGCTTTCCTATGTACTTTTGGCCTCCCCTGTTATGCTTACTAGAAAATGATAAACTTTAGAATTCTAAAGATGAATATAAAACTGCAGCATGGACACTGATGCCCTCAGCCTATTGCCAAAAAAGTAATTTCTACAGACCGCTGCTGACTTCATCCTTTCAAAAAATTTGCTAGGATTCTTAGGTTGCATGCAAATTAATGCTGACTATATTTATATGGTTAGTCAAAAATTGTACAAGAAAAGAGAAAGACTGTGACTATTCACATTATCAAGTTCTATTCTATTCAAAGGCAGAAATGTATCTCAGATAATGTATGCTGATATGTATTTTAATTCAAGGCAGATCTAAGGTAATCTACACATAATTTTGGTTTAAAAATCTGATTTGGCTTGAAACACAGCATGAAGCAGTCTTCATATTTTTCTTACTCTAGCTGAAAATCTATTCTTGAAGGACTGTCAATGTCTTTGATGTTACTGCCCTGAATTCAGAGATTGGCACTTTGTTAAAGCTGCAGAAATTCTGCTTTTTGAAAGTCTGCCCAGTGACTTACATTCAGCTGGTTAGCATTTTCCTCCTGCTTTTCCATCCCAAGGAAACTGGAGACTCATCAAAAAGACATGTCTTTTGGGGTTTTTTTTCCTATAAAAGTATATGAATTTCATCACTCTTACTGCTTTGCCCATTTCTTTGCCCTTTTAGCACACAGGTGTCAAGAACACAGGTTTGAGGAGTGAAGAGCTGACCAGTGCTCCCAGTGCCTCTGCCAGCTGTGACCAGATCTCAGGCAGCAGCCACAGGGACAGGTGGCTCAGTACAGTTGTTCTCTCATACTTGCAGGGTTAAGCTTGTTTGTTGCCAGTTTCATTTTGGGCTTGGAAAATAAATTGCTTTGCTGGTTTGAGGCAATGTAGACCTTGTGAACAAGATCTTCTTCAAGCTCACTATTCTATCTCTGATAATCATCCCTGCTGAAATACAACAGGATAAGCTCTCCCGGCAGTTTGATGGTTCTTCCTGGAGCCTTCCTGAACTCTTATGTTTCCCCTGGCACAATAAAAGTACCTTGGGGGAATAAAACAGTAACCCAAAACAGATAATCTTCCAGAGAAGACTAAGAACAGAGCAAACTTATATGGTATTTCTTCTTAAGAGTTTTCCCATCTCCAGACACTTTCAGCTAAGATTTCCTGGGCCTACTATGATTTATCTTCTTGGTAACCCCCCAGAAAAATCTCCCTCTTCCAAGACTTGTCTCCCGTTGGACTGTGTTGAAATTTTTGCACCCACAAAACCCTTTGGTGGGGAAGTTGACTGAATGGCTCTCTGTTGCCTGAAGAACAACTCCAATTTGTTTGCTTTGAACCTGGTTTCTTTTAGATCCATCTGGCCATCAGTTTTTCTTGATTGGGAGTGACCATGAAGTCAACCTGCCCCCATCCTCTCAGTGCCACACATGCTTTGCTTGAGTCTATCACTTTTCTATGCCAGCTGTGAAAGGTGCTTAGCTGTTCCCTCTGTGCAAGCATCCCTACATCTCCTTTTCAAGTACTTATTTCTTCCATGAACAGGGTCATGTCCTTCTGGTGCTGCCCAGTAACATATAACAGCTCTTTTAGGTGTTCCTTTTAAACAAACCCTCATCTTGACATAGTTTTGTCTTTGCAGCTAAGTGTGGCTGTGGGGGATCTGTAGAGAAGCTCACTCAGATAGTGACCTGCTAACCTCATGCCCGTGGTTACAGAGCAGCACTTTTAAAAGCAGATTTTTGAACATGTCCCTGGATATAGTTTGGCATCAAGCTAAGGATACCACTTCCTTTTGAGCACTCAATCAGCAACCACAGAGAGAACCTAAACATTTCAACTCCTCTTCATGCTGCCCTGTGACACTTGCCCAGTTAGGATGGGGGTAATTGAAGTAATCCAATAAAGTTGTGTTTTCTGCCCTTGCTGCCTCCTTGACCTGATCTGTCTGTGCACACTGCAGTCAGTGTTGCTGTCCCCATTGGGCTGTCAATGAGATAGACCCAGCAGTGTGTTCTCCCTGCTGAGGCCCCGGCTTTCGATCCATGCAGGTTTCTTGTTCCACACAGATGAACCAATACAGACTCCATCAAAGCACCCCAGGCAGTAATTTGATTTGACTTTAAGCTCTTCTTAGCATACAGTACTAAGCTGCCCCTGGCACAGTTCCTTCTAACTTTCATAACATATTGTCCTGTCGGTTGCACCCCTTCCCCAAGGTTTCTCCAAGCAGTGCTTTCGCTGGAAGCCACACGCCGTCTATTCTGGATTTCTTCTGCCATTTGTAGAACACCGTTCTGCTGTTTTAAGTTTTTTCTTGGCATTGTATTAAAATAACAATCTGCTTGTTTTCCATTTCCCATTTCATGAGTTTCTGAGTTGCCAATGGCCTGAGCGGGACAGGACTAGGCTAAAAGCCAAAGTATTTTGGTAATCAGTGAATTCTGGTGTGAAAATACCCTTCCAAGACCTCCACCTAAGCATACACAACTGTACAGATAGCTAATCCAGGCTGCCTACCACAAATCTCAGGGTTTGTGAAGCCTGGTAAACCAGGGAGTGAGCAAAGCACTCAATTCAATTTAAAATGGCTGACTGCACAATCACAATTAAGATATGCAATTTAGCATAAAATAAGGCAAACTAGCATGAAACAACTGATGTGAATTTGTAATGGGATCATAGGAACTAATTCCCTCTAAGAAAAGAATTATGCTTGAAGAATATCTAGGAAAAAAAATAAAATTAAAGAGAAAGAAGTAAAATGCCTACCAGAGAAACCTGGGGTGACAGAAACACTTCAGTGGAAGCTAAAAAGAATTATGAATAGTTCAATCCTAAATCCTACTAATGACCAGGTTTTTTTTGTCTTCTTTGTAAGAAGAGACCTGTACTGCCAGTAGCTTACAATCCTCTATTAGAGGATGTCTTCACTTTCTGACATAAATTCTATATATGAGGAACATATCATTCAAACAAAAGGACAGAGTATCTTTTTCCTTCTTTTGCCATAAATGCAAGTAGATTTTTTTATTAGGGCTATCAGACCAGGGGCAAAAGATATTGGCAGGCAAGTAGGCCAAGGCCTTAACAAACTTCAGCAGAAAACATGCAAGTTGAAAACCCTTTGTCAAGGGAACCAAGTTAGAGAGATTCTAATGTAAGAAAGTGCAAAGGTATCAGGTGCAATAGACTTTATATGAAATATTAGCTCTCTTGAAGAATATTGTTTTGCCCAGGATTTAAGTGTAATACTGGACAAAATAAATGCACACATGGAAACATTCAAGTAAAATTGACTGCATCAGAGAGAATATTTGCCTTTCTTCTTGGCAATCCAACTTCCCAGCAGTGCAGCTCTGTGTATTACCAAATGGCCTAATCAGGATCAACAGGTAAAATCCTGAAGCTCATAATCAGTTTGTAATGAATCACATCTCAACTCAGAGAGCCTTCTGCCAGAATATGCATTTGGATATTTTCCTTACAGGGAAGGTGGGAAGGTGTTACTGCTAGAGATGCAAAGATTTTTTTTTTTTTTTTGGTGGTGGAAAGGGAGGCCTCAGTTGTGGTTCCCAGTCCTCAAAGAGTCCTCCTTTCCAACGCATTGTTCTGTGATTGGTTTCTATCCATTATTTTTCCAGGATGCTAAGGGTTGTAAAATGGATTTCTAGGAGCAGTAAGGGTTTACTTAGCTCTGTCTCACAGTGGTTAATATGACCTTTAGTGCTGATTTAAGCACAACAAAATTAAGAAAAGGACAATACCTTGAAAATTTAAGATTTTTGAAAATCCAAATTTAAAATGTGAGAAAATTCTGCCAGGCTTCCTAGATACCGTGGGTCAGTCTTTGAGAGCAAAATAATAAAAATCCTTTTCATATTTACCTTAGATATAGATGAGCTTGCCACAGCTCAGGTAGGTGGAACAGAGAACTTCAATGTATCTTGATTTCATGCTATTTGATTTTTTTCTTTGTTGAAAATTTCTGCTTTATGCCCCTTTCTGTCTCTAGATTTGCCTTTTGGCAGGACAACTGTAACGTCACATTTTTCAGTGTTATATTAAGGAAAAAAAGGGGTAACTTCAGGAGGTTATGGCAGATTATTGCAGGGTTTCCTTTTCTAGATTTAAAGAGATTACGTTCCTACAGGCTACCTAACCAAAACAGAAAGACAAACTAAAATAAGGCAGAAGATGATACAGGAGTGAAGAAGTTGCCATCTTTGATTTTAAACTCTCTCTGGCTGCTGTTCAGCTGACTAGATAGGAAATATCACATTTTGCCCTCATTCTGATGAATTTTTGAGGGCTTTGTACACTAGTCTTCATCTGTCTATGATTAAAGCAATACATTCAATTCATTTTTTTCCACAGAAATAAAGTAGACTGTCTTATCTGAAAAAACCTGCATTTTGAGTTTTTCCTAATCCTCAGCATTTCAGATATTGACAGGCCTAACATTATTCTGTGATCCTCCCTGGGAACTGAAACTTTAATTCTTTACTAATGTTTTGACTGCTGTAAGAATCATAGGCAAATTTCTACTTGAATGTATGTGTTAGACTTTAGATGTTACACAAAGACCAGCATATGCATAATGAACCACTGGAGTGGACAAGAACATTAATTTGAACATTACTCCCATGTTTAAAGTGAAATATAACCATGAAAAGGGAAAAAAAAAAACCAACACCAAAAAGCCAACAAAAACCCTCAAATTATTTGGCAGCTATGAAAACCCTGACCCAGGGAAGATGGAGACAGGTCAGGTGATTCAGACTTGCTGCTTTTAACCTCAGCCTCTACCCAGCAGTGTTTTATTCAGTGCAAATGGGTTCTCATCTGAGGGAAAAGGCTTTTTGGTTTGAGCAGACTGCAGGTATTAGTGTGGCAGCTGCAGAAAGCAGGTTGCTATGCCTGAGAAACAGTTCAGTTAGATATATGTTCCCAAGAGATATATATTCTTCTATTCTCAATCCCAGCAGAAGGTGGGATTTAGGGAAATGTGGTATCTCACACCTCCAACAGTCCAGTATGCCCTTCCAACTAACATTAGCATGTCCTCTTCCCCTTCTTGTACTCCAGTCATACATGGAGGCCTTAGCTTTCAGGACAGTTCTGAACCAAATCCTTCACAAACTTAAACTGCTTTTGTGCAGTTAAACACAGTAGCTCAGTAGGTTAGACACCATAAAAGGTTTTTCTTGTCATTCAAATAAGGCCTTTCTAAAGTAACACTATATCTTCACATCTGCTGATAGGTACCTTTGAGACCTTGATCTCAGAAACTGTGGGTTACATTTTGCCATGGAATAGTTTTGCGCAAACACTGTTATACAACTTCTACCAGGAAGTTACAGTCATTAAAGAGAGGAAAATATTTACATTTTGATAGTGCTGAAGATATAGGGAGGAAAGCAACAGAGAGGGCGTGCTGCATATACAGTGTCACTCTGTTCCATGCAGCTGCCAGGAAATATTTCACTGACTTCACTCAGGCCAGGATTTCATCTCAAGTTCATCTATGACAAGATGAGACGCTTAACTAAATAAATGTGAAACACTGGGGTTGTGTTTCTGTATAAGCCTCCCGAGAGTGGAGGAGGATTCAAAACAGATCTGAGAGTTTTGCAACCCTTCACCTCTGGAACTGCATTGCCTAAGAGAGTATGAATTCTTAACTTTCTTCATCTCTCTGAGAGCAGACGGTGTCTGTGCTGTTTCTTTTCTTCTTTACAGTTATTGTTTCTGAGCTCTGGCTTTTCATTCTCCCATCTGCCACAATCTTTATACAAATATAGAACTAGGGAAATGAGAGGACAATAATTATTATACTTTTATGTACTGCACTTACTGCATTTAACTGATTTTACAAATGCTAGGTGTCTTATTTCACTGGCTTCAATTTGTATGGAAGATGAAATGTGCTCAGTCACTGGCTCCAAAGTAGTGCTTAAAACCAAGGCTACTCACAGAGGTTGAAATTAAACTCACAGTCTCCTTTTTTTAGATTTAGTAGCACTGAAACATTAATGATTCCTTTGTTGTAAAAAAGGGTAGGAATAATAAAATGAAATTAATAGGATATGAAATGTGGCCCTGAAATGTGAATTCATTGACAACATGCATCATCAGGTTGTTCTGGAAATGGTGATGTGAATTAGATGAAGGAGTCACCAGCTATATGACATGCAAATTAAATTAATTATCTTCAAAAAGCTGAAATTAATTTAAGGAAAACAGACCCACAGAGCATCAGTGATTTGGAAGGCATTTTTAGTCACTGTTTACATTGAACAGCATCATACTGATTCCAATCTATATTTACTATTGTTTCATTTCTTACCAAAATTCAAAATCTACTTTCCTGCCATCCCAAAACTTGGAAGCTGTTAATGCAATTGGAAGGCAGAAAATAAACAGAAAGAAATAAAAAAACCCTCAACCCTCTAAATATCTGGTTTATTCATTTTAATGAAAAAATTACAAGTGTCTAAAAATGTAAGCATTTTGTGAGAGAATATATCACCAACTATTGCTATACTTTTTATATAAAAGGTGACAGCTGCAAGATTCTTTTTCAACATGCTTCTTTAATAATAACTTTTAAAAAATGAAACCAATGTTTACTCAATATGTGCATTTCTGAAGAAAAATAAGCTTGGAAAGGTTTTCATAAATACTCATCATACATAACACATTAACACACACAAATATTAAGAATAATTTCATGAAACTGTTTTGCAAATCTATAAGCCAATTTTGAAAAATAGCCTTTCACTTTTCTTTCTACATTTCTCTTATTGTTGACGGGGCAGAAAATAATTCTTTAACAGCAGATATAGGACTGTGGGGTTTTTTTAATAACTGCACTGAAGATGTTTGTGTGTTTGGGGGATAGAAGAAGATGATGAAGCTTTTAAATCTTCCTTCACATTTTAGCTTCAACTTGAGGTTAGACAGCAGCAGAAGTAGACAAACCTTAACTGTTTGGGGCTGCAGGGCTCAGCACCAAGAAAAAACATCCCATCCCCACTTATCTCCAAAAACACAAAGTAGGGCACTATGTATCTTTAGAATATACAACATCAGTTGGGTGCTCAGGGTGGAGGGGAAGAAATACATAGTTACTAAGGATATTGTAAGATTAAAAATCACAGTATCTGCAGATTTTACATGTAATTAGCAAAGAAAAGCTAATATAGATACTGGCTGAAGAATACACTTGTGAAATCTTTTTTCCCCTCAAATTACATTATCCTTAAACAGAATATGCCAAGAGTATTTTAAACCATACAAGGAAAAGTAAGCTGAGATTTCATAAGATCCTAGATTTCACGGCATTGGTAAATCACAAGAATATATTTCCCAGAATGATGTATTTATAGCAGGAGATGAAAACTACAATAATACTAGTTATTTTAAAATTATTTTAGGAGCTAACACAGTTTACAGCCATGGAGGGAACAGGGAGACACTTTCACAGAGGAAAGAAAATATCTGAAAACACAAACCATAAATTCTGATGCCAGAACTTGTCCCATTCATTATGGTCTTTTCACTGATGTACAAAAACATCTGCCAATTGCCTAAGACCGTGAGTACAGTAACATGAAAGATAAATCAGCTCTCAAGAAAAATAGCTACATAAGGATTCCCTTCCTACAAACTCTCTTTCAAGTACCACTGCAAATTCAAAACATTGAGGCGAAGTCTCCACTGTCAGAACCATTGTAGAACCACCTGAAGTCATTAATCATGGAAGAGAACAATCAATCAATCAATTAGTCAATCAGCGAATGGTTTGGTTAGAAGGATCCTTAGAGGTCATTTTGTTCCAAGCCCTCTGGTGTGGGCAGGGCACCTCCCCCAGACCAGGTTGCTCAAAACCCCACCCAGCCTGGCCTTGAGCGCTTTCAGGGATGGGCCACCCACAGCTTGAAGGTTATTGAGCAGCTGCTTTTTTTCTAATGTGTGTAGAAAGACAGAGGTCTTCCTTGTTACACACCTGTCTAAAAGAGATTAAAGACTTTCTGCAAGTAAAAAGACATCATACGTGTCATCACCTAACCTGTTAAATGAAAGACTTGGCCTATTATACACAGAGTTAAACAGAGCAAATAATGACAGTCCCTTCTCACAACACCAGCTTTCAACCAAATGTTATTCTGATAGAATTGCAATAGGAAAAGTGTACCCCTATAACTGTAAAGTTAATGGATCAGTTCTTCAAGAGGACTTGCTCTTTTTTTCCATGAGATCCTGGCCCATTTGAGCCAATAAATGTTTGGCTAATTATTTTAACAAAGTCAGACATAAAGACTTCTCTTACCTCCTTTAATCAAAGGAATGTGATTTTTTGGAAGAGATCAAAGTCATTATGAACAGTATTTACTGATGTTAAGTATTCTGATTGTTGTCGCAATTGAAACCCATTAAAAGGCAACGGTTTTAAAATTCATTTTACTGGCAATTGCTTTACTTCTCCATGTAGAGTAGAGCTTTTTCCTCTGACTATGAGCATATAGATTTATAATTGATATTAATCTAAATAAGGGACATGTGGCTGTACAAGGATATTCATTTGATGAATAGTATTTTTTAAAGCTGCATGGCATGACCAGTCAAACACAGACTCTGGGAAAATTTTGAGCTGTTTTTTCTTTTTTTCCTTTTTTTTTTAAGTCTCTAACCAGCTCATTGTGAAATCCAAATAGTCTAATCTAATTGTTTTAGTTTTATTCTGATCATATAAAAAGGATAAATTATCCCATTGATGATACCCAGGGAAAATTCCCTCAGTTATTTTGACACTAGAAAGCTAAATTCAGCTAATATCAACTGAAGGTACATAAGGAATTCAGCAGTGCTGCCTGCTGCAGCTGCAGTTTTGATCCATCAAGCTCACAGAAAAAACCCCTGCAATCTACTTTTGTTATTAATCTGCTGAGTTGCTTTAGCATTCACCTAAAGCATGAGAGACATCAGAGTAACCTACTCAGAGGTTCACAGAGACACGGCACAGAATAATTTGACCTCAGAAGATCAATTACCCAGGTTTTAAACAATTTGGATGATTTCAATAGGAATTCTTAATGATGTCTACAGACTCAACTTTATCTTTGACTCATTCAGTAAAATACCAGAAATGTTTCAATGGGAAAAGGCACATTGTAGAGAAAAACATACCAAGTATCCATATAACCAGGAAAATCATGCAGCATTTCTTTGGATGCTAAATAAGAAGTGCAAATGCCTGTCTTTGGATACTAATTATAACCTCCCAAGACATAACCAACAGAAAATAATATGGCTGCCATAGCAAGATATTTTGCAGTGAAAAATCAAGGAAATTTAAATTCTTTGGAATGATAACAGGGACTTTCTTTTTGGTTTCCTAGGAAACAAAGTGGCCTAGACTCCTCCTGTGCCAAGAAGCAACTGGGACATCAGGTCAAAGGCTTAATTAAATTTTATGTGAGTTACTCAGCAGTAAAAAACCAGTTAGCCTGCTCAGGAAAGATGATGCTTCTTACGTCAATCAAAAAAGCACTTGGATGAAAAAAACTTCAACAATCAAAAGACAAACAAAAATAATAAAAATAAAAAGCACTGAGATATAAGTGTGCCTGCTTTATAATTTAAGGAGCTAAGCATCATCAATATTTCAAACCCTAAACTCTTTCTTGCAACTGATCTTTGCTGCCTGTTTCCTACCATCAGTAGAAGTGACCTGTGAACAAGAGGAGGAGGCAGATCCACACATTCATCTGATATGTGCCATGGTCATGAAGTTCAACAAAACAAGTCTTAGATGCATCATTAAAATTTGTCTTAGTGCTGTCAGATGAAACAGAGTGTGTAAAAGACTTCACAGTAAACTCTTTAAATAAACAAAATATTATCTTGAAATGTCTCAGGGGACCTAATTTTTGCAAAGTATATGGAAAGGAGCAAAGACAGCTGCTCAGCAGACATCTCTCCTCATGGTTTGCAAGCTGGCTTCTGGATGCTCCTCTTCACCAAACACATTTTGAGTACTAAAAACTGATCCTCCATGCAGGCTGCCTTGCCTGGATTTCCAAAGCTATCAGCTTTATCATTTTTCTTTACTTTGTGACATGATTTGTACAGGCAGCAGACCCCAAATCTCTTACTGTTTGCTGAAACAGGGTTAAAGCCAATGGTTCTACCCCAAGTTCTGACACATAAATCAGATAAGGTTTTGGCATCACCTCCTAATTTTCTTGTTTATAAAGTAACCCTGTGACAGTAAAGCTTAACAGTTTGCATTAATAGCAGATCAGGGTAACAGATATTGTAAAATCCATGAAACTACACATGAATGCAATGCAGACACACCAGTTCTTTGCAGATCAGATTCCTTTCCTTTCAAAGTTTCATTTAAGTGGTCACAATTTTAAGGGGACTTCTATGTACGTAAAATGCAAAACATTTGCGGATATATACGGAAAAAAATAATACTCTGTTTGCTTTTAAAGAAATAATCAGAAAAATGTGGGGAAAACATCCAAAATATTGGAATAAATCTCTTTCTTACTGACTGAACTTCTCAGTGAAGCCATAATATCTAATTTTGAGGGTATCATCTGTTGGCAAAGAAATAGCTGTCATATCACCATTTCTGTAGCATGACTTCATTGGCAGACTGGAAAAGAGCAGCCAGATGGTTTGCAGAAAAAGAACCTTCTTTAATTAATGAATATTTTTAACAACTAACACCCCCAAAAGACACAAATAACATTTCTGATAAATAAATGTGCTGAAATATTACTAGTTCTATCTTTAGAAGCCTTCTCCCACATATACATCCTTCTATTTTAAGCAAAATTCATTATTTTGTAAAAAGAATTTCGATTAATTTCATATCTGGAAGGGGTTATTAGGACAGACCAAATGTAATGTAAAATCTCTGCATTTCCAGTTCCTGACCTACATATGACTATTATGTCAGTTGTTATATGCTTTATTTTTCCCAGATTTCTCTTCTGTTTTTGTAGCACCCTACTCACCTGGGATTAATATTTTACTAGGGAATTTATTTGTACTTGAGATGGAATATTGAATTTAATTCCAAGTTGTGAATTTTAGACTTGGCAATAACATGTAACAAGAAGATTCTCTGACAGCACAGTCATTCTTTTATTAGCTTTTCTAATATTTTCATTGCTAATTGAATCTGACTTACACTTTTGTTTTTCAAACTCTAAGCCCAGGATTTTCAGGAAACTTTTGAAAATATTGAAGTTAATATTGTATGTATATTGTCTAAGGGAAGTACTTCTTTTAAATATATGTGAAAAATGTGTTCATTTTAATTTCATTTATTCACCTTACTTGCAGATTTAATGAAATGACAACAGAAAATGTAGGCCCACCACTGGAAGAGGAAAGAATACAAAGAATACAAAGCAAACAATTTGTGGTCCAGGGAAGGGTGAGGTATTTAATGTCACTCTCAGTCTTTGTAATTAAGCATTTCTGTAAACCATTATAATAAGGCTTACCTGTGACCATCAATGTAAGTAATATAGTAAGAAAAATAGAGGGTTTGGTAATTAAATCAGAATCCCATGCTGAAGCATATGACCAACAGTGCTAACTTTAATATAAACAAGTAAACTAATAAATATTGGGGAGTTTGTGAAAGAGAAATTTGTGGTTGCCAGAGAGTCAGACTGAGAACCGTATGCAGGTTTAAATGCAAATATTTTATGGAATGTTCCATTTCATTCCAAAACTCAAAAAAAAACCCCCTCATCCAGGCCAAAATTATGAAAGAAGTAATTTTTAGGACATTTATTTTTGTCAGACTGAATATCCTGATGAAATTAAGTTCAGAAGATTCCCAGAACAGCATTTCAACAACCAGGTATTATTTTTAAGAGTTCATATAGATGAAATTCAAAGGCAATGGAGAAAAAAAGGTAACTACAATGAGTATAAATACCTTATAATACCAGCCTGGCAGAAAAGAAACAATTTTAAATATAATCTCCAAAAAAAAAAAAAAAAAGATGACATTCATCGTTCATACTGCCTGACTTTGTATGGAGGCATTGGTAACATTCTTCCTATTATTTTATTGCCTTAAACTGAAGCCTGTGGTTCTGCTAAATAAATGCTTTGCAGTACAAATATCATGATATTCCAGCTGTTCAGTCAATTCCAATTTTGTTTGCACTGTTGGTTCAGCTTACAATAATGAGATGAAGACATTTGCTTTTTTATTATATTTTAATTCAATGTATTTTTTTCCCTTTCATGTGGCTTAAAATGGTTAATATTTACAGAATATTTGCAGAAGTTAGAGCAAAAATGCTTATGTTTGTGGTCACTGATAACTTTGCTACAAAAAACTGTGCCAGTTTTTTTACAATTCACATCATGACTGTAAGAGCAGAGCTTTGATTGCTTGTGTACTTATGTTTTTAAAGATTTGACAATTGAATCCTGACTCTATGCTTCCATTAGTTAAATGGGTTGCTTTCCACAACAATATTGCTTTACTGCCTGGGACAATATTAAAATAGTCCTGGAAATAGACACTATAATTTGCACCCAGTAAGGAGGGGCACAGAAATTACACGCAGCAATTGATTGAATTCAGAGGTTTCAGCATAAAAGGAAATTGATGCGAAAGTATCTCAGTTTCAAACCACAGTGGTATTATCTCTATAATAAATTGTTATACCCTTTAACCTCTCACCTGTGTTCTGCACACTAATCTGTTTCTGCAGTGAATGCATTTGAAAGTCTGAAGCAGTTTCAAACAGAAGTTATAATATTTTCTAGGATCTGAGTCAATAAGTAGTTTTGGTGCAAGAGCAAATCTAAACATCAGTTGGTAAGGTTTTTTGGTTTTTCCTTCTGGGATATTTTTGTGATTCAATACCTTGTTCAGCAGTTGTACAGAGTATTTAATTGGGATTTCTGCAATATTCCTGTTCTTCACTGTGCAAAAAGTCAAGATACTATCTAGAAAGAAGTTATTTAGAAACACCTTTCTGTATGTATGCCATCAATAATGGTTACACTCCAGGAAAACTTAATGCATCAGTAAATTCAAGGAGGTCGCCTGTACATAGTTTGTGTTTTCCTTCTTATACCTGCTGTGAAGGGACACTGCTTTGTGTCAGGGACAGCACGAAACCAGAACACCTGTGATGGAATTGCAGCAGTGTCTGTTAAGCCTGTGTGTGCCTGACTCATGTTGATGCAGAGGCTGATTGCCATATGGACATACACAAATATAAGCACTGAAATGCACGGCTGAAAGACCAAACCCTTGTGCTCTGAACATTCAGGAAGGGCTCAAATGCCTGCATACCTTTCCCCATCACTTTCTCTCCAGTTACTTTACTAACAACTTCCAGTTAAGTGAGCAGAATGGTCATATGAGTGTTGGTGGACTGTGACCTTTAAAACTAAAGCAATTCTGAGTAACACAGGGAAAAAAAATATTGATTTTTCCTTAGTTTCTGGATTGAACCTTAGGATTGAACCTTAGCATCTTCATGTTCTTCTGGGTACTCTGAGCTGCTAACATGTTCAAGTTACTAGTACCTTTTCCTAACCCTTCTCACTGAGTAAATTATCCTACCAAAAGTTATCCTACCAAAAATGTCTTTCTGCCTTGGAACTCTCCTGTCTTAATCCCTGGTGCTGTCTTTGGAAATGCTTGCAAATGTGAGCAAATGATAGTTCTAGAAGATGCTATAGGCTAATCTATATCCTTCAGTGTGGTTTTTATTTCATCTGTATTTTTTGTGGTATACACCTGTCACATGCTCATGATTGAGAATACCAAGGTAAAGAGTCCCATGGGTGTTCCCATAATTTCAGACTTGCAATATGTTTTCTAGAGGCTGCATTTCTTTGAATTGCAAAAATAATTCTAAAAGAGACATGTTCTTAAAACTGGATTTTGAGAATTCTTTAGTCTTTAGTTCACACAGAAAGCTCACAGAGAACAGTATTTCTGGAACCCCAATTCAGAATTTTGTTTTAGCAAAAAGACAAGCCCTTGATATAATTGTTTAGTTACTAGTAAAATCACTGTAGAAGTATCTATAAATTAGCCATATTAAAGCCTCTGGCAAGAATTTTTTTGCCTGGGATAAACCCCTACCCTTGAACTGTTCCAATGCAAGTCCTGCTGATTGTAATGGAATGTCTCGCATGTGCCTGAAAACTGTTACAACTCTGAGGCTGCTCTATTTGATATTCTTAAAGGAATTTGATAAGTCTAGATCAGTGACTGGATGTATAGATGGAAAGTTGAAGTAAAAAAAGGCTAAAGACAAATGTCCTTCCATATATGAGAAAGAGATGGAAATTGGGACTCAAATGTTTGGATCATAGTCTAACTAGAGATTCATGCTCTAAAAGCATTCAACATATCACAATTAGCTGCCACTTCCAAAAATGGAAACAGACTTTTGATCAAGAAAATGTACATGCTGATAGTTAAAAATTTAACATACAAATAATGTAATTGGCTTCAATGGGTTACTATAATTTATGCTCATTCCTAAGGGGTTTTTTCATTGCTTGCTTCAGAAGAACTGGGACGTGAATAAATGAAATCATCCTTTGGGTTGCTCTCAGTCATACAATGACTCACCTGCCGAGCTGATAACAGAACTCTCTCTGCTGGATCTGTATTGCTTTCCCTATGTTTCTGGCACCAGGCTTACTGCTAGCTCAGTATGATCTGCAAACTTAACATCACCATCTGCTACCACTCAAGTGGTACAACTCTTTCCCAGCATTCCTGATGTTTGATGTGCCAAAAGCAGAGATTTTAGAATTTGTCAGTGCTTTGAAATTGGAAAGTACTAAACTACATCAGTTTTATGTCCATTCTGTTCTTAATATTTGCATAACCTGATCTGGATTTTGGAGATCTCTGATTCTATAGAAAGTTAAAAATTAAAAAAAAATAATCAGGATGCAAAGGTCAATCTGGGGATGTATGTTTATGGTGTGTGTTTGTGGTGATTGTTGCAAGACATACCCCTAATGTATTCCAACTGACTCCAGCATAGCAGAAAGATAAAAAAGAAACAGTTGTCTTAAATCATAAGAAACAGTGAATCAGACCCTTGCCAGTCTTGAATGGGAACAGTAGGTGTAAACACAGGGGACTTCAGCAGGAAAGTTAACTTTGGAAAAAAGCCTTAAACGAAAATGCCATCCATAGAAAGACAGAATAAATTGTTGATAAGCTTGTCTAAAAGAAAATCTACAATGACTACATTTCCACTTAAACCTGCCCATACGGCAAATCAGAAAGATTGTAAGAACAGAAGAGGATTTTGAAGACATCTGTAATAATCATAAACTGATTTCCCTTGTTCCATATCTATACCTATGCTTGTCCCAGATGTTGATGACAGTGATGGGGATAGTGAGTGAAGGCTGTTGACCAAACTGTGTGAGGAAGGGAATATGGAAACACATTTATGTCATCTAACAAGTGCAAGACTATCCCATTCATGTTCTTAAATGCACCTCTAAAGAATTTTCTAGATTTTTTTTCTACAATCTCTTCAATCTGATGGGGAAAAAAAGCAAAATGGAAAATCTTACCGTGGTCCAATAGTTTTAAGTTAAAAGGACAAGACCCTGAGAGATACAGTCTAATGGCAAGGCCCTTTTCCAAGTGAGGGACTGGACCAGATGACCTCCAGTAGTCCCTCTTATGACTCTAATCAGCAAATGCTGTATTGCTGTATCTTACTACCAAAGAAACATGCACTGGGAAGGGACATTTGATGCTTGTTTATACATTAACAAAAAGAGTGGGAAATTACAATCCCACCATGAATATGAGTGTCACTACCCAGTGAGACAAAATACCTGCCAAAACTAGTATTGTGTACTCCCAGCACATGATAAAGAAGGGAATAATAATGGATCAAGTGATCAATTATACTTCCCATTCCTGGTATTCAAGTATCATAATATAAAAATAATAAAGAGAAATAGTAGAAATAATAAATAAAACATTGTTCTCTTAATTTTCATTGTTTCACACTCAAGAAAAAAAGAAGTAAAAAGCATTTCAATAAATTTGCCTTCAGGGTGTCCCTCATATTGGTTTGTTCAGTATGTGCTGAAGTAGACAGTATGCAGTGGCAAGAAATGACCTCTCATTTATTTTGTCCTGCGCCCCAGTTCACAAATAGCTGCCAAAAAGCAGGGCAAGCTGCACCTGAGTGTGCCAAAGTTGGAGGAATTGTTTGTAGTACAGTATGAGGCAGACAAAAGAAGGCACGCCTTGCCAAGCCTCCCAGAAAAGTAAAAATAAGATTTCTTTAGGAATTTGAATGAGAAAAATAGTGGCTATTGCTGTGCAAGAAGCTACTGAAAAATTGTTGGCTTGACAGAAACCTGATGTTGGGTGGAGAGACAATTGATTGTCATTCCTTCTTTTTTATTCTGTCATTCCTGCCTAGTACATTTGTGTTTTCTACTAAAGAGCAGTTAATCCTTCCTAGCACGCTGAAAATACATTTGGTGCTCTTGACAGACTCATTTTAATTAAACCATACAGAAAATCCACCTCCTGACTGGTTGACCCGAGGTATAATATTTCCTGACAAAATTATTGCTACCTGAGAAGAACCCACATGATTCAGACACAAAGAAATGAACATCTGGACCTAGAAACAAAATCCCGCCCTATGCTTGGATCTAGGTATATTAGAGGGGATATAAGGCTTACATTACAATTACCCATTCAGATCTGGAAAGCACCTGTAAGGCTTTGGATAAAATCTAAAATTAAAATAAGTACCCCATCTTCAAATATTTTTCCAAACTGGAAGAATGTTGGTTAATGTATGCTAGCGCCTGAGGAGAATTAACTGTCCAGTCAGAAATAATATATCTGTTTTGCTTGCTTTGTGTTAGGTACCCTCCCTAAGGGAACAGATTTCTCTGTGGGTACTTCTGGCTTCCTCCAGATGCTACAGAAATCTCTAAAGAAAAGCGGATTTCTTCCCACAGCTTGCTCAGTGTCAAATCTTTTTCTGAGAAATAACTTCCCATGAAAAGTTTCAGAAAAGGGATTTGTAGGTAAAATTTTTCCCTTTCCCTACTGAGCCTCCTAGACCCAATTGGTTTTTCTGCATGATCTAACAAAATACAGAAGAAATGGCAAAAGACATTTAGACAAGCATTACAGAACCTCAGCAGATCTGTTAATATTTGTAATTCAACATTTCTGGCTATCTTGGGTCTGGGAAGCCCTGTCACAACCATTTCAATTCCTTTAGAAATAACAAAGGACACAGTCCCATGCCATCACCCATTGCTCAGTGTAGTGTGTAGCTGGAGCTGGAACTGAGATCCCTTTTTGAGGATTCAGAGTGTGTCAAAATTGCTGCTGGGCCACTCTGCTAAACAGCACGAATTCAGCAGGGCCTTCCGAGGCAGCTGCTGATCTCTGGGGATTTGCTTTGTTGGAATGAAACATGCATATGCACATATAGAAGTGAAAGCCACAGCCTTCTGAAGTCATTGGGAGTCCTCCCACTGTTTCCATGAAGCTTTAGAGCTTCTTAACTTGTTTTGAGAAAACATGCACTCAAACATCATAATTTCTGCCCTGGGCTTTGCAGAAACATTCTTCTGCTCAATGTGACATTTCTTGTGTATAGCACAAATTCCTCAGGTTCCTACCCATATATTTTTTCTAGTATTCATGTCAGAAAGACCTAAAATGAGATAATGTTTTTTTTAGCTACCACTTTTAGGCAAAAGATTAAAATAATCATAAAATCAGTTTAAGCTCTAGGAAGTCTGAGGCTGTTTTTGTCTCCTGACCATCAAAAACTCATCCTGAAGTCTGCCTTTTGCCTGCCAAGTCCTATGTTCTTTTCAAGGATCTTTACAGGATGGACAGAGATCATATTTTGATATAACAAATTGAGCTTTCTAATATATACAGCTGCAAAGACTGCTTGATAACTTTATAAGATAGACAATTATATCCGCACAGCCATGCTGTGAGAGGCAGATGAATTAATAAAGACATGTTCAAAAACTTCCCTGGCTTTTAATATAAAGATCAAGTAGGAGGAAATTGCCAAATAGAGCTCTTACTGAATCTTCTGGGCATGAAATTTTAACTCATTGTGGCATCTCTGGTTATTTTTGATCACGAATATTTTCAATATTATCTTTGCACAAAGCTACCCAACTCAATGATTTAGAGAAGGGGACAATGGATAGAAAGTGGATGTTCAGTTCTGTGCCTTTAAGGCTTCAACTGATCACAGATGCAGCAGATAACACAATGATTTACCTGTGTGAACCTTGTCAGCCCTGTGAAGCTTATAATTATTCAAATTAGAAAAGTTTATGGAGTTCACAGAAAGAAAAAATTACATGAGAGCCCTTGAGTTTTTGTTTTCCTCGCATTTACTGATAACCCAAATTTTGCCATGTCTAGATTCTTCAACATTGAAATTAAGTGGAAAATATAGTTTGGCAGCTAACTAATGGTTTTGCCATTTGCAAGAAAAGTGTCTTTAGGTAGGAAAAAAAAATGTGTTAATAGTTAATGTTCAGCATGCTCAGCAAACCAATTTGGCTTTCAAACCTGGCATGGCTGGTTTTATATTATACTGATGGACTTTTTGAAGCTAAAACCAGTGCTATCAAACATTTCCTTTTCCTGTGTTTCATAAATATATTATGTTTTCCCATTTTCTATAGTGATAAAGAACTGTATTATTATTTTCAATATTTTGAAAATTTACATCTATTTCTTATTAAATTACCACAGGATAGGGCCTGTTTTGTTTTACCATAAAGTCCTTGGAGAAAATGCACACTGGAATAGTAATTTTCCTATATGCATTATACTTTCTATGCCTTGATCAAAGAGAAAAATAATGTTAAACATTTCTATGTTTCTATTGCAACAGAAAAACTGCAACGATTGGAGCTCTGGAACTACTCTTGTGCACCGAGATTTAATAAGCGGTAGCTAAGAAATAAAGGACAGAGTGATCCATATGGAGAAATGAGTGGTCCTCTTTTGCAGTCCCTGGAATAACTTGGCTAGCTTTATTCATGAAGATAGGAACTATTTCTGCAAAGTCCTTCTCTTCTGTGAGTGCTGTGGCACGTTTTTGTTTTTTTTTTTGCAACAAGAGACTTTGGGGTAGACTATCTGGAGAGGTGAGGGAAAGACTGCTGTTCCTGCAGAAAATCCATGCAGATCTGCTTTAAATGCTGCTCCTGCTTGGGAGGTACACTCCCAAGCTGTTGATGTTGATGGGTGTTTCTCCGGTGACAAAGGTGAGTCCTGAGCTATGAAGTCGGCAACCTGGGGCAATCAGTGAGAAAGGACTGCTGATAAACAGTGAAACCTGTTGAACCAGTACCCCAGGGAAAGTAAGAGATGCTATCATCAATGGTTCCACACCAAAAAAATAAGGATCTGAAACTCAGATTTTGGCAAACAAATATAGACACAAATACTATTAAAAGAGGTAAGTCTGTGTTCTCAGACACCTTAAATTAAAAAATTCCTTCTCTGTAGGGCTTTGAGGACATAAATATCATCAAGTAATCATTTTTATACAGGTGGGGTTTTTTTTCAGATTCTTGGAAAGGGTGCTTTAGCAAGATCTGACAAGCTGTCTACAAAGCCAAACACTGAAAACTAAACTTTCAAAGGAAAACATTTCAATGAAAGACATGCAAGTTCTGACACTCAGTCAAAAAGTTGGAGAGTAGCCAAGATTTATACCCTACCTAAGTCAAAATCCAAAGACAAATGTTCTGGAATCTCACTGAGATTTCTCTGAGACCTCCTCCTCAGGCCATCAGGCACCATTTAAAATGTACTTGCCATTTGCCTAATAACACTGGAGTGCACTGATCCTTGTAATGGCTCAAACATTTACCATGGTAGTGGAAAGTCTGAGTTTGGTTTTCTGTTATCTTAAAATTTTCTCCTGCTTAGAGCACTAGGATATGCAGAGAGAGATCATATCTACTGAAACTATGAGTGTGACAGAGAGCACAGCTCTGCAAGCTTGTGTGTAAGGGCAAGAGTGGACAAAAGAGGCCCTGGCTTCCTGCTCAGCTGCATACATTTAATCTGCAAGAACTGACTTGAGAAATCATCATGTTTATTTAATTTTTTAATCACATAGATTAATCATAGAATATGCCAAGGTGGAAGGGACTGACAAGGATCATCAAAATCCAGCTCTGGGCCCTGCACAGAACCATCCCCAAGGGTTACACCCTGTGCCCAGGTTCTTGAGCCTGTGCCAGTGCCCAACCTCTGAGTGAAGAACCTTTCCCTAATATCCAACCTAAACTTCCCCTCACACAACTTCAGGCCATTACCTCAGGTCCTATCACTGATCACCACAGAGAACAGAGCAGTGTCTGTCCCTCCTCTTCCCCTCGTGAGGAAGCTGCAGGCTGCAATGCGGTCTCCCCTCAGCCTCCTCTTCTCCAGGTTGAGGAGACCTCAGCTGCTTCTCATTTGGCTTTTCCTCAAGGCCCTTCACCACCTTTGTTGCCCTCCTCATTAAACTATTGTCTAATCTCTCTTTACTTGAGGTGAGGTGGCCCCAGTGCAAAGGGACAATCCCCTCCCTTGCCCAGCTGAGCCTGACTCCCCCAGGACACCCCAGGCTGTCTGGTGCCTCCTGGCTGCCAGGCACTGCTGGCTTCAATCCATTTTAATTGCCTTAGTAGGGTGCAGCAGTACATGGGGAAAATAGTGAAAGAACAAAGAAAACTAGACTTATTTTGAAAAGTGGATTGTGAAGAGCCCCATGAGGTTTGACAGTGGGAGCTGGTACTTCTTTTATTTTCAAGGGTGGGATTCATTTCTGTGGAGAGAGCAGGCACCTGGGTGGAGCTGAGCCTTTCTGCCTCTGCACACCTATGAGCCTGCTAGCCCTGCTCATGAAGAAAAGATGCTACATTTTTGTTGTTGTTCTTGTTTCTCTTCCTCTTGCTTGAGGCCATGTATTAGTCTGGACTGCTTGTTTAGATGCTCAGTTTAAACACCCAGTCATTAACAGCTTTCTTCAGAAGAACTCCAATAATATTAAAACTTATTCATTTTAAATAATGAGTCAAGCATGGCATTCTTAATTTCTGTGAGGGCCAGGGAGATTATTCAATGCATTTAAGGTTAAAAAAGAATAAAAAAAAATTTTTTTCTTATTTTTTTTCCCCTCAGGTTACTTCTTAATAACATCCTATGAGGGATACATCATGATTTGCAATAATGATCTGGGATCTCTTTTACGCTTGTTCCATACATGAGAAGGACTGTGGAAATTAATGGATCTAATCAACAGAAGTATAACCCACAGGATCGAGTATCTGATCAGCAGTATCCACTTCTCTTCTTTTTGGAGTGCGCAAGATTTTGGAGGGGGTGGGGTGCAAGAAGAGGTAAATGCTGGAGGAGAAAATACCACAGGACTAGGAAGGTCATCTAAATAAATCATAACTAATGAGGCATCTGCTATCAAAAATAAATCATCATCACTTTGTCATTATCCAATTTCCCATTAAATTAGTTTCTAGATACAACATCAGGTCCAATCTTTTCCTATAAGCATTGATGCTTCATTACTGTAAAATGTGAGCACTGGAAGAATTAAAATGGTTGATGTGTATTTGTAACAAGGCTCAGTAATCACATTGCTTGAAAAGGTGTTCCCCATGGTGTGTCGCCATTCCTGCTGGTGTTCATGATATACAAAATATAAACCAAACAGTTAACTCCTACCTCTGCACTTCTGACAAGGTAGTGAATTCTTCACATAAATAAATACTGGTGGACTTTTTAAAACTTGCATACACCGTTAGTAGAAAAACAATACTATAACAAAGACTGCCAATCCAAGAATTTCATTGCAGTCTAACAATTCTATCTTAATTAAAATGCCTCCTTGGAGAGAGTAATTTTTCCTCAAAACACTGCTCAGATGTGCTGCATGGCATTATTTTCCTAGTAATAATTTAAGAAAATGCTGTCAATATTATTGTTTTCCCCTTTAATGTACTTTGCTTGTTCCCCTGTGTCTTTATTGCAGGTTTCTTATTTCATTTGGAGTTATATTTCACTGAACTATAAAAAAGAGTTATATAAAAGGTAGTAATTCAGTTTTATCAGTGTCTGTTTTTTATATAACCAACACACTAGTGGTTCCCTTTCCCAATGGCAGGGTAGACTCACTTACAAAAGAGGTTCCTCCAAATTTAAACCAGGCAAAATATAGGACAGGATTTGGTCCATCATATGGTTAGGTTGTACTTTTATAGTTAAGGGTGTAATTGTTAGCATGTGACAGTTGCAGGAATACTGAGGAAAAGGCATTGTTTGATCAACTGTCCCAGGACTGTCATATTAGATGGATGGTTGAGGGAGTGCTTCTGTCAGGATTCCCTGGCATTCCCTCTCTGAAGTTACTGGTTTCAAAAGCCAGCTTTGGACAGCACACAACTGTGTACACAATAGATCATCCAGGTATAAGGAAACTCAGTGGGACTGGTACAGGCCAGGAATTGCGTTACAATTTAGTTGAGACTGGTTTCCATTGCCTCAAAAACCTGCAGCTTCAGCAGTGCCTGAATTTTCCATCTCAGGGGAAATGAATTTGCATTGTACCTTACCCACAAATGGTGATAACCTTACTGAGCAAATAGCTTTTGCCATTTCAGTGTAGTTGCTTACAAATGGGGCTGCTAAACCTCTACATACCCCTATGGTCTGATTCACAGTTGATTGTGACCTTTTAAGACCTTTTTTAACAGTCTTCAAGCCCATAGTCATCAGCCATCTGTACTTTAATCCCCAGGCACAGTTCAGCCCAGTGAACCTCCAGAGATGAAGCTGACAGCTTAATTTCTTCTCTGCTTGTCTTACATCTTGTTCAGCATCTAAAAACACATCACAGCTTTAAGCTTATGAAAGCACAAGAAATTTGCCAGCTGCAGTCCAACACTTAATTTTGCCTGCACATACAAGACACAAGCAGCACACCCCTCATTTTCCAGAATACTTTGCTTGACACAGCATGGGGAAACCCTAGGTATACTTTGGTGCTGCACTTTCAAAACACATGAGGCAATGTTGGAAACTTTGGCGTGGGCTCAATTCATGTCACATGGACTGCTGAGAAATGACCTTTTGTTTGGGGTTAAACATCAGTGAAGACCAAAATTTACAGTTAATTTATGTGATCCTGTTCTTCTAGTGTGGCTGAATGTTTCCTTTGACATTCCAGATTCACATTTGCTCAGGTTCAAAGATGAAATCTACATTATTGAGAAAGTTGATGCTGTAGTTTGCAAGAAGCATGTACTTCATTGCACTGATAAGACAACAAGACTATTGTATACAGTGTGTCAGTAGATTGCCTGGGAGAAGGATAAGCTATTCTACATGAACAGCAATTGTTACTCTGCAGCTTTAAGAGCCTTAAAACATGAGCATTATTTGGTTCTTTAAATAAGTTATTATGCTTATCAAAAGCATAATTTACCAGATGGAATTAAAACTATAAATTAAATAAAAGGAGTAAAATTTATTCTGAACAGACAGAGAGCATCTAGAAGCCAGTCATGCTCCAGAGCATCAGAAGACTGAGAAAGACATTTCAGAAGAGAAGCAAAGACATTTCAGAAGAGAAGCAGAAGTTGACTTCTGCTGACTCTCAGTGACAGATTTTGATAAGGCTGCCTTAAGGTAGATAATCCCAATGTTGTGTTTTCAAAGGTATCTTCCACCCATAAATGCTTATGTTGAGAGGAACCCAGTGACCTGAAGTGAGAAGGTCTGCTTTTCTTGGCTCAGCACACACAGAATAATTTCTTGCCTGCATTGTGCAAAATTTTCCCAAAACAGGCCATTCCCTTGGAACTAGACATGGAGTTCATCAGGAGATGGAAGTCAGGACCCTTGCCAAGTTTCTTGTTTGAACAATTGCTTTTACCATAAATGAAGACAAGAGTGAGTATATTACCATTTTTTTTATGAACAATTTCTAAAGCTTGTATTCAGAAAAGTCAACATTTTTCATTTTGGGTTGAGTCAGTGTTAATATGAATTTATTTGAGCTACTCAGGCGTCTTTAGGAAGCTGTGCTTGAAGTGCTGAATAGCTCTGTTCCCTCAGGCTTCCTAGACGGACAATGCTTTATGTATTCTAGGTATTCTTGTATTTTCTGAGACCCTGACGAAGGCAAGGAAATGATGAATCTGACTCCATGTTCTTAGAATGCTAATTTATGATTTTATTATCTATATTGTATTAAAGAATGCTAAACTAAATTATACTAAACTATAATAAAGAATACAAAAAGGATACAGATAGAAAGCTAGAAAGAGACTAACGAAAAACTTGTGACTCTCTCTCCAGAGCCTCGACACAGCTGGCCCGTAACTGGCCAATAAGTAAAAACAATTCACATGCAACCAATGAAACAACCACCTGTTGGTAAATAATGTCCAAACACATTCCAAAGCAGCAAAACACAGAAGAAGCAAATCAGATAATTATTGTTTTCATTTTTCTCTGAGGCTTCTCAGCTACCCAGGAGAGAAATCCTGGGCAAGGAGATTTTTCCAGAAAATATGACGGTGACAGGCCATGGTTTTAGTATAATGTACAGCCTCAGGTGAGACCATGTGCTGCCGTGGACCAGGTAGTCCCATACCCCAGCCTAGTCTGTATGAAGCATCCTTGGTGTCACTGTCTTGGATTAACCAGTGGAAAGCAAATGTGTGGATTAGGTTTTCAGAGGAGTCAGAACAAATATTTTCAGAACACATTACAAGTATGGGAAAAATACTATGTTGAGAGAGATAAAACCAAAAGAGACTTGACTGATCTATTATTACAACATAAGTGCAAAGCAGCAACTGAAGTTGCTGGAGAAAACTTCTATATGTTCAGAAGACACCTAACACACCTCTGCAGTACCCATCCCAGTGTTACATGGACTGGGCCCCTAGGATGAGGATTTACTCTCAAATCCCCACCTCTTTTAGCTGCTGATTTGGACTGTATGAATGGAAGTTTAGTCTTGTGTAAAGCAACACTAGTGGTGCTCCAAGGCTGCAGGTTATTCAATGAGCCTGATATGTCAGTGGGAAAATGAATCAGTTTCTGTAAACCAGGGAAAATAAAGAACTTAGAAAACCTCACTGTGAAATTTGCAAAATGACCTACTAAGTTTGAATTCCTTGTTTTGTGGTGCTCCCAGGGGCTTTGTTTTGTTTAGAGTTTGGTATTAAGTACTCTAATTGTGACTGTAGATGGGGGCCTTTTTAATTTGCATAATCTTCTCATGGGACTACAGCTGCTAATTTGGTGATTAATTATCCATATTACACACTGTTTATTTGACCATGCCTAGATTAATTTCTCTTTCCAAGCAAATCACATTCAGATATGAATTTGCATATCTTGATTACATTTTAATGCCTTGGCTATCATTGTTTCTTCCGTGGGTACCTCATGAGATTAGAGCAGAGTGCTCAAGCAGAGCATGATGGAATGTCTTAAATGACATTGTGTATCATTGGACAGACCGTGCACATAACTCCATGTTAAGGGGAGAATTGTTCCTTCTACTATCAGGGAGGTTTTGGTACCTAGACTGCAGATCCTTTGCTAGATTTGTGGCATTATTACTTAAGGTGATATGAAGAAAGCAGCTCATTTATGTTTAAAAATTTAAAAGATATTGATGTTCATAGATTTTCAGCTACACTCAAGTTTTTCCAAAACTTTTCCACCTTTATGGGAAGAATAAACATATGTAAAGCTTCTCCCTCATTTAACAGTAGAAGTCACTGGTATAGTATATGTATTTTGATAACAAGGCTGAGCATGCAACATGGAAAACTTTTGAATACACTCCAATAAAAAATCAGAAAACCAATTTGTTGCTGACATGATTTTCTGAGACAAATTTTTGCAGGAATTGCATTCTAACACAGTTGGAATCTGTGCAAACAACATGAAAAATTATTCGCTTATTCATAAAAACTTTCTAAGCATCACTCTAGCATCCCAAGAGACAACTAGGATATTCTCTTTATAAGGAAAGCTGCTTATCCTGGATAACTACAGGTTATATTTGGAATTTTGTGTGCCTCTTTTAAGCACATGCATTACAGAGGCATTACAGTTAGGTATAGTCTTAAAAATAGAATAATATTTATTGTATAAAGCATGAATTTTTATAGTTCTTATGTTTAAAAAGTGTGTTGTCCTATGCACATTTGTCTATTTCATCATAGCAATGATCTGTACACAGCATAAATTACTAACTGCAGTACATCACTGTTGTAATGGTAATTAGTTCCATCATTCTTTACTAGAAAATTAAGGCAAAAAAATACACTGAGATCTTCAGACTTGTGGTTACACACAGGTTCACTTGGGAAGGGTGAGGAATGTTAAATACATTAACTTATAGGAGTCATTGACACTAATTCCATTTTATCTCTTCTAAGCTCTCCTCCAACACTACTTGCATTCAGGAAAAGAAAGCTAGCAAGTAAAACTGTAACTGTTAAAACTTGATAAACCAAACATATCCCTATCTTTTGGAGGGGAGTTATTTGTGTGTTTAGAGCATTTTATCACCATATGAAAGTCAATGACTCCTACCCACAGAACATTTCAAGAATTATGTCAAAATATTGGGAGCCTGACCCTAAAAACACGTTCCTGTTAAAATCAATTTGATTATTCATATGAGTGAAGATTTTCTTATGTGTTAGTATTTGCTGTAGCAGACCCTTGGCCTTTGGCTTTATGGGAAGACAACACAGTTGTCGTGATTTCACAATATAAATAGACACTATTAAAAGACCCAAAGTAACAACATAGGCTTGCTGGGATTAAAAGCAAAGCATCATAAATGTTTATGGGTATCACAAATAAAGGGCAAATTCAAGTTCATGTGAGCTCTGCACATTTTTTGTTTGAAGTCCAAGTTCATGGGCTGCAGCTCTCCTCATGAAATGCCTGCCAACACTTGTATGCATTTTCCCGTATCAGTTTGATCCTCCTTTTAAAAACAAAACTGTGTTTTGTTGCACAATGAAGATGAAAAACAAATTAAACCAGAATTAATACTCCCTAGGGAATGAAAATCAGCTTTGGAAATTGCACACAAACTTTTAATCATTATATTTTAGGTTACAAGACTTTCAAAAGCCAAAGTAACATTTAAAAAAGAAGTGGGTGGGACACTACATCATGAAGCCCCAAACACAATAAACAAATCTGCTGGCAAACTTGATGCCTTTCTCTTTCCAAAACAGTGTTCTTTGTGTTATTGTCCTCAGTGAGGCATGAAGGGTTTGAATGAAATTCTTGCCACATTGAAACCAATGTTAAAAAGAATCAATTTTCAGCCAAAATGTCATCCTCTGTATTAAATTAACAGAACGAAGGGGGAAGAAAACAACGACCAAACAGGCCCATAGCACGGAAGCAGATTCTCCTGTGGCTGCAGCCTCCAGATGGGGATGCTGTACCCAGGCTGGACCCTGCTGAACAGTGGGTCACCCTGGTCCCTGCTGCTGGTCCAAGAGCCTGGCAATACCATGGCAGCCTCTCCAACCCATCCTGGTGCCAGTGCTCCAACCAGCAGCAGCTTGCCTTGGCAAGGGAGCTTTGCCAGGTTAGGGGGAGCAAACAGGGAGGAGGACCCTAACAAAGAGATCTACTGAACTTGAGAGTGCTTGGGAAATTGTGCTACAGGAGGGTCTGGTCTTTTCAGCTGACAGCTTTCCAAGCTCCCACACGTACCTGGGCTGGTCCTGGCCATGGGATGCACAACAAAACAAATTTAAGTGATGCAGTAATGTTCTGTGCTGCTATCAAACCTGATCCCCCTAGCTGAGAAGAAGCTTCCCAGAAGAATCTTATTCATTCTTCCCTACCTGCAGAACACAGAGAGAATTGCAATTATAGAATTCACTATTAAGTCACACTAGACTAAGAACAAATGGGTCTGAGAGACACTCAGATATATGTTTTTCTGCCTGACTTCAAGACAAGAGATGAGTTTTACTGCCCATCCAGGAGTAACTCTCAGAGGACCTGGCATCTTGAATTTGACCAAGCTATTCTTATGTGACAAAACATGGAGGGAGTTCTGTAAGAAAGCAATGAAGAGAAAGATCCATTGTTAAGGGGAAAAGTTGAAAAGGAAAAAAAATTCCAAACAAAAACAAACCACTCTACCAAACAATTCAAATGTTTGTTTGAGATATTCTGCATTGAGCCAGTGAATATTGTTCTTTCTGGTGTTATAAATTGGGTGTGTATTTATTACTTGGATGTGCTCTTTAGCACAATGTTTCTTCTGATAACAAAAAGGAATATTATAGAAAATTACGGTACATGGAATAAATTAGGAATGCTTTTCCAAAGGACCTGGAACTTTTCACTACCTCTCATGGTCTAGGTTGGAAATACTCCTACCGCATTTTTGAGAAATGCAGTAAGTGTACCTGCCTCTGGTACAGGTACAAGGGTGTTAACTTTGAGTCTAACTACTGCTATTTATGAATCAGCAGGATGATAAGCATTAAAAGTGAAAGGCACTTCAGTGAAATTCTGTCGACATTTAATATACAGTCTTATGGTGTTTTTTCTCATTATTTTTTGTGTATTTTATTTGGAAAAAATTCTCTATCCTGCTGTTCTGATTATACTCATATGCAACATATGAAATCTTGTTTTATCTCAGCCCACTTCAAGAAAATCTTTGATAGACATCTTTAAAAACTCTACATGTGTGTAAACGTTAATGTTTCTGTATGAGAAAGACCGCTTTTGGGTGGTAGCTTCTATTAATTGCAACTGTTCACAACTTTTCTTGTATGCTGTGGGTTCTTTCACTTTTTAAAGCAATAGCTCTATCTCTAATAAAGTGTTCCTGTGAACTAGCACATACCCTTACAACCTTTGTAAGCAGCTGTCTCTTGTGAATTAGCTCAGATGTATTTCAGGAATTTTGTCGTGGCAAGTGGCTCTACTGAGCAACAGGAAATGTATAAAAACACATGGATGCCGTCCTTTGTTAAGGTTCAGCTTGTTGGAATCAACAGACATTTGATATGAATGAACCTTTTGAACAGTTATTCACAAATGGCAAATCACAGAATCCCAGAAAGGATAAGGCTGAAAGGGACCACAGGTGGTCATCTGATCCAACCTCTCTCAAGCAGTGTCACAAGATTGTGTTCAGACAGTTCTTAAATAGCTCCAGTGAGGGAGAGAGACTCCACTGCCTCTCTGGGCAACCTGTTTCAGTGCTCAGTCACCTGCACAGTAAAGAAGTTCTTTCTCATGTTCATGTGGAACTTCCTGTGCATCAGTTTCTGCCCATTGCCTCTTGTCCTTTTGCTTGGCACCACTGAGCAGAGCCTGGAAACATCCCCTGGGCATCCCCCACTTCAGACACACAGACACTGACCCGGTCCCCTCTCAGCCGTCTCTTCTCGAGGCTGAACAGGCCCAGCTCCTTCAGTCTTGCCTCGTAAGAGAGAAGGTCCAGTCCCTTTGGACCCTCTGCTGGACCCTCTCCAGGAGCTCCATGTCTCTCTTGTCCTGAGGACTCCAGAACTGGACACTGCACTCCAGATGTGCACCACCAGCGCTGAGTAGAGGGGCAGGATCATCCCTCTCAACCTGCTGGAATGCTCTTCCTAATGTACCCCAGGACTCCATTGGCTTTCTTGGCCACAAGGGCACTGGTGGCTCACAGTTTGTTGTCCACCAGGATACCCAGGTCTTTTCATTTCTGAGTCATTCTCAACATGAGGAAGATACTACATATTTTAATTACATTTGCATTTATTCATTGGATTAAAATATGCAGTATTTTACACTAGCAAAACTATTTTTTAATGTTATAATTTATGACTTGCATTCCTAAAAATCAAGTTAGTCCTTACTAAGAATGTGTTTACAGGATATTTTTATACAAAATTTGCAAAAGAAAACAAAGCTGGTTGGATGGTAAAAGTAAATAAATATAGTATAATGAATAACAGCAACAAGGTTGTTTTATGCCTGCACTTGGAACAATGCCACTATTAAAAACAAGAGTCTGGGAGATTTATGGAAAACAGTCCTTCAGAAAAAAATGTCAGTGGAGCCAAAACTGAGTGCATGGGTTGTTCACCACAGTAGATTACAAGGAATGTCTGCCTAAGAGTTGATAAGTGCCTATAGGATTATTTAGCATCCTTCTTCATCTTTCTCTTAATCAGGGTGAAATTAAATCTTCTGCTAATCAGTATAAGACCCCAGTGGATCCTGGGCTATTAGCTGAGCAATGGACATGACTTGGCAAACCTTCCTAGGGAAAAAATATTCCCTGGACTCTGCAACCAAACTCCTATCGACCAAACCAGGGTCAGAGTTGCAAATGATGTAGTCTCCTCTGCCTTCCTTTGCTCCTTCTTCTGATTGAGGTGATGTTGAGCAGCACTGTGACCTCATCATTGATGAAGGGAGCTATGAGATGTGTGTGTACCAAGCCTTTCTTTCTGACATCTTCCTAGCTCTTCTTTCTGATTTACTGAGTCACTTACCTGCAGAGAAGTGCTGTACACTTCTGTGAACTGTATACACGTGTTTATTTAGAAAGTTACCTTTAAATTTACCTTTCCTTGAAAGCCAGCTCTTGGGTAACCTGCCATGGTCCATCAGCTCGATGGGCTTCCCCATGCAGGAAGGGAGCTCAAGTGAGAAAGGCCAGGTTGCAGGGGGCGAGAACCTTTTCCTCTCCCCTGCCCTTGCTGCTGGCTCCGGGAGAGCTCCCATGGGGACCAAAACCCACCAGCCTGGGAAAAGCACTGTCTGGTGCCCCAGGAGATGCCAGATGCTTTTTATTCCCCTAGCTCCCCCTTCCAACAAGCCTGATAGTCTGGAGAGAGCTTGAGAGCTGTAGCAAGCGGGTGATGAACTGCAGCTAATTCCTCTATACCTTTTAAATCCACACTGCCTGCCCCCAGGTAAACTCCCTGTGGTATCCTGCCACAAACAGTGCTGTTTTGGAGATACTGAAGGTGGAGGAGAAGTGTGGGAATGTTTTTATAAGCCTGCTGATAACCTGTGAGCCGCAACCATGAAAACATGGTGCCTCCCACTGTTACAGGAATTTCCCTATTAATTTTGTCAAAAGTTTCACATATCTGTCAAATCTAGTAACATGTTTCCCCTGAACTGTTGCTCGGGCAAATCAGTAAAAGTTTCTGCATAAGCATTCTGATGCTGATTCAGCAAGTAATTAGCCAGCTACCTCAAGGTCTTCTAAATCAAGGACTTTGTGCTGATGGAAGAGCATTATAAGTGCCTGAGTTAATTTTAACCTACAGTACACATCTGCATTTCTTTCATACTTGAACTGATGCCTTGAGATGATGACCCGGAACAGAGACTAGATAGAGCTAAGAGAATAAAGTAGGTATTTATTAAAAGACCTTAAAAAGATACACCTTGGGCAGTACAAGAACTTGTCCAGGGCTTCACCCAAGATGAACCCAAAATAGACACGAAAATGGACAACTGATCACAGGGTCTCACACTTTTGTAAGTTCTGGTCCATTTGCATATTGGAGTTAATTGTCCAATAGCTTCATGTTATGAAGTCCCTTCCTCCTTGTTTGTCTCTTCTTCAGTTCCCTTTTGTTTAACCTTTTGGCTTCAAGCTTGTAATGGTTGTCCTTGGTCTCAAGCTGGAAAAAGATTGCTTTGTCTACCTGCCCTGCGAAGAGAACCTACTAGCACTTAATATGAAGCTCAGACCTACACCCCTAAGCAGCACAGAATCTGAAAAATATGAAAGCTAAAACTAAGGACATCATCTCAAGCTTAAAAGACATTAGTTTTTATCTTCTTGAGGCAGAGAAATAAGTGTTCATATGTAGAGAAGGTCCACCCTGATACAGCCTGAATGACTTTCATGTTTTGTAAATTACATATAATCAGTGAAACCGACTCTAACGAAAGAGATCCCTTGTTGAAAGGTGCCAAATATTGACCTTGGGCATACACAGTAGCAGTGCAAGAAATATTTATAGAATTTGTGAATAAATAAACAGTTTATACCACAACAGAAGAGGTCAACAGAAGTTAGCAAGAGACAGAAAAATATTTTTATTTAAATATGCATCAAATTATTGCATGAATCATGCTAGAAGAGAAACTTGTCCTAGATAAGTAAATAACCTTTCTGTCACATTCTCTGCAGTATAAAAATACTGAATAATGTAGCTGATATGTTGTTCCTTTAAATTTCTCTAGAACAATGCTGTGCTTCCAAATAAGGCCAGTGATCTCTTTAATAGAAGAGATCACTGTATTAGCACAGGGACATCACTCACTTGGCAAGCCAGGTGTGGTTTTCATTAAACCCGCCTCATAACCCAAGTGACATAGGTTTAAACGCTGACTGAATTAGAATCATGCTTTGGTCAGAAGGTTCAGAGCTGCCTTTGGTGCTTGCTTAAGCTGCCCCAGCAATATGTGTGCCAGGCATGAAAACATGGGTTATGTTGTTCACAATGTTCTATTTAATGTAGTGAATGCCAGTAAGGCTGGTCAAAACTGGAACTGGCAGGGTTTTTTGTATGTATTTTTTTAAAATATAATTTGGAATTAATCTCTACCTCTCATGTTTTATTTTTTTAACCCTTTCCACTCCCTCTTTTTAATTTCAAAATTTTAATTTAATTTGAAGCTGAAACAATATGAAGAAAATTATCTCCAAAATAGTCTTTGGAAATGTTTGTTCCCATGGAACAATAAATAGGAACCACCTTTCTTCTACCTTTATAATAATTAACATTCCTTGATGGATGAATCAATGTGAGTAAAATGCTTTTGTTTGTGTCAAGGCAGCCCCCTCCAAGTAATGTTCCATGGGAAATTTACCTGTCTGTCATGTTAGCTGACGGATTCAGTTGTCAAGAATCTGGATTGTTTAGATAATATTAAATCAAATAACTTGGAGACAAATCCAAAACACACATATTAACAAAATTATATGTTTAAATAAAAAATTTATTCATAAGTGTCACACATGAAGTCTCATATATAGAAGAGATGATGTCATTTCCCTGCAAAGCATCTGGAGCCTAATCTTATTTTAAATTACAGATATGTCTCATAGTACCCTGCTATGTCATATAAGTTGGATTTCTCATCCTTTTTGCACATGGTCATGGACAGTGTGTGGGGAGGAGAGTAACTGTTGTAAGATAATCTTCCTTAGACAATTTTAGTATTTAATCTAAAAACTCCCAGAATAAGAAATGTGAGCCAGTATTTAATTACTGTGACTAAAATTATGTATTTCATCAGCTGTAAACAAAATTAATCACATTTCTTATGATGAAATATGATGCAAATACTTACTTTTGACTTTGAAAATGCCAGAAAATTAGAGTCCTTTTACATTATGATTAATTGATTCAGAATGGTTTTTGTTGGCTAATTTTATGCTTAATGGGAGTCCATTCATTCAATTTGTTATCCATTCTCTTTTCATAGAAACCATAGTGGTCTCAGGTGAAAATTTAAACTGTATTTCATAAAATACAGATCTTTGAAAAATAAGTTATATTTCCAAGATTTATGAACACTCTATAGAGCAATGCAGTTTCAAAGAATTGAGATTGATTTATGTGTTTCAAAAAGAAAAAGCTGTTCCAGTGAATTTGTATTTTTGCCTAATTGCAAGAATCAGAGAAGTAATCAGAATAGTCTAATCATGGTATACAGGCAATGTCTCTGTAAGTCTGTATGTGAGCCTGAAATATGTCACACAGATACACAGTACCCACACTGTGCCCTGTTCTGGTAGCAGGAAACTGTAATTAGCTAGTGATTAATTATGGGAGATACAGCTGAAGTTGTTAGGACCTGTGGGCATTGGCAGGAATTTTGTTTACTTTTTTGCATATTTCATCTTGTCAATCTGCATTAGGACATAAGTTGCCATAGTGGCTTATCCTTTCTGACAATTGACAGGATCACACTGTGACACAATGCACATGGAACTGTGACACACAGTATACCAAACATGACAGCAAAGATGGACTTTGGGGAAATTAAAGCAAGCATGTTTCTTGAAAAATGCATAGGGAAATACACTGATTAGTAATTTGCATTAAACAAAGACACATCATCTTCCTCAATAGCTGCAAGGCTGCTCCAAGGGATACTGTCCTGCTCTCGCAAACTCACAACTGTATCTTGCCTCTCATGACTGGGCAGGAAAGAGGAAGAGATGTAAGTCTCACAAATTTTGGCAAGAGCTGCAAATACTCCTAACCCTTAGCTGCTCAGTTATCATGCAATTCCCTCCGCCTTTTATGCAATTTGATCTTGCTAGTATATGAAAACTGATGTAATATGCAAGATCTACTTTACCTTGTTACTAAGGTGTGCAGTGATCTCTGTGTCTGCTCCTGGTTCACCCCAGGTGCCCTGCAGAGTACTCAGGCATCCATCTGCACTCCATCTTGTCAAATTCCATCCACACAAGGAACACTGCTTGATGTGCATCGTTTTTCATTGTGATACATCTGATTACTGTTGTTTATAGCTGATGAAATGGATAGTTTTATTCACAGTAATTAAATATGAGCTCTATCCTTTTCTGTGAGCCTTTAAGGTGTTTAAAAGCTGTTTAAAAGAGGTCATCTCACAGCAGTGCCTGCTTCAGCATCTAACAGAATTTATCACACTCGAGTCTGAACTTTTCAGAAGTGGATTAACTTTGTGCTTGCACTGTACCATCCCTACATGTGGATGCACTACTCCTCTCAGATCTGCTGAGCTGCAACCTCTTACTAAAAGAAGGAAGGGCTTGTTTACCCTGTCCTTGCTCCTTTCTCCTTTTTTCCAGCTTCAGTGGGAGCAGATGCAAGCCCATACCCCGAGCTTTGACTTTTTGGGAGCAGCAGAAGCAACATGACCCCTTTTCCTCTTCGGTCAGACAACACACTCTGCTGCACTGTGCGTACAGTGTGCTCACCATAGCTGAGAAACCCTCCTCCAGAAGATCAATTTTTGCAAATGGAATCATTCTGTGGTAGATGGAAATCATATGTTCAAAACAGCATCCCACACCCATTGGTAATGATCATTTTACATGTGTGAATTCATTATCTCTGTAGGGGCAATACAGAATTGAGTCATGACATAATCCAGTGTTATCTTTAAGGATGAGATGAAGCTGCCAGGTATAGTGTATTGATTGATGGAGATGGAGTGTCAACAAATGAATATATGATCTGCTCAAATTAAAAGAAAATTCAGTTCACAGGCTGAAACAACATTTATATAGCATTAAGTATGAAATAGAAACCAACAAGTCAGTAAATTCAGCAGTGAGAAGTATGTCTTATCTGTGGCTTTTTGGGCTTTTGTAAGTTAATTCTACAGATGTAATTATTCACCTACAGTTATCATGTATGTTCTCATTTTTTTTTGCTTGTGACGAAGTGTTTAAAAAATTTTCTAACATACACTCTACAAAAACATTCCTCATAAATACAACACATTGCATTTAACATACTCCTGAATCATACATGTACCTGTGGATGTTTTTTACATGTATTATTTATACCTTGGTATGAACTCGTTACAAAACAAGAAAAAATAAGGAAGGCCTTTTGCAGAAGATAACCCTGCATAATATCTTGGTAACCAAGTATGCTTACTTTGTTAGTGCCTTTGTATATACATAGATCAAACAATCACTCTACCAGTCTATTCACAGAAACAGTGTTTTGATTTCAGAGACCCCATTTTCATAGAATCATAGAAACATAAAATCATAAAATGGCCTGAGTCTGAAGAGAGTCTAAAAATCAACTACTTTAACCCTCCTGTCATGAGAACAGATAATCTTCTCTAGACCAGGGGTTGCTCAAAGCCTCATCCAACCTGGCCTTGAACACCTCCAGATGTGTGGCATCCATAATTTCTCTGGGCAACCTACTCCAGTGCCTCACCTGACCTTTGTTGCCCATGGACAATGCTTTGGTGTATTGGCTTGGTGCCTTTCTCTGGTTTTTTTAAATACTTGTCATGCAAGAACATTACTGGACTCAGGGGCAAGGACATGACTCTGGTCTTGGTCTTGTCTCTGCACCCAATTCTGAGACTACTGCTGGGCAGAAGGGTAGAATTCCCAGCAATATAAAGACATACCACACCAGAATTCCAGTAACTGAATTTTCAGAATGCACTGGGATGTGATTTTATATTAGTTATTTCACTTTTACTGTGAAAAATTGCATCTCATTTTTCCAATTTTTATCCCTTGGACTTCTGCTGAATGTAAGCTGCATTAGATACACAGTTGCCTTTCAATGAGGTCACAGACATCCCATCTTAGGCCTTGGAAGACCTCCTCGGTCAAGAAAGAAGGTCCTCACCCAAGTCAATTATTCCTGGACATGTTAAATAAAGCATGGCCATTCAGAGAAGAGAGTGCTGGAAGAAATATCTGACACCTTTGAATACATATTCACCAGTGATGAAGAAGCTGAAGTAGAAGATTTGAGAGTTCTTTGGTATCCATCTGGATATTTGTTTCCCTGTGTCAATTCAAAATTTCCTTGTTCTCAAAGAAACAGCTCCTTGGACATATATATTTCTCCAAATTATTCTATGTCGATTAAATGGATTTTATGATTGAAAAATTTATCTATTGTATAATAGTTAATATTAATAGTAATATTATTTCTACTTTTTTTTTACATCCTTTTAAAAGTGTCTAGGGACACTTTTGGCAAAGAAGTGGATGCCTCTAAGTGTGTATGTATGTTATGCTAACAACCCTTCTGTCTGCTCTTACCCAGTTTAGCAGCATTTTTACTTTAAAGGGAAACTCTAACACTGTCATGAAAAATAATAGCAGTAATAATAAAACTTGCAATCTTTTTGTTAACTCCACTGTATAAGTCAACACACTCAAATTACAGCCGGAGCACAAGATACTTGAGGCTGACTTTATTCTTCTTGATAGAGTTAGGGTCCTCTTAACGTTAAAGGACATTCAAATTCATTCCCTTAAGGATTTAGACATACCCTTGAAAGAGATTCCAAACCAATATTGACCTATACAGTACTTTATTTTAAGGAATTTATTCTGAATCTGCTTTTTGTGTTGCTTCATATGAAAAATGTGTTAATGCACTGAAGTTGCTGCATAGCTGCAGGAAAAATGTACTCAGAGGTGACACTGAGAGGCAAAACAAAAAGAAAAGTGGATTTGAAGTGATAGGCAAAGCTAGAATAGCAAATACCTTGTTCAAAACCTGGATTTTATGTATGGCCATTACTTTCACAAGTGATGATTCAGTGGAAGGACTTTAATCAAGACTGGAACCCCATGACACCAAATGCCACAAGGCACGGACATGAAACACAGCTCCCACCTTGAACAACATCCCATAGAGCTAACAAGTAAAGTAGAGTGGAAGAAAGAAAGGAAGCAAAACCAGGGCAGGACTAGTACATTCCATGCTGATTCCATGTCTTATGACTGCTGTCCTAGGAATTGACAAATCCGTGCATGTTAGTTGTCTCCTTGGTTTGGTTTGGTTTTGCCTTGGAAGCCAAAATTGGCAAATTTCTAGACACCTAGCTTACATCTGATAATAACATTCATCTGTATTTCTTTTAAATGCCTTAACTTTTTTGAGAACTGAAGCACCCAGGTCCCAACATTTCCAAGCAAGGCAGTCTTCACAAACCTTTCAAAGGATGATCACCCACATGTTTGCAGTGCTGCTGTAGGAACTACCTGATTTAAAAGAAGAACGAAAACTTCATATGCTGAAATGATCACTAGAACATGCCCTGGCACACATACCTACTGTCAGCTTCATCAAACTGGAGCCACAATGCTGCAGCACTACCACATAACTTAGTGATGATCTTCCTAGGTTATATTTGGACCATGTGGTGGGGTTTACATAAAATAACTACAGATTTTGAAAACCTACAGTGCTCAATAAGCCAGCATGAAAAAGGAATTGTGGAAAGGGGGCACTTGAAGGTATACTTTATCTCAGCCAAATGTGGAAGTCCAAAATTGGTGAGATTAATTTCCGTTCTACAGCAAACTCCATCTCAAAATCAATTAATCCTTTCAGAAAACTAGCCCAGACTACCACTCCTGTGAACATTAACCCAAGTTTGCTACCCATTGGGTGACAAGAGTGCCTGAGTCTCCCTTGTGAATCTGCTGGAAGGGGAATTAAATCATGCAAGTGCTAATTTAATAATGATCCTATAAATAGATTGTGCATTACTCACTTGAAGCAATTCAGTACAGTACAAATCTAGGTCAGAACTATCTTAAATGAACTGTACCATTTTTGAAACAGAAACCTTCATTTTTCAGCTAATGAACAGTAGATTGTATGTTAGAGGGTTTTTTAATAATTGGCAAAACACTCACAATTGTCCCCCTTTTAGATACATAATATGCACCTTGTGATCGCTGTGAACTAGAAGACCCCTTTTAAGGAGTAAGGGGAAAAATGAGCAGCACATTCATCCCAAACTTCTTTTCCAGTTGCAATCTAATTATGTATGTGTCACTGCTTTCACATATTCACCACAGAGAATAAAGGCAATTAAAACCTTCTTACGCCAGAGATACTTGGAGCTATAAAAAGGATATTGTGACCAATATGTGGTAATTAGACCTGTGCTACTAAGGTGGAGGATTTTAACAAAGCAAAAGATTAAAAAATCCACGTATGTTTTGGGTGAGAGGACAAAGAGCCAGAATTACTCATGGTTTGGCTTTTAGGATTTTTCAGGACAGGATGGGAGTGCTGTCATGGGCAGGAGGCTCTGCGGCTGTGTGTGAGTCGATGGCACTGGTGGGTGAGGGAGCTACAGGCACGCTTCTGCCCTGCTATCACATTTTTGCTCACTGTGACACACACTTTTTACTGTTCTGGCATCTGTGGAGAACAGAGAATCATACCAAGGCTCCCAGTGGAATCAATCATATCACTGACCCTCTGGAAGTGGGACCCACAGGAGACACCCTGAGCCTCAGAGCAGGAGGTTGCCTTGAGCCTCTCCACAGGAGCCACTGCTGAGGCTTGTACCCTGTGTTACAAGGGCAATCTCAAACAGGCCCACCCACCATGGGGCAAGGATGGACAGAGACCCAGCCTGAAGGGGTTTCCAAAGAATAGGTACGTCCCAACTCTTGTCTGGTTAACCAAGCCAGGTTCACGCATCCTGTCATACTCTTCAACCATGTCATTAATGTTACAGTCCTGGGAGAAGATATCAGAGGCAGGAGTTCCCCTTTTGAGCATAATGCTCTTACTGTCCTCTTTGTTGGATTGCCAGATCACTGACTGGGCACTTAGATGAAATATTTGAAAAAGAGACGTAAATTTCCTGGGCAGACAAAAGAGTGAAGGCCTTAGGACATCCATTTGCAGAAAAGCTAATTTAACAATATGCCTGCTGGACAGAGAGTGATCATCACCACACTCTTCTTTGGCAAGGTGAATCAGAGCTGCATTTTTGGCGTGGAATCCAGCCCACAAATCTTCAGCTCACTCCAATATCATCTACAGGGTAGAGTAGTTGGCCATAGAATCCCACACACTGGATTGAGTTAGACCGATCTAACCACATTGTGGTTGGTTATGGTTGCAGCTGATCCAGCTGCATGCACCTAGGAAAAAAATATCCTATCACTTCAGGCTAACCCAAAAGGAAACCCTTTTCAAGACTGCGGTTCTGGACTGGTGCACATTTTAGATTTGGCTCAAAGTCAACAACTAACATGTGAACTCCTGATTTGTATCCCATTATAGCCAGCTCCCAGCAACAAAATTCTCACTAGCTTTAACTAGAAAAGGTTGCAGCTCTCAGTATTGTTGCTTATTTCAGAGCTGTAATTCCATGGTCGACCTTGCCTTGTAATCTCATACAGGGGGAAAACACATTTATACTGAGGCACCAATAGTAGAAGTGCCTGCTGGACAGGCCAATATTTTCCAAACCATGCTTGCTTACAGCATAAGTAGATGACAAACAAAATCAACGGATCCCTTTGTTGTGTAAAACTGGAATAGAAAAGAAAGCAGCCCAATTGATCACTGTTATGTTTGGTCTCTCTGGAGTCATTATGCCTGAGGAAAAAAAGAAAAACCCTATGAAAGCCAGAGTTGCATAATGCCCTTCGGGTGATGTTGCTTAGAAAGAGAGATATGAATCACTGTTGTTTTTTTTACCTGTGAGTTGGGCCATTAGCTTTAAAACCTTGTAGAACAAATAAATGCCACTTTTGTTTCAGAAAACAACCTAATCTAATGCAGAGCTAACATTTGTTTTATTGCATGATAAAAGAAGCCAAGAAGGATAAATAAAAAGGAAAGAGGGAAAATGTGAATTTGAAGAAACAGGTAGGAAGAACTAGTTGATATTCCTGAAAGAATGTGCTTTGGTTCTTAAAGGATAAAGGTAGGAATGAGTGTTTTTCTTTTGTTTATTGGCATAATCCCATGAAAAAGCAAGTACTCAAAATAGTACTGTCCTATCTTTAGAGACGTATTTCATTTTGCCTTCTATGGAAAAGCTGAACAGAAGGGGAGGATCCTGGCTGTTGTCATTGAAGCTGTTTCAGTCAGAGTGAATAAAAAGCACAGCTGTCAGAAAAGACACAAAGTGTAAAGTCCAAATATTCATTTTCTCATTAAAATGGGGCTTTATTGGCAGTGGATGAAAATAGGCTGTAAGATTAATTTCTTCCTGCATAGAGAAACTAACAATGGAAAATATCATTCTGGTATCAGTCAGCAAATAAAGCAAAGATTCAATCTCACCACCACAGAAAATGCAATGGTGCTGGTCCAAAGTTCACTGGGGCCAATTTTTAAAAATTCTTGGTAGAATCCCTAGGAGAAATGCTATAATTGCATAGAGTTCCTCAGAAAAATAGACTAGTCACAATATTTTTAATATCTTTATCCTTCAGTTTTGCAGAATTTAAAGTTAAAATACAGATCGTAGTCAGGATAAAATTTTTATAAAAGCCTTTATAACCATAGAAATATGTGATTGATGCAAAATACAAAATGAACAAAAACCCTATTGCTGTTTAAATGGTCAAATTTGGCCAAGAAAGTTTAAGGTTAACATCTGATTTTAGTGTACAATAAGCCCAGCAGGGGTGAGCTTTACATGGTTGTGAAGTGAATTGCATGGCTGAACTATTGGCCTTCCCCACAGGGACTAGAAGTCAAGGACTGCTCCTTTCATTGGCCACATGCAGCATGGGACAGAGATGTCTCTGAGTTATCTCACATTTAACAACCAGCTGCTAGCTGAGAATACAGAATTAGATGCCTGCAATCATTAAAAAGGAGAATTAGGTGACTCAGAACAGCAATCCAATCAAACCCACATACTGCACTGCCTAGGGCTAGGAAGTAAGAATAACTCTTCAGGCACACACCTGGGACCTGTGTCTGAAACTGCTCCTTTTCTTTCAGTCTGCTCAGCCTTCATGAAGCAGCTCTGTTCAGGGACAGTGCACACCTTCCAGATGGACAGCTAGAGTCTTCCTTCAGGAATGGGGTGCTTTCACTGAGACCTTCCTCTGGCAGTAGCTCACTTCCACTCACAGCTGGGGTGTGGGCTACAACAAATCCTTGTGATGACAGCACAGTCACAGGACATGCACCCAACACAAACCCTGGAGAGGTGCAGGTTAGGAGCCAAACCCCTTTCTTGTAGTCAAAACTCACTCATATCTTTCCTCAGTAAAGACAGACAATAACAATATTACCTTGGCAGCCTGGAGTAAATCAGTAAAGTATCACATCAACTCCTCATGTCCACTCACAGGTTAGATTATATTTCTTCTTGCCAAAGTCACCTGGACATTACCCTCAGATTTTGCCCTGTATTTTCATCCTTTCCTGCCTAATATTGAACCACAGAGCGTGTTACAGTATCTGTCTTCTCTGATAGATTCACAATTTTGTCCCAGCACACCTTGTGCAAACCTGGACCATGGAGGACCTCATCTAGGGCTTGAACTTCCCTGCTGGACCTATCCCGTGTATAAAAACCAGTGAGGTGACCCAAGCACCACAGCATTTTAGTTTAATTATATATTGAAACTTGTCTGAAAGATAAAAATAAAGAAAACCTTGTCATTGCAAGTAATGTCCCTGGTTTTTGTGGATTAAATATCTGTATGGAAGCTACTTCAAGAACCCCCCAACAGCTCCCATTTGAGGTCTTGTATAATAAGGGTAAAGTTTAAGCCACTCAAAGGCATTCTCAGGGTTTGTTGAGTACCACAGATGTTCCCATCGAGGTTGGTTGGCCTCAGTTGAAAGAGAAGCTGCTGCTACCCTCCTGCAACCCAGCTCCCAAGTGATGGCAGCAGCTGGGCTTAGTTAAACAGCTACCAAGCAAAAATCACCTTCTGGCTCTGCTGTGCAAAAGTTTTTTCTAAATATTATTTCCACTACTTATTTAATTCTAGGAAAAGGGCAAAACATTCTCTTGAGAATAATGCTTTGCCTCAGTCAGTAAGTAAAGTGTTTTGAGTATTGCTGGTCTATTTTAAGTGAGATTTATTATCTAGATCTTAATTTATTAAATCTGTAGGTTTTGCTTTATTTGTTTATATTTAGTTTTCATGGAAAGGGAATAAATGCTCCTATAAGTCACAGACTTAAATGTAATTTGCCTAACACTATTACTTATTTTGAAGCCTACTTCATGGTATATAAAAAAGCCTCTTCATGTTTTTGGAAAGCTGGAAGACGAAGAAGAAGAAGAAGAAGAAGAAGAAGAAGAAGAAGAAGAAGAAGAAGAAGAAGAAGAAGAAGAAGGAGAAGAAGAAGAAGAAGAAGAAGAAGAAGAAAGAAGAAGAAGAAGAAGAAGAAGAAGAAGAAGAAGAAGAAGAAGAAGAAGAAGAAGAAGAAGAAGAAGAAGATCAATGTCTCATAGGAAGATTGATTTTCAGTTGAGACCAATTTAAAAGCTCTGTGTTGTTAAAACATGTTTCTACTTCCTTCAGGTTGATTTTAAGACTTTTGACAGTCTGTTCCCTACATCTTGTATTTGTCCTAAGTTGTGGGTTTCACCTGATGAAAAATCCCAGCATGTACTATCACAATTTTGGATCAGCTTCCTTCACATCGAGATGGAGCAGAGTTATGGTTAATGAGCTACATGTTCCTCACCTGGGATAATTTTTCAGCAGTCCACAGGCATCAAAGAAACTGTGGTTGAAGGATACTCATACGTGTTTTCACTGGCAACACATTTAAGAAAAACAAACTATGTTTACAGTTTACAGAAGACCTTGGATCAAGCTTTTCTCCTTGATAACATTTCTAGTCTTGACATAGGAAAAAACCCACCATCCTGAACTTTAACACAGATAGATGTTCAAATTAGTAATTTCATGTGTTGCAGAATTTTATTTTAGGTTTCTTTATTCCTGTTTAAGTTTGGTTGAACTTAGACACAGACTCACAATAGGGAACATAACTCAAATATTCAGAGCAGAAGGTATTCATTATGTCTTGGTGGACCAGACTGGAAAACCCCAAGAAAATATTTTACAGGTTTGAGTGCAAGCTGAGGAAATTATCTGTATATGGGTAGTCATCTATCTCCCTGTCCCTTCAGGGAAGGAAAGGAGTCAGTGTGCAAAAGAAAGACACCTCTAGAAGAAGGAAAAAGGGCTCAGAAATGGGTAAATAATTTTTTTCATATATAATCTGTGTCCATGACCTTTTCCATTTCTCCATGCTTGCTTTATCTTTTGATCATCAAATCGTATCTGGCAATAGTAGCAGGTTATTATAGCTGTTTAAAAGCACTAATAAGTTCAGATATTGTACTTTCTATTGACATTTAGCCAGGAAATAGCAGAATGGAGAATGACATAGTCCAAAAGCACTAACACATGGTATTGATAAAAGCACTGGAACACATACTGAAAAATCAATTTATTGCTTTAGTGACTGATGCCTTCTTATTTTGCAGTTTTCACTGTCCTCAAATGTGCTAATTACATCAGTTATTGCTTGCTGTGCTGAATGGTTTTGTAGCTTCATAAATCAACATCAAACATTAAAAAAAGTCTCACCCATATGATGAATAAGCAATAAAATGCTTCAAGTTCAAACGCGAAACATTAAAGAGTGAGAATTTGCCTTGATTTTCCCCATAGTTCCTGTAACAGATGCACATCCTAATGAGGAGTTGAAGAACTGGTAAAACCATTGGCTCCCAGATACTGAAGGTCTCAACAGCAGAAGAAACTGAAATCAGCACCACCAGAATTGTCACAAACCTGGTGCCTGAATGCTGTATGGCAGGTCCCCCCAAAATAATTAACCTGATTTCAAAGAGCACTGATAAATACCACCAAAAGTACATTTGGACATCTGGCTCTTTCACTTGTGTTTCCCTAGGTGAGCTCACTCTCATCGATCTGTGCTGTCACACATTTACAAGACTTGAAGTACAGAGGCTTTTAAAGAGCTACTTGTTATCACAAGATTCACAGTACAGCTAGGAGGGCTAGCAGCCTTGGAGCCTCATGTTTCCCCCACAGCTGAATAATTACCTTGCTCTGTGATTCTGCATAAGTAATTTTCTGTACAGCAAGGCATGGAAGAATTATTATTAAATATGGAATATCCAGGAGTAATGATAAATTCATAGTGACTCTGAAAAGTCATATCAAGCAAATCCAAAAAAAAAAAGAGTGAATGATTCACTGAATCATTCAGATTCAGCCTAAAAACCAGAAAAGTAATTTCTGCTAGTTGGATTTTTTTGAATTTACAGGTAAATATGTGCCATTTTATTTCTGGACTAAAGATATTAAAGCTGGAACAAAGTCCCAATAAAGATAACAGAAGAGAAAAAAGGACCACCCAACTGATCAGGAAAGGAAAAATAAAAAATGTACTGTAATTAAAGTGTCAAGAGACATACTTGATATTAAATGCACATAATTTCTCTGTATTTATCAGGCTTTCCAGGACTGAAGCAAATATTTATGTTCTCTAGATTAAGAATATTTTTACCATTTAAGACAGAAATTTCTGTCATGTATCTAGCATTCTGCAATCAAACCCTTTTAAAACTAAAGCAGCAGATGTGTTCCAGCAGTCAAGCTTCTTACAAACTGCAATACCCTTTCTAGAATAAAGCTGGAAAAAGATTTAAGAGCAGTTGAAAAGTACCATTTTACTTGAATGTAGGTCAAGAATACATAAAGGTTTTTTTTTTTTTTTCTTTGAGCATGTTAGCTGCTCTTAGTGATCTATCCTTTTGTTTCTGGAATCTAGAGTTTTGACCTGGTTTCTTAGGGCCTGACTTATTTCCACAGTATATCATTTATGTAGCAATTCCCCAACACTGCTTTTAACAGCAAGAAGACTTTTGAAGGAGCTGTTTAGTAGTGAGCCACAAAATCTTCAATACCCACTTTATTTCATTGTTCCTTTAGACTGTTTCAGTACTCAGAGCCTGAATGTAACAGCCCAGGGAAAAAAAATACAAAACTCCTACTGCAGTCTGTGAGTCACTCATGTTATTTTGTCACAGTTTTATCCTCCACTATTACCTTATGGCATTTTGCTGAATTTTTCTTCATTAGGCTATTCAGAAACCAAATGGGAAGGTCAGGATGAGCTGTTTCTGACAAAAGTCTCCTCTAAACCTCACTTTGCATACTTGTCAGGTAATATAGGCTGCAGAATAGTCGCCAGATGCACTGCTTTGAAGGAATTGGAACAATATCTGGAGTCAGGTTCAGTTTTTCACCTCCTACAGGGAGAGGATACACTCAAAGGTTTTGCAGTGCTCTCTGAACCTGCCTAGGGACTGTCCCATGCTCTGGGCTTGAGAGATTACGGCATGCTGCCTGCTGTCCTTTTCTGTCCATGGCTGGTTCCCCAGAAAATCTTTGTTCTGGGAACTGTAAGAGTAGGTAATTATACTTAATAGTTGATTTCTCTATTGTGTCATTTCTCCACAGGGGAGCTACTTGGGGCTTAGAAGATGTTTAAGACTTTTGTAAATATTTGTAGGAAGCAAACTTAGACTCCGAATTATGCTGACAACAGTTTGTGGTTATGGTTGGCAGAATGGTCAGAGCCAGGTTCAGATGCAGAGGTGACGAGGGAGACTTGAAAAGTCACAGGCAGCTCAGTCTGGATATCTGAGCCTTAGCTGGCTGATGGGGCACTGTGTGAAAATGCTTCCATTGCACAGAGCTAGGACTCGGAAACCACCACTGAGCATGTGTTTCTGGTAAGTGGTAAATGTCTTGGACACAAATGACCTCAAGATGCTGCCTGAGGTGTGGGAGGGAGGGTGCATGGGGTCCTTCAGGGAGACTTTCTCTCTAATGCAGACTGTGAAGGTCATCACATTCAGTTCTCCACTGCTCTGATGGGCAGTGCCCTTCACAGACAGCTTGGGGGACACATGGGTACAGTGGCTCTGTGCTTGTCAGGCCATCCCCACAAGATGTTATCATATATCACCAGAGGGAGAAGAAGTGCTGAAATGGTTGCTCCGCTTTCGCCAAGGGAAGAGGGTAGATCCCAGTGAGGTGTGTGTAATGCACATATTCACTGAAGCTGAGGCTCACATGCCTGAAGTGGAACAGCACCTTTACAGCTGCAATAATCACAGGAACTGTGCAAAACTCCATTAACAATTTCAGCACAGCTGGACACCTCATTCTCCCAGATCCCAGTGATGGTAACTGGAATGTCATGGGCAGTGACAAGTTGGGGAGTGTTTTTAAGATTTCAGTAACAGAAAGTGGTTTAGGTGAGTGATTGAGGACTGAACTGTTTATCTATTCCCATACGGGTCTGGCACACCAAATACCTGCAGGGTGATACTGATTTCTGACACAGACTCGGCCTAGAGAAAGAGGAGCTACTCCTCTGTACCTCATACCAAACCCTGAAGAAAAGCTGAATGAACAGACTCCTGAACCTTGTACCAGGAAAACAACAACTCGCTGTTGACATGGAGGACAACAAGAAAACTTAGGCTACCAGCAAGACACAACAAGGCTCTTATGAGCACCAGGAGCCTTCAGTCTTCTTATCAGGGCTCTGAGAACTGACAGGCATGTGATTGGAACCAAGTGAGACTGCAGCCCTGAGAGATATCAGAGGGCTTGTACCATGGAGAGCACTTGTGTGATCCTCTGTGCCCTGTGGTGGCTGCTGCACTGGGGCTGTACAGGGCTAACATGGATGGGGTTACTCTCAGAGTGGGTCTCTTTCTCTGAAAACCACAACTAGGGCAGCTTCAGAAGTAATTCAGGGATAGCAGTGTAACTTCACTCTATCTAGAAGTAAATCCATGTATGTCTAAAATGTTCACTAACTCCAGAACAGACACATGTTACCCCTCGTACGGTTCATGTTCAGTATGCAGGTAAGCAGACCTGACATATGAAAGCACTGGAAAAACACATATGATTGAAGACTTGGTGTGATTTTTGCCTGTAAATATATTTTCGCTTTCAAAACTTAATTAAAAGCAGGCTTGATATGGTCATCATTGTGGACTAAAAAAATCAACCTGTAGCTTTAGAAAACAAATCTGTTTCATTTAAAAAAAAGAAGTAATTCTGTTACAGCTCTTTAAAAGGTAGGTGGGCTCAGTGTAAACATCCACCATTTTTTAAAATGTGTTTACTATTAAATACCTTCCAAAGCATTCCAAATCCTGTGTTTCTCTACAGGATTAGTTATCATTGCTCCAACTAACGAATCCAAAGAGTTTAATGGAGATTGGCAGCTAGGTAAGACAGACAAGTGCACTAAGTCCATTGCAGTGTTTCTGTAGTGTTAATTAGTCTATTGTAGACTTACTAATTCACTTCGAAATGATGTTGAATGTTTTCAGATCTTGCTGTTAATTGATTTCAAATAAGGTTTTTTGTTTTGATTTTTTTCTACTAACTATTGTGTTGAGATGATATCCAGAAAGCCTTTGTATTTTAAAAGCCTGGAAATTTCTCACATTTACAGATTTGAAATTACAGCATTATAAAGGAATTGGGAAAGAAATCGCTCACTTTCCAGTTTGCCCTACTTTTTTTAGGAAACTGATTTTTGTGGTAGCAATATATGGGAAATTAAATAAAATATTTGGTCTTTTTTCAAACATTTTAACATATTTCATTCATTCAACTGGTTTAATAGTTCAACCATTTGAATACCTCTTTTGGGCTTGGAAGATCTCGATGGTTTTGGATACTGATCTGTCCTACATATAGCACCAACACCTCTTCATTTTGGGTCAGAGCCATAAACTGGGAGCTGATACCTGCTGACCCAAGCACAGTTCACGTGAAGGCTGCTGTGATTAGTGCCCAGCTTTGCACCATCTTAAGTGAAGCATCAATGTGCTGCTACATTAATCCAGCAATTCATAAATTGCTCTGTTCTTTTTCTCTGTGACTGAAGAGTCCAGCCTTGCTGTGATACCCTTTCTGTTTCTAGTACACAGAATTCAATTTATTTCTACTGATTAGAAATTGTTGTCAAAATAGTGTTCACTAGGGGATAAAGTTTAATGCAATATCACTACTGTGCATATAGATGCAGTAAAAGACATAAATGAATGAATAAATAATAGATCCCAGCACCACACAAAAGAGTTGTCTGCATTACTGTGTAGTGTCACATCAATGTAGAAAATCCTTTTTCCTGTCACAATATTCATCATTATACCACCCAGGGTTCATAAAGCACCATTTAGACATAACGGAAAAAATACAGGACACAACATGTTTCTGGCTGATAATATTGATTCCAGGTGTTCTGAGAGAAAATTAATTAAGTCATGTGTTCCAGCTATAACACTGGTTACTCCTTTTATGGATGCCTTCTGAAACAGTTCCTAATATTCTACAGACCCCAGACCCCACATCAAAACTAATTACAAAAATTAAGTTAATTGTTTAAGAGCTTGCAACAGAGTGGAGAGACACCAGCAGCACAATGCCACCTGGATCTTTTCTTGCCCATGTGGAATTTATGAGAGGAATGATACTCAGATGAGAATTAATAAATTCAATAGATATGGTCTTGAACTTTTCTCAGGATATGATAATTATACTCTTGGAGTCTAGATAAGTCACAACCATGATGTCCCCTCAGTTTTTTAAACTTGTACATAATGCCTGTCCACAGATGCAAAAAGTTTCCATTTATTTCAACCAGTACATTAGCCAGAGAACCAGCTAGTAGGACAGCTGAATTATTCATCACAAATGATCTTTTGTTAGGCTGCAGATCTTCAGCAGCTCAATTCACATCTGTGCAAGTGAAAAAAAAAAACACACAACTGTTTGGCAAGCAGTTAATTTGTGATCAAATCTGAACTAGTGACACACTTGTGAACTACAATTTTGGGCTAAATTACTGTCCCTTTGCCATGGCTATTCATCATGTGCTATGTGTCACCTCCTATTATGTGATGTTACCTTTGTCTCAGAACAAACTGATATTACCAAGTGTGAGAGAACCCACCCGGTGTTGAACAATGAATATTGCCTGTTGGAGATAAGTCCTTGGATGAAACTGCATATCTGTTGAGTAAAATAATGTTTCAAGGCTACCATATACACTGTTTAAAAAAATCCATATTATTTTCTAGTGTTGCAGAAAATTAACTAATCATTTGCAGAAGGCAAGAGGTTTAATCATCTCCTATTATGAAACAAGTGCAATGCAAGAGACACCTCCACTTCTGGAGTTGGGAACCTCACTATCAACTTCTTTAAGCCAAACACTGAATATGTGTTGGGCAGGAAAAACCAAGGATGCCTTTGTACTACCCACAGTGCTGATGTGGCAGAGCACTCTTCCCTCAAACCTCATTTAAAATTACAGCCATAAGTGAAAAGAGAAATGTGCTAACCATAAAGCTCACTTGGGTTTTCCAAAATTAATCCGCCTTTGTGTTTAAAGAAGAATTGGGATTTTTGAATTCCTATTTACTCACCCTGGTCTTTAAAAGAATAGTTGACAATGACATACTTTGTGGTGAATCTGAATTTTCGTGGTCTTGTGCATGGGATGAAAGTATGTAAGCTTTTTGTGCCATCCTACAAAAAGGTGCTACAAAGCAGCTTGACAGCAGAGCCTTTTAGACGTCCTTCTTGTTTACTTTATTTCTAAGTATTCAACTACAGATACCACTGTGAGATCTAACTCTAATTTAATCTCTTTTAATTTTGCTATGAGGCTATTTTGGAGCTGCTTCAGAGCTGACTGAGTTGCTTTCTGAAGATAGCAAAAAAATTCCATTGCAGGGAAAAAAATAAGCCAATTTTTTTCTATGAAACTCTGTAGTGCTGCTGTCCTATATATATTTTTTCAGATAGTATTAGAATTCATATGACAAGACATTTCTATGTGTTTGTCCCATGTAGCTGAGCAGTATCATTGTGCAGTACGCATTCCAGTGTCATGGGAGTGGAATTGTACACATTTCATGAAAATTTCCTCTCCTTGTATCAGATGCATGCCTACTTATATGACATTTGTCTTAAATTGACTGTAGACCCATAACTACATAGAATTTATCTCTCTTCCTGGAGGTTTATGGGTTTTTTTTGTTAGTTTGTAGGGGGCAGGTTGTGTTTCGTTGTTGTTGGTTTTTTTGGGTTTGTATTTTCTTTTTTGCATTCCACTGTAACTTTAAAGGAAGTGTGTGGGTACTTATAAGGCCTTCCATAAATGAAAATGTATGCAAATAGACAATCTGCTGTTCCTTTGTAGAGGACACTGAGAGGCACAATAACTTGAGATTCACATTCCTCTTTGCATTTGCCCTCCAATTTATTGAAGATGCCCAGATGGAATTTTGCTAAGTTGTGCATTTATCAATTCTAACAGGCTGCACTCAGAACACTTTGTAAACAAACCAACCATTAGCAGCTGGAAGAATTATTTTAATGGCCATACTGTGTAATAGTTTTTACACCTGAACTAGAACAAACAGTCTGATACTTAAGTATGGAAATTCTAGATTTGTCAATGTCAACAATGCACTGGGTCTATTTGCATTAGGTTTAAAAATTCACAAGGTGTGTCACTTATTACATACTTACATAATTACATAAGTATATTCACACAGCATGTTAAAAGTAAGGAGTTTCAAATTCCATTTGTTAACAACTAAAGCTATCTAAGAGTTAAAATATTTTAAAATCTCATTTCCTGTGAACCTTGTAAACCTTTTTCTCCTTATTGGGGATGGGCAAGCCAGAAACCAAAAAGTTCACTTCCTGGATAAGTATCTCTAGATACCTGCTTCCAAGTTTTACAAAGCTTCTACTAAATAGAATATATTCAAAATTAAAACAGGTGAATCCTAAACTCTGCATTCACTATTAGGGAACTACTGAGAAAACTTCATCACTGGTGAATGGAGCTAACACTGATCCTGAAGGAAACATTTATCGAGGAATAGAATATAGAAGACTTGATCCATGATCCATATTATTATTAGATTTTGTAACTGGCAGTTTTTCTCTTAAAATAGTCCTACACCAGTAGCCCTCTTTTCCCCTGCTTGTGAAATTGCATACTCTTCCTGAATTACCACTGGGTTTGGACATCAGATCAGATGAAGCAGCAGGAACACAACTATGCCAAATAACATAATAACATAAAAACAAGTCAGTCCTCAGGTTCTCCACTGATTAAACTATGAAAATGTGGACAAAACAGGAATGCCAGGTGACAGAGGAAAGTGTACTGCAGCCACACACATCTCAGCCAGGAGAGTCTAAGCTTATGGGGTTGACCACAATGGCCTCTTGGACTTCTTGCAGAGTTTCTGAAGACAGCTACAATTCCCAGCATGGAACGTCTGGTAAGTGCAGAATCCGTAAGATATGTGGTCCTGTTTAGACCTGACAAGAACCTTTTCAGTCAAGCTCCACCATTTTTCAGCAAAATAAATGCAATAATAGGGGCTGAGAGCAAGGCATGGAGATATCAACATCCTCCACAGCTTTGTCTATTTCAAAGCTACTTCTGGACTTTAAAACATCTGCTGTACCTTTCTACAGCTGATGGAAAAATGCCACCTCAAAAGGACATTTAATTCTGCTTACTTCAGTCATACTTTAGCAAGCTGGATTATCCTCCAGAGGTTAGTCTCCCTCCATTGACCACAGAAAGAGCTTCAGTAACTACTTTACACAGGATGTCTAACTTTTAAATTGCTGAGGTTAGTGAGCTGAGTCCCATTTCAATTCTGCAACTTCAGAAAGCTGGAGAGCTGGCTTGAATGATCATTTGTTCATTATTTTGCCAGTGCTGGGCTGAGCAGATGTTTCTATTGAGCTGTCCACAATGACTCCAAAACTTCCCCAAAGTTCTTGCCATTAATTTAAAAGTCAGTCATGTGTGAGTAGTTTAGATTGTTCCTCCCAGAAGCCCATTGCATTTGTACTGAATTTTATCTAACTACACTAATACACATATACCTTGCTTTCTCCTAATGACTGTGGAAGTGGTATAATATAACAACCTGAGTCTAACCACGATGCTTTTAAGCTACATGCGTGCTAGCATATATGGGAAAGTTTCTTGACTCAGATTTCCGATGAATATGCAAAGACTAACAGAAATACAAATTCAAATGACAAAATTAATAGATTCACAATTAAATACCCAGCAGTCTGCCTCAGGAATGCTGAAGAATATTTCCCATCATTAGTTCAAAGCATATAAACACACCTGGTGTTCGTCATCAGATCACAAATAAATATTACCAAGACACATGAGACTGGGCCAGATGGAGCACAAACCCAATAGGCAGTTATCAAATAAATTAATTAACATTCAAATTAAAATCATTACAATTCTCATCACATACAAGTACTGAGTTGTCAGATCTAAGCTTTGCTTGGAAATACAGCATTTGCCCATATTGATGGATGGAAGAATCAGAATAACTATTGACTTGAAATCTCAGGGTCTGTTAAACACATCATTCTGGATTCCACCCTTTGTTAACTGACAGATCTGAGTGACATTTGGTTAGTGGTTTGGCCTTGATAATATATTTAGTGTAATCTCTTTTGCAATGTGATTAACTGTACTGGAAATGCAGATGAAAATGTGCATTCAGTGTTTTGCAGAGTCACAGATGGGGAACATTGCCTTCAACCTTTGTAGTTATCCAGGCACAGAAGGAGATAATCCATACTCAGTGGCAGACTACCAGCGCTTCTCATACTGCTTGTAATGACCACACATAACAGATTTCAGAATAAAAGCTAATTGTCTCATCATGCTACCCAGAGACAACAGTCCCTAATAACTAAGGAAAGGGAGCAGCAACTCATTATACAATGCTTAATATGAAGCATTAGAAGATATAATTGCTAAAAGTTCCCACTTAGGTTCAGTCAATAATAGAGGTCAGACATGTAAGATTAACCTGATTCTGCAAAGAGACGCATATGGATAAATACATGCACATAGACACGCACAGACTATTGTGAATGGCATAATTAAAATCAATTGGCCTACTCACAGAGCCTATCATTTGTTTACTCTGTGGTTTCTCTAAAACTTTTCTTGTAACGAGATTGGTTGGAAAGCAGTCATCAAATGCACTTACATTCATTACAATGATGTAAAAAGGCCTCAGTTTAGCTAGGAAAGGCCCAGGATACATTAAACTAAATACATACATAAATCTTTGCACAATCAGGGCTTAAGGGCTTTATGCACAAGGTAGTGCTTTTAGATGAAGTCATTTGATATAAGCAGTTAGCATAATTCATGTTGCTAAACAAATATGAATATGGTGAGAAACGTATATTTAAGAGAAATTACTCTGAAAAACCTCATTACTTTCCAGCTATATTTCTCCTGTGCCCATATCTACTTCACTCTTCAGTACGTACATGTTGATACCTTCTATGCCAAAGAAAATGAAAGTATATTATTCTTGCTGCTTTAATTTACAAATCCCTAATTTAATAGACCAAGAATGCTTTCTCTTCCCTCTTTTTCTCTTCAACAAGACACATCTTCGGAATAGCAAAATGGAAGACAAATTTGTTATGGGCTTCCTATGCACCTGCCTCAGCAGAGCAGTGCTGGTGGGAAGGGAGGCTGTGCATTCTGCACACGGAGGGCAGGACCTGTGCCCTGCCAGGACAGCTGGCTCTGCACAGCCCTCTGCCTGCCCTGTGGCAGCAGCTGGCCCTGCACAAGCCACTGACCACATGCACAAAATGGTTATTCCTTATGTACGTGTTCGCCCTCTCTTGTGGAAATATCCCTATGATGGTTTGGTGCTCGTGGCTGGAGTTCTGGGGGATGGTCACATCTCCTCACATATGGAGAACACACATGGATTAATGTATCTGCCAAAGGCATAGATGGAATCCACTCATCTGCTATCAGTCACCATTTATTAATCAAGAACACACTGGTCTCAATTTGGCCTATTAGACAGTAGTTGAAGTTGCTGACATTTTCTCATTCTTCTCACCACTTTCTTACAAAAACAACCAGATAGGACAAAAATGACAGTGTACTGACTGAACTGAAGTAACACAGCAGCCTTTTCCAGCCTGGACACGGTTGTGGTAGCACTGAAGGAACGTAATTATATGTGTGTTTACATACTTATCACTAAAATAAATTCCTGTGCTGGAAGGAGAATAAACTACAGAGTGGGCATATTTATGTGACCATCCTGGTCAGGCTAAATCAATAAAAATACGAGTGTGTGAACATTCAAGGAAATAAAACTTAATCCATTCATTGTCATGAGAAATATGTTTGTTTAATTATGCTCCCAGGCAAAAAAAAAAATCTCAGTTGGCTGAGGTCTCCTTCTGCCACCTCACCCTCCATCCACTCCCATTCATTAGTGATGTAAACCCCTAAATGTGGCTAGGTATCATCTTCAAAGAGTCATTTACCACAAAATTCAGCAGGCTTTGTCCCAGACAGCATGTCAGTCAGATTACTGGGGAAGGACTGATGTGGAACGAAAGATGGTGGGAGTCATGAAATAAAATTCTCTGTGAAATTTTAATGTTTTTATATCTGCCTTCTCATCAGAAACTTCCAAAAGAATACAAAATTTAAAAATAAATACAGACAAAATATTACTGAAGTACTTATTTTCCAGGACAAAGCAGTCTTTCTAATTTATATAGTACATTATATATTGTGGTATATTGAAGAGAGGCTGATTTGTTAAAATAACTGAAAAGTAAACAAAGAAATCAGAAGTAAAAAATAAAGGTTGTTTTATCTTATCAGAGCACTCCTTGCAAGCATTTACCCCAGAAGATTTTACTAGAGCTGATTTATTCATTCAAAATGTTTCAATTTCAATGAAATTGTGTTTTGCAATAGAAATATTTCCCCTCATGTTTTAATCAGCTCTCTTCAGTATTTTGTTAAACCTGAAAGTGTAATTCTCCATCCTTTCTTCCTGGAGGGAAATTCTCAAGTCCCAGACACATTTCATTTGGTTAAACTTAGAGATTCTTATAATATGCCTTGGAACATTGTGTACATTCCCTGTCAGAAACCTATTTAAATGATTTTTTTTTTAAACCATTACTGAAGAATTTTTACTTAATAAAACTCCACTTAGTAACTTTAGGCACTATTTTTCCTAAAACAAATTTATGCAAGTTTTGTACAGGTAATTTCTGAATTCCTTGAAAAACTCCACAGATTCAGCATCCAAGCTACTATTTGTGCCTGCCACAGACATGGAAATTTTCAGATGCAAATTTAATGCCGCATTGCTAAATGTTTCCTTTCCTCACAGGCTCATGAAATATTGATGATATGCCCTGAAGAGGCCAGACCTTGATACTATGCAACATTTTCTTCTATGAAACTGTCGTAAATTATTTTTTCTTATTTTAATATCTGATTGGGAATCTCTAGAATGCCTGCTCATTTTTTTATGCATGGATACTATTTTCTTTCAGTAGGCACAGTCCAGCTTTGATGCAAGGGCCAGTCTATGCCACACAGAGGAGGGAGGAGAAGCCTTTTGAAGGAGTTGTTGACTGGTTTGCCTCCCTCAGCTGCTCGTTGCCATAACCACCACTGCATGGTTTGTTTTTCCACTGGCTCAGCAGCACCTGTGCACTGAAATGAAGGGTTATTTTGGAGAGGGCTTTTCTTTTAACTATTCCTGTGACATGCAGTATAGACCCATAAACTACTCCTTTCATAGCACTGAGGAGGTGAGGGGCAGTAATGAAGCTTCCCAAGCAAGCTTTGCTGCAGAAACCTGTCTCCCCCTGGAAAAAGGTTTCAGACAGCTCTGGTAATTGATGGTTTGGAAGAATAATATATATATATATCAGCTATTTAATTTTTTTGTGCTTGACAAGTGTTGAGTAAAAAAAGGTAAAGAAATCACCCAACCCCGAATCCTTTGCCCGGACCTGATTAAAATAAAATTTTTTGCTAGAAATTAAAGGGATGCCAAGAATGCTGGATGAAGCAGAATGGTCAGTGAAAGGGAGGAATGCAATGGAAAGAGAAATTGGTGAGCAAAGGAGATATCAGAGTCCTCTTGAAGCCAACATGAGATTCCCTTTTATCTGTAAGATGATAGACACATCACACTGGGTTCTGCTCCTTGCTCTGAAACAGAAGTTTGTGTCTTTATTTACAACTTATCAAAAAATGGTGTGGATACAATGCCTCAGTGATCCCAGAAAGATTCATAAAATAGCTGAGGTGACTAGATTTTTGCTACTTTTTGTGCTCATCCAGGCTCAGGATAGTATGTCTGTGAAGTGCCTGTCTGTCATTTTTTAGACAAAAAGTATTTTACCTGATACATTGCGACTCTGGATGGGACTTTTTAATAGACAAAAACTTGATAACTGAAAGAAAACTTCATAGTTGCCAAAGACTAGTCATCATGCACTGCAGAGGAAGAAGGTAATGGAACTTTGCAAAGAGAAAGGGGAAAAAAATGTGTCTGGAGTCTGAAGCCAGGCAAAAATCAAAGCAGAAATAAGGGACAAGCAATTAACAAATGAATACATCAAATATCTTGTACTGTGAATATGATCTTGGCCTCCCAAGCTCTTCACTTAGGAAACATTTGTAAATAGAAAACTAGGAAAAAATTATTTAGATTCATTAGAACTTGAAACTTTAACATAATTAATTGCAATTTAGAAGACTTTAGAAAAATAGAAAAGATGAAAACCAAAACAAAAAAATTGAAAGTGCTAAAGAACATTTTCACAAAGCTAATTTTGTGACAAAATAGTCTGAAATGACATGCCAGAATCTGTTTGCCTGTCAGCTCTGCTGCTATGAAACTCACAAATATGCTATTAGCATTCTAGCACCTCATCCTAGCACTTGTTTCATAAAAAATTAGCCCTGCACACAAGATCTAGACACATGTCTTTTTGTGGCATAGCAATGCTGATTTAAAAACTGGAATTCACAGTAACCCAATAAAAATGATGGCTGTAAATTAACTGGGCATAATGTAGTCTTTACAGTTCTCTAGAGGACTTGAATAAATACAAAAATAAATGAGGAAGAAATGGAAGTGAAAAGAAACAGCCTTTTCTTCAGATGGTCTACATTCCTAATTGAAAATTTTGGCTAGCATTAGTTGGCAGGAGCATGGCATACACAGCATGAAAGGTCAATAAATTAGTCTAATACGTGGAAAAAATGCCTTACTGGAAAATTTGATGGACGCCATCAGTTTTAGAGTCACATATTCTGCTTGTTTACCCATTTCAAAGCCCTTTCTAACACTTTAGTTATACAAGTCCATCACTTTGATTGACAAGGACCTAATCAGTTCAGGTTCCAAATTAGGAGGTATAGGGGAAAATTTGTTAGTATGTATATCCAGTTTACATAGCTGGTAGGAAACCCATTTTTGTAAAAGAATGATGCTGAAGAAAAGATGCACATTTTATTTTGGAACACTAATGGGCTGTACCAGAGGTATTTTAATGGCTTGGAAAATGTCAGTGGTGAACAAGAACAGACAAATTAAAAAGAAGCCTTACAGAACCTACCTGAAACACGTTGACATTTCACATTCATCCTGGGCTGTTTTATGTAACAATTCACAAGAATTGTGTTTTAGAATATTTTGTGCTTAGCCTGAGAGGAATTCTCTGCTGATTTCTACAGCACAAAATCATTGTATTTATTTAGGTGCTGAATGGGGCAAAGAGTGTCTCTGCTCATGTCTTTTACTGGGCCTGGCACAGTGGATTTTGTCCTGATGGTGTTGTAATACAAACAAGCAACATATTTTAAAGACAGAAGGTGCACTGTAATCACCCACTTTGATCTGCAAAGCAAAATGTCTGGGGCTCAGGAGGATCCAAGTCTTGCTTGCTTAGGAAGCAAATGTGAAACAAACAGTGAAAAGACTCTAAAAGCTTCCTACATAACAGTTATTTACCTCTACGAATCCTTTTGCATTCAATCTATGTGTCAAGCCACTCACTAATAATCACAGTAATGAATAACACCAGAAATAAGAGAAATATATTTGATTTTCTTTCATCTCATTCTTCTCAGAAACTCAGCAGGAGTTCTGTATGCAATTTGGTGGTTACATTAAACTACATTTTCAACAGGGTTTAAATTAAAACTATGTACCCAGACATCAGCTGAGATTCTGTATTTGATGGGTCTGATGATAAAAGGAAAGCAAGCTTAACTCAGGCATTTAGGAATCCAAGGTCCTTTGGCATGCCCAAGGCCTAGCTCTATATCATAAAGTAAATTTTTTAGACACTCTTTTTTTCCCATTATCTGTATGAGGCTTTGATCTGTTTGATTTTATTACCTGCATCATTTAAGGACCACAGCTTAGATTAACAAGTAGTCCTGCAATTACTGAAGCACAGTGAAGGGTTTTGAGCAGAGCAGCACATGCTTTATGGTTTTCATTGGAATTACTTTTTAGCTATCTGAAGAGCAAGAAATGTCTCCAAAAAAACAACAAAACAAAACAAACAAACAAACAAAAAAAACCACCAAAAAAACCACCCAAACAAACAAACAAAAACCCACAAAAAACCAAAACCAAACCAAACCAAAAGAAGCCCAAAAGAAATGGCTAGATCAATGTCTGTAACATCTTCTCTCTGCCATATATTCAAGTCAAATACATTTCTAAAACTTCTCAAAAACTTGACCCTGTTCCTGCAGTCAGTGCCACCTCAGTCATGCTACAGAATGAGCCTGCCCTGAGCAGCAGCTGAGATTCAGGCCTGTGCTCTTTCTGTGACAGAGGCCCCCTGGGCATGAAGTGGGAGGCACATGGCTCTGCAGGCACAGAGCAGCCCCAGCCCACGCTGTGTGGGATGCAGGGCTCTGCTTTGGGTCAGTTTTTCCCCTAGACTGAGCAGCCAGGAGCAGCTGGCAGGGGGCAAGGGTGCTGCTGCTGGAGGGTTGGTGTTCAGCAGAGTGCTGAGTGATACTGGTTTAGTTCCACCCTAAAGAATTCTAATTTAGGTGCTCTGAGATGATGCCAATATGAAGACTGAAGCATATAGGTGAGATGACTGGGAAATCGATTGCAAAAATACAGCTCTGATATAAAACCATTAATTAATGGCATGAATCAACATAGTAGATTTGGGTTGTTACCTTAGAGTACATAATTTAGAGTACATAATTTTGAAACAGGACTGCACCAATAAATGTTTTTCTAATGTTGAATATCCTTCAAAAGAATATTTTGGCCTAGAGCCATAAAAATACAATATGCTATCATTTTTTTATTCAATAATTTTTAATATTTGCTCATTCATGAAACTCTAATTTTCATATTCTCCAAGGATATGAAACATGAAATACAAGGTGATGTGTTGCCTCACTAGTGGCACAGGAGTTAGTGTCAGGTTCAGACTTTGGGTGCCTGTTTAGATGTTTAGAATCAGGTTGTGAGAACATTACCAATTCTCTTAAGAACAATAAAGTGTCCTCCTACTAAATACAGTTTCACTGTGTTGAAGTCCTGTTTTAAGCAGAATGGATGTCTTTAAGCTATTGTTAATTCATCAATCATGGTTTAAGGTCCCTTAAGCTTGAAGTTTGCTGTATAACAAAGGCAGACTGCCTTGCCAAAGCTAGACATTCAAGATGTGTGGATTTAGCATGTGCCAACCAACAATTTCAAGCATTGCATTTTCATTACCAACCTTGAAAAGCCAGAAAAGAAAAAGCCAAGCAGGAACATAATAAGCCAAGTGATAAACCAAAGATATTTTAAGGAAGCAGATGTTTATGTATTCATAAAATATTCTGTCAAAAGAAAAAAAGTCCATTTTAAGACTTCAGTCTAAGCTTGGCAAAAGAAAGACAACTGGTTTATTTCTATTGTTGCAGCATCTGAGTGGTGTCACTGTTGTGTTAAAAAGAACACTATTTTAAAACAATCTTTTCTTTAGCTGAACATATTTTATCCAGAAGGTTAAGGAAATTTACTGCCAAGCATCACACTGCTAATGAAGAAGACCTAAATTTTCAGGTGTCCTAATAAAGGTTGGCTTTATGGCTCAGAATTCAAAATACGAGGCTGAGAAAATAGATCACATACAAAGGACAAACCAACATCTTGAAAACAAGAAAATAATTTTGTGAGAATAGAGGGGTTGGGTTTTATTGTAAGTATTTTACAGAACAATTTCATCTAAGGAATGTGCCTAAATGTCTCAGAAGCTGAAGATACCAATGCTTCTGAAAAACACTTAGAAAAGACTCAGAGTGATGTAGATTGTTACCTACTATTTTGCCTGAAAGTTCACTGAAGCATAACAAGAAGGCTTATAAAGACTTTGTATAAAATATCAATTAAAAAAGAGGCAGACAAAGCTTGTAGCACCCAGATATATGGGGTGATCACGAGAAAGTACAACAATCCCCTCTTTTTAGGTGAAGAACAGAATAAAATGGACAATATTCTTATAAATACACAGATGTCTGACTGAATTATTTTATTTTAGTTGTGAACATGGGCAGGAAATCTACTGGTGATATATAATTTTTAGCTACAAGCAGTTTCCATTTTTGATTCTGTGTTAGCAAACAGGTCAGACCCATCCTGATGGTTCCCTGTGAGGTTTATTTTAAAGGATACAATTTTGGGTTTTAGCCCATTTGTTTTAGTTGCTAATGTTCTTTATTAGAGATGGCCTTGAGTATCTTGCCCTAGGTTGTGGAGCAGCAGTTTGTACAAAACCCAGATCTTCTCAGAACCACTCACAACACAAGATGTGAGCATGGATGTGCAGGGAGGAGTCCATAAAGCTCCAGAGGCCAGTGATGAATTGTCTCTTTCGCTCTCCAAACCTCACCATGATAATACTGACTTCAGTTTCCATAGGAATTAAAAAGGTTTGTGCCCAAACCAGTGCATATATTTCGTATATAAATACAGTGTTTATTTTGTACATGAAAATTGTGCTTGCACAAGGCAGGAATCATCTTTGTCTAGCCTCCATACATTTACATTATGCAGTAGGACAATTTGCTAGATTTCTGTGAGATAGGACACTAGTAGCTTTACTGAGGAAGAATTTTGCCTTACAGATTAATGCAAGTAGCAATCTAGTTTGAAATACCAGAGGATGGATTGTGGGAATGAACATTTATGTGCAGCTTGTTCAGGCATGTGCTGGTATTTGATGCTGAATAGAGCTATTGGTGATGACTGTGAGAAACTTCAATAATAGCTTTAAAAATTTGCCTGACAATGAGCCTGAAAAAATACCCTGGTATTACAAGATATTTTCCTTTCAAAATAATCACACATTGATCATATATATTATAATGAGTAGTATCACGTCTTTACCCAAGAAATTTCAATTTCTATATATTTCTAACAGTTGAATCTGGGCTCAAATCGCAGCAGATAAATACTATTTGCAGTTATCATTTCTGATTGCTTTTCAGTTAGAAGTCTTTTACTTCATTTTTTTGGAATGAACAAGAAAAAATATATACGTGCTCAGAATATATATCTGTTTTGACTGTCACTCAGAAGGAAAGGAAAGGAAAGAAAAAAAGCAAGAATCTTATTTTGGAATAAAAAAGCCAGCAATTCCAACTTAAATCAATAAAATATTTCTTACTGTTCAAGCATGGATTCATCTAATTCAATGATTTCTTACAGTGTGAGCACCTACCTTGGAGCTAGTTATCTAAGACATAGGCATAAAAAGGAAGGAAAGCCATGAATAACAGGATAGAAAACAAATCAGAACGTTGCTCAAAATGTTGAAGAATTATTGTCAGAGCCTCATGTTAGCCCATCCTCTTCACATCAAGTAAAAGGGATAAGGCAGCAGCAAGTGTTATGTAGGAATTCCTAAAACTCTGCCTTCATGGGAGGATGATTCCTCTGGTTTAAGTGCCACGGGAAGCAGGAGATTTTTCAGTCTGGAGCAGCCCTTTTAGGCCCTGGAAACGGCAGGTGTATGTACAGCAAAGGATGTAGTTAGGGATGCAGAACTGGGTGACGTTTTGTTCCACTGAGTAGTGTGAGGCAAGGGAGGATATCTTTTAAGTCTGAAAAACCTTGTAAATTATGTCTGGGGACTCTTATTGTTTATTTATTGCCCCAAGTAATTGAGTGTGGCACATTTCAGTGACAGATCTAACTGACAATCCTCATGGAACACCAGAGTTTATGTAACTTAGCAATAGCTAAGTAATAGCTAATCTGGGAGCATCTTAAATTGTGATACTTTACAAGCAGATGTTTTTTGTTTTTTCCATCATGATTATATATTCCAAATCTGTATGCTGTCACAGGAAAGTGTGTGCTGTTAAAATCTGAGATCTGAGACCTTCCCCCATCCTCTCAGGGTGTTTCTCCTCTCTTGAACAGTAGTTAAAGAAGTGGGAGGTGATGCATTGATCTTGTTAATACTTTTGGTTGGTTTATCCTTTCTGTTCTAACATTGTGTCTTGTATCTGTCAATCTTATAGATGCACATAAAATTGGCTAAGGAACATATTCAATTGGTATCCAATTTTTAACCAGTGTTGCTCATAAATGATACACAGAATGTATCAGTTCTAAGTGGAAAATGCATGGATGTCCATGACTTATGAATTCCATGAAGTTAATAAATTATTTTGTAAACCTGGCTTGAAATAATGTGGGCATACAGTTTCACTCATTTTTTATTGCTACTTTTACTAAGCTCAGACCAAATTTTAAAACCTGCTTGGCCATGAAAAAATCACAACTTGCATCTGTTCATTCATTTTGTTAGAAACTCAGCATTGCTAAGCCTGACAGATTTTTAAATTATCATTGATTACACTAATGAAAATCACAAAATTGCAGTAAATGGACTAGATGAAGGGGAAGGTTTACTTTACTAAATTACCTATGGAAGTGTGTATGGAAGACAGGAGTGTTTAGGCTCATTAAAGGACACAGACTTAGGTCTTGTAGACTTGGGGCAATAAATAAACAAAAAGCTACTTCATGTACGCTGTGACATATCAAATATTTATTTTCAAATACAGAAAGTTTAACACAACTGATTTGGTAATTGTGGGCCTGGTCTTTTAGGATTCTGTTTACTTCATCAGGTCAAAAATAATATGTTTTAATTGCCAATATTTTTTAAACTGTTCAGTGATTTTGAAAGTAGATGTTGCTTGTATTTCCTGAGACTTTAGAAAGAAAGAGAGCTTTGCAAAATTTTGCCTGCAAACTTTCCTTACTTAAAAACCTGTATGTGCAACTTGGTTAATGCCAATCTATGCTACATATTCTGGAACATTTTTTTCTTGGTATATATGTATCTATTTCTGTATTCACTTTGGGTAAATTTATTTCTTTACACGTATTTCATCCTTTATTCCTTAGGAAGATTTCCTGTCCAGTCTGTCTGTATACATGCCTGCTACACATTCAACCAAAAATATATAAGCAAAAGGAAAGGAAGGAGTTAAGGTTCTGTGGTGCAATACTGTTCATTCTTTTTTGCAATTTAACATAACAGCAAAAGCTACCAGGTCAGGGTATTTTTTATGTCTGTGAGGGTAATCTGTACCTGATCTTTGCTCTTTCCTGAAAGGGTTTGGTTTAAATAACCCCAGTAGTACAAAGTCTCACATTCAGAGCCTTCTATTTTAGTTCTCCTTTCAAGGGAATTACTGCATTTTTAACCTGCCTCTTGCTCTCTTTCCTAGTGTAAAGCTGTGTGATTACAGAGGAAGGGTGATGAAACACATCAGCTCTGTCTCTTAATCTTCTTATGAACCCTAACAGATTTTGAAGATGAAATTTGGGAAATGTTAATTGTACGTACAGAATTCATGCTGGGAAAATCTCCTTCAGGAAAAAAAAATAGAGAAGGGAAAAGAGCTGAGTGCACAGCCGGACTGTTATGTAAGATGTTTATTTCCATCAAGTCTAGCCCAGTGAAGGCTGTGCAAAAATAGGCCAAAGCTGCAGAGTTGTGACATCACAACATCACCAGAAAGGTCAAAGAAATCACTGGCACACTGAGTAATACTACTTATAGTAATGGCAATTTTATTCTGTACTTATTTTCTTTTCCCCTACATATTGGAATAGAGCCTGATAGTGGTAAGCAAGACTGGTCTTTTTTAAAACTTCCAAAGAAATATGTTTGGGATAGTCCACAGTGGCATAGGGACAAGGCTATGAAAATTACTCATTGTTTGGATGACAAAACTAAAGCCAAGAAAAATGAAAAAAAAAAAAAAAATCCATAGAGGGTGAAAAGTTGCATTTGGCTAAAATCTGATTTTGGAATTTTGTCTTAAAAATGTGAAGACCTTCCATAAAGCTGATCTGAATGAATCTACTGATTTCTTATAAGATTTAGTTAATCCAAGACCAAAATAACAAATTAATTTTAATGTCCTGAAACTTTTTTTTTTTTTTTCTGTTGAATAACATCGTGGAAATATTTCTCCAGCTCTTGCTGTGTTATTGTCTGGCTCAGAATGGCACTGATGCACTGCTGCTGCTCTGTTCTGTCCTTGAAGAATTTACAGTTTTGCCAGACATTTCATTACATTCACAGGAATTGCTCTTCTTCTCATGAGAGCTATATATACCTTAAAGTACGATTAATAAAGATTGATTTTAGCTTTCTTGCCTCTTCATATGTGGGACTAGATAAAAAACAAACAAACAAACAAAAACAACCAAAAAAACAACAACCCCAAGCAACAACCAAAAACCAAAAAACAAATGCAAACAACCCCCAAAAACAGGCAAAACAAAATCAGACAACTCTATTTATTTCATTTATTTATTCTATTTATTTATTCTATTTAAAATGATAGGATATAAACACAATTGCCAAAGTATAAAAATAATAATTCTGACTAACTCCTTACATACTTGTTAATGCCTATTGTTTAGATCAATTTTATTTTCTTGTATGATGCATATAATGAAAACAAATACAGGGGACATTTATGTGATCGTAAGTATCTCACCTTGAGCAGAGTGGAAGGTACTGTTAATTCATGTTTTATTCCCTGCTTCTGTGAAATAAGCTGTTTCAAGAAAGGAGCTACATGGTGCCGAGAGAGCAGTGCCCTGACAGTGCAGGCAGGCCAGAAGAGGTACACCAAGGTTCCGGGCTCCAAGCTGCCTCTCCTGAGCAGCCAAAGCCTCCCACACAACTAAAACACAGGATCTGCACTGCAGAGGTCTGAAGTCAAGGGAAATAAATCTCATCCCAAATATCCTTTCATACCTCTATCTGTTCTGGGACAAGGAGTCAACATGGTTTCTCACATGGACACTTCTTCCAGGCAGGTATGTTTGTGTGTGTTTGTGTAGTGCCTGGCACAATGGAGACTGCTTTAAGGCTTCATTCATATGGTATGACATCTACCTCCCAGGGATCCTGGGAAAATAGCCTTACTTCAGGATATTTTCCACTTGCAGAACTATCCAGCCCTAATGTTCAGTGATATTTTAATATCTTAACATTAACCTCTGTGATTAAGACACATTTCTGAGTTTAAAAAAAAAGAAAAAAAGCAAACCCATAAAGATCTTATTAACCTGAAGTTTAATTTTTCATGGTAGAGTACTTTAAGTCTTTTGGGTAATGCAATCCACTCTTCCTTGCTTACTCAGTGATGGGCACTCAGGCACATGAGATGATCCCACAAGCAACTTCAAGGTCATGGCTACAGGTCTGTGCTGCCTTCAAAAACTGGAGGAGTAGTCTGTGTTCTTGTGAGAACCTCAAGGCACTTATTTGTGTTTGTAATTTTACACCTCCAGCAGCACAGTCATTGCAACTGAAGAATGGAACTTGTAGATAACACTACAAAAATATTTATTTTATTCCTATGAAACTTCTTGGCCCTACAAGCCCTAATAAGCCATGCCCTTTCATATTTGCAATGTGTAAGCTGATGTTCTGGGCTGATGATGACTCTGAAGGCAACAGAAGTACTTTCAGCCTCAAAGTGGTTCAGACACCTCAACATTTTGCACTTCTTCATTACAAACTAAATATATGTCCTTTAACAAAGGCTAAAACTTTGAGTGTCAGGACAATAAATTTTTGATTCACTGTCATTTCTTTTAGCTCTGTCCCTTGGCTAACTTTCTGTGGGACTTATTTGATTAGGGTTTAAATGAGACAAAATGGAATTATAATAAGCACTTAAACAAAACCTTTTGTCATGATTATTCCATGATTTATAGCTGATAAGCAGACGACAGAAGAATACTGATCAAAAGATGAAAACTTTGTACATAAAACCTGAACAACCCTGAAGCAATCAAAATTGAACTGTTGTTTGCATTTTCTTGATGATGATGGAATCACCAGTATCTTCACACAGGGCTTTTCATAAAAATCCATCTCATAACTATTTTATCCTTTCAGGTTCTCTTGACAATTACTTTGCTGATAAAATGAAATAACTTACCAGAGCACTATAAGCATCCTTAAAATGCCTTATACATTGAAAGGCTGCAGATCTGTATCTTGCCCTTTCAATTCTTATGTGTTTGACAGTGAAAACTGGGCCTGATAAAAGTGTTAAGAGGTGTCTTTCTGTTATCTGGTGTTCCCTTTTCATCTTGCCAACCTCTACAGATCATCCAGATTAATATCTCAAGTTAGAGTGCTCAATCTTTGGAGGTTTCAGATGGCAGCTATAGATGAAATTTCCCAATATTGATTCACTCTCCCCTTCTTTCTTTTTTTTTTTTTTTCTTTCCAAAATCTGAATCATATCTTTTTGAATTACAAGCCAGCACAGTTTTCTTCATCTTCCAAATTGCATTAGAGTCATTATCACTGGACTTAGGGTTGTCAATTAGCAACAGACTCACTCCACTGCTAACCAGACATTCCTTCTTCTGCCAGTGACATCTTCATTCACAAATACCCAGTTGCGACACAGAACCTACTGCTCCGTGGGGAAAGCTGTGCTCCCATTGTTTGAATGGATGTGAGTAAGAAAAAAACCTGTCTCTAATGTCCTTCAGAACTGACACAGACATTGTTGAGGCACTTTTGACAGGGGATGTTTGGAAAGACAAAAATGACCTTGTGGTCTGTTTCAGCTCAGCCTAGAGGTCAGACTGGAGAATCCAACTCAAACCCAACCTCAGCCTTTCTGTGATTCAGTGTGCTGTTAGCTTAGGTACTCTGCCTTCACCCCTCATCCAAAATCTTCCTGTTTTTACAGTAGTACTGAACCTGGAGATATTTTTGGGTGTTCTTGGTCACTGATCTTGCTTTGAGTATTTGAATGGATAAAACTAAAGCATACTTATGGAACAGGGCTGTATATATATGTGGATATTAGCACAGCCTTTTCCTTATCTTACCTTTCCCATCTCTGCAAAAGTTTCAAGAGTTTTAAAATGTTGTTTTTGCCAATCTCTATTTCAATTGCCATGTTTGCATACTGCTACATCACTTATCTTTCTAACTGATTTCTGTTTTCCAGTGGCCACTAACACTAAAATAAAATTATTTGTGATCTTTTTCTATGCTCATTAAGAAAACATCTTGAAAATTATTGAAAAAATACATTATTTTTGGTGCCTCAGAAGTGGCTTATAATTTGTGAAAAGGAAATGTAACTGTTTGAGCAATATCTGTCAATGTTCAGAGACTGCCTCAAGGATGTCACTAGGGCTGGAAAAAGCCACCTTAAACATGCTAGAAGGCTGTTGTTCTCTTTTCTGTTTGTCATTATAGAGAATTAAATATTATCTTGATGTAATTTTCATATACTAGCATTGCCCTCTCCTGCACTTCATGCAAATTGTATTTAATGCTGTTATTCAAATGATCAAAGATGTATTTTTGATATTAAATGTTATGGAAAATTTTTATCAGAGATGATAAAAACCTGTACAGCCTCTGACAAAATCTTCAGAGCCTTGCAGGACCAAGCTAAATATACTTAGCTTCATAAATTCAGTACAAAGGATATTTTCAGCTATATGAAGGCCAACACATGCAGTTTTGTGAATGCTAACCATAAAGAGTCTCTACATGCACTTCTCATAAAAATATATTTATATATGTGTGCCTAATTTTACTCTTGGTGCATACTCATCTTTTATTCAGAAGAATGGGAAAGCAGAGCAACTGGAACTCCTTATAAGCTTCCAGTACAGGCCAGATAAGAGGGCAGTGGAGTGGCTGAGCTGCCAAGTTTAAAAGGCTAAGGTCCAGCTGGAAGCCAGTCAGCAGTGGTGCAGCATGGGGGTTGATACTGGGCAATACCGGTGAAGCTCCTCATTAGTGACCTGGATGGTGACACTGAAGGTAGCACCAGCAGCTTGTGGATGGCACAAAACTGGGAGGAGCAGCTGATACACCAGATGGGCATGTTACCACCCACAAACACCTCAACAGATACAAGAAATGGTAACAAGAAACCGTTCTTCATAATGTTCTCTGAGAAGAACATTATGAATTTCAACAAAGGCAACCACAACCTACACCTCAGCTGGAATAACCCCATACACCAGTTCCAGATGGATGAAATCTGGCTGGAAAGCTTTGCAGACAAGGATCTCAGAATCCATTTTTACTATGTGGGCAATAAAACACTGAACCAGGTTGCCCAGTGAGGCTGTGGAATGTCCATCTTTGGAGATACTCAAAACCCAACAGGCCACAGCTAAGAGCTGTCTGAAGCTGATCCCTGCTTTGAACAGGAACTTTGCAGCAGATGATCTCCAGAGGTCCATTCCAACCTTAATTCTCTGTTTCTCTGTTACAAGGAATATTGGTTGGCATTGTCATAAACTCAACCAAACCTGTCCTGAGCTGCATCCAAGCAAGTGTGGCCAGCAAGATGAGGGAGGGGATTCTGCCCCTCTACTCAACTCTCATGAGATCCCAGCTGGAGTGCTGTGCTCAGCTCTGGAGCCCCAAACATAGGAAGGACATGGGGCTGTTGGAGGGACTTTTTAGAAGGGTGTGTAAAGATAGGATAAGAGGGTATGGTTTTCTACCCTGAAAGAGGGTAGGGTTAAGTAGGGTTAATATTAGGAGTCAGTTCTTTACTGTGAGAGTAGTGAGGCACCAGAATTGGTTGCCCAGGTAATCTGTGGCTTCCCATCTCTGGAAATGTTCAAGTCCAGCTTGAATGGAGCTTTTGGCAACCTGACTAATGGAAGGTATCCCTTGTCCTTGCAGGGGTGCTGGACTAGATGTTCTTTAAAGGTCCCTTTGAACTGTAACCTTTCCATGATTTTATAATTCTACTATTATTTTGAAATAAGATAAGGGCTAAAAGGACAAAGTAATAGTGGGATTTAGGAGCTAAAGTAATTGTCCTTCAGACAAAACTCCTGGTAAATGCGCTAATATGATGGAAAATGCTAAGCTTCCGAAAAGTTCTTACACCAGGCCATGCAATATAATGGAAAATTATATCATTTTCACAGATATGAGAATGGGATACCTCAGAAAATCTAGGCAAAGATTTTAATGTTCTATTAAAAGAGAAAGTTTTCTAGTATAATTTTTGTAAAGCTGCACTCCTTCTCAATAGCAGATGCTTGGCTTCCTCACACCATTCAGATCCTCAACAGTAGTATTAACATTAAATTTTTATTGTTATTGATACTTTTGGCTTTCCTCTGCTTTCACTGGCAGCATAAAAAAGTGAAACTCACAGCAATGATAAACTCGATTCAGAGTTGTTGTATCCAGTTACTAGAGCATGCATTGTATCTGTCATGGTCTTTTAGGCTTCAGAGAACTAGCAAATGCTTTTAGCCTTTGTGACTCCTTATGGAGAGTGCATACATTACTGTCTGGTTTTATACACACTTCATGGGAGTGCAGCTCT